>NC_052058.2:11157210-11500000 GCF_903992535.2 Arvicola amphibius | reverse complement strand
CTGTCCTACCAGTAAGTGTCTGGGCCCTTCCTGGGAAACCAGAGGAAGCAGGATAAGCGTCCCCTGCCTTTTGTCCTGCCCCTTTTCTAAGTCTGGGGTCAGCTTTTACTATAGAATTTCTCTGCAGTCCAGGAAAGTGGACAGGGAAGGACAGTGGCTGAAGGGACTGAGACCCCTCAGGTAAGCGACATGCTAGGCCCAAGGCTGACAGTGACCCCTGGGGAAGCAAGTGGCTCTTCTGCCGGGTCACTTTCACTGTGAGCTTTGCCTGGGAGTCCATGTCCACTCCCTGAGCACAGAAGCCCCCGGTCATGCTATCTGTCGCCATGAGCAAAAAAGCTGGGACTGCACATAAAGCAATTTGTCAGTTGGGGCACAGGACCCTTAGGTCCTCACTGGTTACTGAGAGAGCCAGTCTAGAGGACCATGGAGACTGCCCTTCTCCCTCAGAGCCCACCATGTTAGGAGGTGGCCGCTGAGCCACCATGTTAGGAGAAAGCCCTGAGCAGCGAGCTGTGAGATGGGTCTCTAGGCCCAGCTCCACCATGGGCTTCGGGAGATTGGGGGTGAGGGGGTAGACACCTTCCCAGGTTGAAAAGATGGTACTTGGCTCATGGTCCCCTGGCTTCTGGCTTCTGGTTAGCCTAGACTTAATTTTTTTGTTTGTTTTGCTTTACTTTTCTGAGTAGTCCTGGCTATCATAGAACTTGCTCTTGTAGACCAGGCCTACAAGATTCGCCTACCTCTGCCTCCAGAGTGCTGGGATTAAAGGTTTAGCCCAGTTGAACCTAGAATTTTGAATGAAGGTCAGTGCTGTAGGCAGACAGATTTCTGCAATTCAGAATGTTCCACTAGGTGGTGCATGCTGGGAAGGAACAAAGTGCATTCTGATCTTCTCACGGACCCAGCTAGGGATCAGTGAGAGTTTCTCCATCCTGATGGGGGCCTCTGATGGCTAAGCATGGGCATAGAGGGTCACAGATTCACATTTCAATTCGTGAGTGCCTTCAACACACTACTGTGCCCCTCCCACCATCCTCCACCCTTGCCTCTCTTCTACTCTCAGGGCCTGTTTCTACCTCCCAGGGAATCCCCCTGCAGTCTGCTTCTGTTCTGGCACACCTCTCCTCAAGCTCAAGGGCTAGCATGGTCCCTGAGACCTCTCTCCCACCCCTAAACCACAGCCATGTTCAAAGGGCTTCTGCTTGGCCCCTGCCTGATGTTCTACCCACAGCAGGCACTTCACGCTCCCAGCATAATCCTGGCCAGTGTACTGCAGAATCTGGCCTGCCTGTAGGGTCCATCTAGAATCTGGGGGCACTTGGGGATTCCCCTCACCACAGCGCCAACAGTTTATGCAGTCCTTCATTTTCCCTGCATACTTTCTCCAGCTTTAAATCCTCATTCTTTCCCTATCACTCCAAGAGTTTGGAACGTGTGTCCACCCTTCCTGGTTGCTCTTCCAAAAGCCTACTCTCGGGGTTACTCACAGCTGACTGAAGCAGCAGCCTGGACATCTTTTGTCATAGGATATTTTGTTGCTCATGTTAGCTTCCCAGCCTTAATACAGGCTCAGCGGTCCAAGTATCCTATTCACTCTGTCTTGTGGGTCAGATTCTCTTTGATCAGCAACTGACCTGACGTTGCAGGCCCAACGCAAGAAGAGAAGGAAGGTCGGCGGCCAGCAGAGGGCGCTGCACACCCGCCGGGAGACTCGCTGCTGAGTGTTGCCGCCGCGGGGCGCCAGAACACTACAGTCTAGATAGTCTGTGCCGGCGGGGTGACGCCAACCTTAAAGACAATGGGAAGGACACTGAGCATAGTCAAGAATGGGGCACGGTGGAACTGGCTTCTCCCCATTAGTTTCGCTGCCTGCCTTGGTCCACCCTAGCACTCTGTCCTGATTCCCAAGCCAGCCTGGCCTGCCTGGACTCCAGGACCGCGCTCTGCGGCGCACCACGCACTAAAGCCAGAGCAGATGGGGGAGGTGGGGATGGTACCTGGGGTGCTGAGTCCACGCGGAGCTCTACTTTCCTCCAGGGATGAAACGGGGACAAAGCCTCTTTCTGGTCAGAAGAAAAAGGTCACATTGTGACTTCCTCCTTCCCTCTGGGGAGGATACTCAGGCTCGGCATTTAACCCAGCCAGAGGTACTGAAAAAGCCTTTCATTGGAGCCCACTAAGTTCTTGGCAGCTAGGGGGAAGATCACATACCTGTGATGGTTAGTTTTTAGAGTCATATTGACTGGGTTACATTTGGGCAAGTGTGCTTCTGGGTGTGTCCCCAGCGTTGAAGTGGCAGCAACAGAGCAGAATTTGGCCGCACGTCTCACCACAAGGGACTGACTGGCCCTTTCTCAGATGTGCCACGCCCTCTTGCAGTACTTCCGGGAATGCTCTGCACCAGTTGTACCCACAGGTGTCTCTGAAATCTTCCTCGCCCTTTCCTGCCTCCTCCTACTTTCCCGTTGTTAGGGTTTCCAACAGATCCTTTGCCTAGGCACGCCCTGAACAAAAACGGTTTGATTTTCTCGAAGTGCAGTAAGGTGGTTGCTAGCCTGTCAGGCAATGTCAGGTCTGGTGTCTTGGTCTAACTTTGCCCTCCTTATTGCAAAATGGCTGTAGTCGCTCTGAGCAGTGAGTACCTCTCATTCAAGAAAGAGAAATTAACGGTGATGAGTAAAGTGCTTTTCCACATCTATCTTCCTCTCATGTTGGAGGAAGAAGGCTTTGTCAGAAATTTCCAAAAGACGCCCTTTCATCCATCTTATTGTCCAGAGAGAGCCATGAGGGCCCTCAGAGCAAGTCTGGATCTATATTCTTGAGATCAAAGGAATCCAGTTGAGAACAAACCAGGGAATGGCAGCAGAGGAAGGAGGTGGGTGTGAGGATGGGGGTGGGGGGAACAGATAGACCAGGCACCCTATACTCTGTCTCTTCCTCCTAACTGCTGGTTCCAGCAGCTTGTCCATTAGCAGCAGGTGAGGAGCTCAGACTTTAATCTGAGTCAGCTGGAGCCTCAAAAGGCTTTCAGCAGGTCTGTTTTTGTCCTATGTTACTCTGGCAATTGGGGGCTGTAAAAGGAGAGAAGATGTGGGGTTATTAAGGGGAGGGTGGTTCCTGAGGACCCTTTAGGGGCAGAGCCATAGCTTGCTTGTCTTAGGGGAGGTGAGTCAAATCCAAGAGATACCAAGAATCTGAGGGTTATAGTGGAGGAGAATGGGTAGCCAGGCCATGTTGAACTTGAGATGCCCTGGGTGTAGAGGGTCTTATATGGTAAGCAGTGGTGGCAGGTCTCAAGGAGGAAGGGCTTAAACTTGGGCCTGAAGTCCCAGGGGAAAAGGCCTTCACAAGACATGAAAGCTGTCCCCACTCCAACTCCCATTTCACAAAAGCCTACACTCTCACACCCTCAGGCAAACTGTGGCTCCCCAAAGAAGTCTACCATCACCTGCCCATTCCCGGAACTCAGCTAACCCAGATTCCAGATGGACCTGTTTATCACTTGAAAGTTATCCACATCCCCTCAACTGCTTCTGGAGGGATCATGCCCTTTCATGCATCTGTGTTATTATTTTTGTAAGCTTTACAAGGAGAGCATAAACTGTGTCCAGAGGCTCACTCATGTGTTTCAACACTTGGCACCCAGCTGGGGGTGGTAGTGGTGTTTTGAGAAGTTATGGAGCCTTTAGGAGGTGGGACCTCACTGGAGAAAGTGGGCCACTGTGGGCCAGGCCTTATGGGTTATAGTTCTGGTCGGGCATTTTATTGGTCAGGGTCTTCTAGTGTTACAGCTCTCTCTCCTGTCTCTCTCTCTCTCTCTCTCTCTCTCTCTCTCTCTCTCTCTCTCTCTCTCTCTCTCTCTCTCTCTCTCTCTCTCTCTCTCTCTCTCTCCCTCTCCCTCTCCCTCTCCCTCTCCCTCTCCCTCCCACTCCCTCTCTCTGGACTAAAATGGTTTATAGGCAGTGGTCCTGATAATCCAACAATGGCTGCCTATGAACAGAAGGTACAAGAATCCAATGCTTGTTGAGTCCATGAGGCTGAAGCTGAATGTCAGTATTCACCAGAATTCCAAAACAGGCTCTCACGCCAGTGAACGAATGGCCTTGCTAGTGAGGTTGAGCAAGGAGGCAGAGAGAAAACATCTTTCTTTCATGTCTTTTATACAGGCTGCCAGTAGAAGGTGTGGTCCACATGAAGGGTGGCTCTTCCTACCTCAAAAGTCCAGATTAAAAGTGGGTTTTCCCAGTTTGAATGATTTTTAAAAAGCACAGATGTGCACAGACATTTAAGAGACAGTCAAGTTAACAAGCATGGCCATCACAGCTTTGAGTGTTCTGCCTGCATGTTTGTAAATCCCCCAGAACTAGAGTTATAGATGGCTTTGGGCCACCACGTGTGCTCAGATCCTTCACAAGAACAAATGCTCTTAATCACGGACTCATCTCTCTCCAGCTCAGGGGCTACTTTTAAAACGCAAACAATCGAGGCTTTGCTTCCCTACCCCATACTTTACAATTTTTGAGGGGAAAAAAAAGTAAATCATGACCAGGACCCGTGCTGTGATCCGTGCACATCCCTTTCTCCTCCGCGTGCCAAGGTTCTCATGGGTAACTGGGTTTAATGATGCCTTCCCAGTGAGCTCTCAGCTCTGGGGAAAGGATCTTCTTAAGCTTGTTCAATTATTTACTAACGTAATGGACCCACTCCAGGCTGAGTTCATCACACCCCGTCCTTACCATTCTCAGACCTTCCTTTGACCAAAGTACTGGGGTGGGGCTCAGGTGAAAGGCAGGCTTTGCCAAGGCTTCTTTAAACACAGCAGCTAGAGCTGATTATTTCCTGGTTACTGGGATCTCAGTCCAGGAGGAGGTCTGCGGGTCCTGGCGCATCCCTTTCTCACTGAGCTCTGAGGCTTCTAGAAGCGACTTCTCTGCACTTCCCACCCTCCTGGTCCCCTGCTAACAGGGAGGCTAACACAGCAAGCAGCTCTTTGGGGCCCGCATGAAAGGATAGAGGGATTGTTCCATTAGTGACTTGGTAAGAAGAGACCTCACTTGCAGGTCCTGCTGCTCAAACCCATGTCAGATTTGGTGTGAGTCAATGCAAACACACAAGAGAGAAACTTTTAGGATTCTGAACAGTTCTCAGATAATATATACATATATATATATATACATATATATATATACATATATATATATATATATATATATATATATATATATATATATATATATATAATTCTGCTAAAGCTCTGTCAACTCCATTCCAGATTAATCTTCCACTTTGTGCTCAAAAACCTTGTACTATAGAGTGCAGGATCACCTCCTCAAATCAAGAACAGTTGTCTTTCAACCTGTGGGTTGCAACTCCCTGGGGTCAAACAATCCTTTCACAGTAGTCGCCTAAGACCATGGGAAATAAGATATTTACGTTATGATTCACAGCAGTAGCAAAACTACAGTTACAAAGTCGCAATCAAATAACTTTATGTTTGGGGGACACCACATGAGGCACTGTATGAAAGAGCATTGGGAAGGTTGAGAACCACTATCTAGAATATCTTTCAGAGGAAAAAGGTGGCTATTGGGTAAATGCCTCACCTCTCTTCTCCAAGTGGGAACTTCATGGAATCCACCTATCAGAAAGGAGAGAATCTGTTCTCTAAACCTGCACACTGCTAAGTGATAACTTAAAATGCAATCCATTTAAAAATGAATTGAGTATAAAGATGTCATTGGGGGCAGGGGAGTTGTATCTTGAAAGGTAATTCATTACGTGTAGTCATGAATGAAATGGGAAAGGAGTTTCTCATTTCTATTTCGGGAAAACTAAGAATCTGGTTAGTGGTGTGCTCAGGTTTGGTTCTCTCACTTGATGTTTGTTGGGCTGATGTCAGGCCAACAACAGGAGGCTCTCAGACCCCTCTGATGTGCTCCCAGGGGAGATGTGCCATAGTGTCTCCAAGTGAAGAGGTGCCTGCTGAGCGGACACGGGCATCTGTTGTGGCCCACCATGGCTATTCCTAGTTACAAGCCCAGAAGAGAGGCACCCATCTGTTCACCACACATGCTGGAATATTCATAGTGGCACCGCTCATAATAGCCCCAAGCTGGGAACTACTATATCACACTGAGAACGGACCACCCACCGCCATGCGTTATGGATGAGTCTCACGTACATTGAGAGGAAGATGCCAAGCACTGAAAGGCACAGTCCCATTTATGTCAAGCACAAGAGACAGCTAAGTGTGGAGAAGCCAGGAGAGGTGAACTGGCTGTAAACCATGGAAAGAATATGAGGGGCTCCCAGAGTCCCAGCAAGAATGCTTCTTGACCCGGGTGCTTTTTACACATGCATTTAGTGACTGTGTGTGGCCAGCTTTTTGT
Organism: Arvicola amphibius; assembly: GCF_903992535.2. Lineage (NCBI taxonomy): Eukaryota > Metazoa > Chordata > Mammalia > Rodentia > Cricetidae > Arvicola > Arvicola amphibius. Next base: position 11,493,608 of record NC_052058.2, on the reverse strand, counting down.
TTTATTCCAACTGAAAAAGGCCAAAGCACAACGGTGAGAAGCCTCATCCGTTTGAGGGGGTTCTGGTTGAAAACTGTCAACAGTCTTTTGACATGAGTTAGGGAGCGGCCAGTCAGTGGAGACAGATCTGTGCCAGCAGGTTGAAATCTATCTTTTGAAGTTAGGTTCCCAAGGTTCTAGGCTCAGTGACAGAGCTTTAAAAAATGTTATCTCATGTCACAACTGAGCTTCCTGGCTTCACAAACACAACTGTATGTATTGTATGGATCTTACAGTGACAAATATCCAATTACTGTATCCAATTATCTGGAGTAATAAAGTTTCTTAATTTCACAACCTTTTTGCCTTCATGTATGTGTACCATGTATGTGCCTGATGCCTGTGGAGCTACGAAGAGGGGGTGAGATCCCCTGAAACTGCAGTTACACGCAGTCAGAAGCCACCATGCAGGTACTGGGAACTATCCCTGGGTCCTCTTAATAAGCAGCATGTACTGTAAGGAGACATCTAAAATCACCTTTAAAACTTAGTTCTGAAGAAGAGTGCCTACCAGCACTTGGGAGGCCGAGGAAGGAGGCTCATGGTCTGAGCTACAGACAACATTTTCACAAAGACTGAGGAGAACGAGTGAAGCTGTCTCAAGAACTCTTGTGATCCTGTCCTGCCAGCCTGGGTTGTGTGCAGCAGGCAACTCCAGACAGGGACCCCTCAGCACACTGCAATCACAGAAACCATGACAGGATGACTTCTGAAGATCCAAACCTTCTACAGTTAAACAGAAAACCCACAGCAGCTCCATGGCTTGGTGCAGATGCCCATTGTATCCAGACTGCCTTCCCTTGGCTCATCATCCAGCACCCACGGAACAGCAAGTGTGTTATCCTGGAATGTTCAATCTTACGTAGTGGGCTTCAAGAGGAGTATCTTCTTGTAATCTGTGGGTTCTTTTGTGATGGATGATGGGGATGTGGCACCACTACAGGGGTACCAGTGACAGCAGCCTGCATCTGGAGTGCAGCACAAAGGTTGATTCCAGGACTGATCAGGCTGAACTTTTGGGACTCGGGGCCTAGTGAAGTTAGGTTGAGGACTCTGTGTCCTTGAAGGTGATGGCAGTCCCCACTCCTTTCTTTTGCTCTCATTGCTGCCTGGCCACCATGATATGGCCAGGCCTCCTCTGCCACCCTTCTGCCACACTGCTGCACCACAAGACCAAAGCAAAGGGGTTATGTGATCAAGGACTGAAAACTACAGTCCAGATAAACCTTTCTTCCTCCTCTTCTTTTTTTAAAGATTTGTTTATTTACTATGTATAGTTTTCTGTCTGCACGCATGCCTGCAGGTCTGAAGAGGGCACCAGATCTCATTACAGATGGCTGTGAGCTACCATGTGGTTGTTGGGAATTGAACTCAGGACCTTTGGAAGAACACTGAGCCATCTCTCCAGCCCACCTTTCTTCCTCTTAAGTTGAGAGAAGAACTTTGTTTCAGCAACAGAAAACTGACTGGCACACTTTGCTTAATTAGAAATCAGACTGGTAAATAAGGAAAGGAATGGAGTTATTTAATAAAAGGTGCTTGGGCCTTCGTTCCAATGAGGCCATTTATATTTAGGTTACATCATTTGCACTTATTGAATACATCACCAGGTTTCCATTAACACTGTTAGACCAAGGAAGAAGAGACTCATCCTGGGAAACGGAGGCAGGTTGCCTGCCCCTCCTTGGATAAGATTGCAGAAGGATGGGCAAGCAATCTTCAGATTGAGAACTAACTGTAGAGCAACGTCAGAATCACAATCATGGAAATGGGACAAAAAAAAAAAAAACCCTTTTTCATAGGATATATTAGGTAAACGAAGAATAACTAGCAAAATAAATACAAATCTCTTTTGAATTAGGTATTATGTCTTTTTATTTCAAAAGAAAGATATCAAGAAGCAGAAGAATGAAGCAGTTAAAATCAGCAAAGCTGCAAAGTAGGAAAGGAAGCTGAAAGGGAGACAGATCTGACGACAAACTGTTAGTGCAGACCCTAGGGTCCACGGCTGCAAGCCCAAGTCACAAGTCCAACTCCAGCAGCTTGCTGACCCGCCAGCCACAGGGCTCAGCCCTTTCTGCTGAATCCTAGCTCTGCACATTCTAGACAGGTCATGCACATACATGTTACACTTCAGGGTTACATGAAATTGCATGCAGTTCACACATAACATTATTGGAAGGCACTGTAGTATGTAGCAGAAACTGCTACTTTCTGGCAAGTCTTCCTAGGGTGGATCAAAAGTGGTCCTCCATATTAAATCATTGGAAACTTTGGTGCCAAACTCAGGCACTACCCGATCCTACCAAGCCAACCATCTTGCCTTCTCACCCTCTCTTCTATTTCCCTTTCTTAAAGCACGTGCCAAGCTTGGATGATGGTGTTTCCTGACGATGAAATTGTGTTTCATACACTTTCAAACAATTTCAGTCAATCAAGCAAAATTTTACAGTAAGCTATAAAATTTACAGTAAGTTGTGGCCAGTTTCATTTCTCCTGAATTTTAGCAAAGCCTATAATCCACACTATTCACTGAGATAAGATACACAAGGTTCCAGTTGGCAAATGATTTAGAATTAAAACTCTTTCATACAGGTGTCTACTTAACTCCTACAGCCTGACTTCAGTGATGCTGTTTCCACACTTGACTTTAGAGTACCAAAGTCCCAGTTCATAGGCTGCAGTGTTTATCATCCTTTAGCAACTCTGGACAGCGCTGAAGGATACGCGTGCACATTTCTAACATTTGCAGCAAAGCAAGATGACATGAGACTACAAGTCCAGCGTATTCTCTAAGTAAGGGCACAGGTTCTGACTATCCACCTCAACTCTAAGACTGCCCCTTAAACTTTCAACCATTGTGCTATTCTAGTGTATGTTTTTGGTTTATCAACTTGAGGTCTGAGAAGAAAAATGCATGTAAGGATCTAAATCTGGTTCTTTAGCAAGGAAGGGGCATCACTGATTCCCTAACTCCTAAAAAAGAAAAATCAATGCTAGGAATGGCTTACACGCTACACCTGGGCCTCCTCACTGACTCCCAGAAGCTCACCAGGTTTGCATTTCTAGATGGAACCCCCAGGCAACTGTCTGAGTTCTGTTCTGGATAAAGAACAGATGCAGTAGTAACCTTCTGTCTGCCAATGGGGGACATCAGAGATTCAGTGCGTGCCTACGATTACAGATGGTAGAAAGGCTTCCTCAAAAGTACCTCCCTTATTATAAACATGTATCATAGAGATATTTTCTACCCACTACAGATGTCTCGAGATAGAATTTAAGAACTCTATCCTGGTTTGCTCACATGTATGAGAATAACTCGATCCTTCCCACCACATACATACATCATGAAAAACAAGTCCCGTCAATGAGAGATGAATGCCAATACATACAGCAAGACTCCTGAAAAGCAAGCCAAGGATGAGAAAACTCAGTGTCAAAGGGGCGCCTGGCCTTTAACTGTAAAGACTGAGTTAAAAACAAGAAACCAGGAAGAAATGGATTTATAAAATAAGAGCAGAGAAGAAAAGTGTGGTGTCATTCTTTGTTCCAAGCTGACAGTGACATGGCACAGTGACACAGCTGGCTCACAGGACACAAGCAGAAAGAACACTGCTGAGGGGCGTGCTCTCCAGGAAGAAGGACGGTGAGGTTGCTAACTTCCCAAGCTTAGAAACAGATCATGAAGCATGAAGACAACACCCAGGGCTGTCTATCACTGACAGCACACTAGAGCACAGGTCTGAGCACCACCCCATGACATCAGCAAAAAACACTGGTCTTTCTGACAGCATACGCCTCTACTGAGGCCACCAAGTTGTCCCCAGCATTTCATCTTATGAAAGCATACAAATGATGCAGAATGGACCAACAATAACCAATGCCTACCAGAACACTTCTGACCTCAAGATAGCCACCTACTGATACTTCCTTATTCATAAACAGGATGTAAGCTTTTCACTGAACATAATCTAGTCTTTTTAAACATTAGAGGCTGCTCTTTAAGATCAGAGTGCAGTTAACAACATTTTCTACTCTTTCTAGAAGCCCCATCATCAAAAGGATAGCTACAGCATCAAAACCTCAGTCCCAGAAGATATGATGCCCTCTTTTGTCCTCCAAAGGCACCAGGGCACATATGTGGTGCACAGACATACACGCAGGAAAACATCCATAGGCATAAAAAATTCTGTTTCTTGAGTCAAATAACAAACCAACCACAACTACAGAGGACAGAATAATGAAGAAACCCAACTAAATTTCAGAGGTAGAAGGGACCTTACAGACGAGCAATATGGCACGCAGGGCCCCAACTCCATGCCTGCCTCAGGAACATGGAAACAAGAGGACACACCTGAAAAAGTACTGCACTCCACACATATGTGCCTGGATCATTGTCAGCAAGTGATATGACAAGCCTAGGAGAAGCAAAGTCCTGGAATTGCCCCACCCCCACTCCAGTGGTAACTAGATTTTTAAAACGGTTTTTTTTCTAAATAGTGATACCTTCCCAATTACCTTTCTCTGAGATCGTTCTCCTAGGCAAAGTGCAAAGATGGTACCATGCACCATCTCAGTCTCTGAAGGGCTAAGTCAGCTCAGTTCTGAGTTCTCCTGACACACAATGGAAGCCTGGTGCTTTAGCATCGGGTAGGGCTTGTGACTATAAAGTGGTAAGACAAGACCTCAAGATAGACAGACCTTAGACTCAAGGGTAAAAACATGTGGGGAAATTCTACAAGTTAAAATATCAAATGCCAAAATATGCCTACATCCAGGTTCAACCTGGCAGTGGAATGACAATCTTATGCTGGTATGTCTCACCCAGAACAAGTTGAAAATCATAAAAGAAAATAAGCGTTTAATGCCATATGAATGAAGCACATAAAAAGCTGTGTAGATAGAACTAAGGAATGCTGAATTTCAGACATTTTTAGATAATACCTTGAAAAAGGTTTCTGTGTCACATTTACTACATTTTGATTTCTTCAGTGCCAGGGATCAATCCAGAGCCTCATACACACTGCAATCCTACGACGACAGAATATGTGCCCACGTCCTTCCTTTGTCACTTTCAGACTGACTGGTCTGCCTGTGTATATGTTCTAAGCCTACTTGGAAGAACCACCACTAACACCATACCAACTGGCAATATCGTTCACTACCTGTATTAAGAGATTTTTTTTTTTTTTTTTAAGAAAAGGAGTCTATTATCTACTGCTAAAGAAATCTTCCTGGAGTCAAAAGGAGACAACTAAACCAGATTTGCGGAACAATAAATGGTCACTTACAAACAGCTCTTTAATGAAGCACATGGGCATTTCTAATTTCTATTACAACAGATTAATTTATGTTTAGAAAGGGCTGGCTTTAGTGATGAGCTCAGTGGTATGCTTGTGACCCTGATCAAGGTCTCCCATTACCCAGGAATCCTAGGGTCCTACACCAGAACCTTCTAAGGCTGTGTGATATTCGAGTACCTGGTAACCTTCAAACTAGGGTACAGTGACAGATCTCTAGTCCAAACACTTAACTGATGCCTCAGTTCTCTCTCCTGTATGTTAATGAGCAAGCACTGGAGACCTACAGGGTGCCTGGCGCACGTGGTGCTAACATTTCAGTGAGTTTATACAACAGAAAGCATCTATAACTGAAGGGAAACGCTATTTCTCAACCCCCCACTCCTCACGTTCATCTGTATCTTTAGATTTCAATGGATATGATCAATGACTGTAGCAAATTCCTTTTACCATCTTAAGTCATCACGACCAAGTTAACCCTTTCAGTGACTGTTGCTTTACAAATTAACACAGTTCATACTTCATTTTCAAATTTACATTTTTGCCAAAAAGCTCAGTTTTCCTTGTATGAGTTGACTATTCACTAGTAGTCTACTGATGGGAAATACCTGTCTCTTATCCCATAAATTTACTGTACCATTTAACTTTCTTTTCTAATCAACTAATCAACCATAAGAGTTTAAAAATTGGACCGTTTCATTTTTCCAACATTAAAATATAAAGGAAAAAGGGGCAAGGCAAGAAAGCTATGCTAAACTGGAAAAGTACCTCCTTAGGAAGCACAAGGGCCAGAATTAGATCCCAGAACCCATGTAAAAATGCTGCGTGTAGTGGCACAAATTAGGAAGGCCAGCACTAGGAGGCAGAGACAGGAGGGTCCCCGGGGCTAGCTGAATTTGAGCTCTCAAAGGGTCATGAGAGACCTGATCTCAAAAGAAGTGGGTGGTGAGGGCCAACACTGATCTCTACTTGCACATCCACGTACGCATTTACCCACACCAAAGACATTAAGAAGAACCTTGGTACTTCAAAAAATCATCAAGGTACTTAAAAAAAAAATCACAAGGGAATGAGATTTAATCCACAGCCTATTCTGATGTTGGCAATAGAGAAAAACTATATCACAGTTCCCCTACCCCCAAGAATATTTGGCATATATAGATGGCTTTTCTTGAGAGATTGCAAATTTTAGCTTCTCAGTCAAATGGGTGTATGCTCAACAAAAAACAACTCCTGTGAAGTACATCGTCTCCACGATCTTCACACAAAATACTGACCAGACTAATTGTTTAGTTAGACTCCTTAAAATACAGCAAGTTTTGACTTCAGAAGAAGCACTGAACTTAGAAATGGGTAAATGGCTCTTACCAAAACGTCAGAGGTATCAAATCCAGTAAACTCTTAGGATCCTTTTATATTTCTCAGAGTTCTGGGGAGATAATCACATACCAATTCTACTAAAAATAAAAATGGCACTACTAGGAACAGGTTGGAGTTTGGAAGTGAAAACTAAATAGAATGTCTAAGGAAAATGGTTTTTCTCAACTAGATAAATGGACAGGCACTCCCTTTACACTGTCTTATACAACATCATTTTCATGCTATGACCCATAGGACTCGATGGATTTGTTTTAGACTAAGTCTATTTATGCAGTCCAGCCTGACCTCAAACTCAAAATCCTCCTGTTTCTGTCTCCAGAATACTGGATTGCGGGTTATGTCCACAGGATCAGAGACCATGGTAAAGAGCTCAAACAATTCTCACAGCCACATGAACAAACTACGGGTCCTGCAGCTCACCTTCACGCCCTGCGCCTAAAAGCATGAGTTCCTCACAGCAGCACTGAAAAGAGGATAAACTTAGGAGACAGTAGCTTAAGCCAGGGAAACTGAAAAGCTTAGCATCTGCTGCTTAATTCATTTCTGAATGAGAAGTGACTAATATGTAGAGAAGGCAGAAACGTGAGTTAGGACACAAGGAAAAATCAGCTGGGCTTCTCACAACACTGGCTACATAACGGCTGAAAATTAAAGCCAGAAACACGTAGTTCAAAAAAAGGAGGACAGCTTGGGATAGAGGCAGGGGTCTGGTAAAAGGAAAATACAAGACTGTTGTACTTCTAATGAAGAAATTACAGTTTCAAAATAGAACTCAAAACTGATACTTTATAATAGATAAAAATGCTGAGACTTAAAGACACAGAGCCAATATAAAGAGATTAGTATAATGTAGAAAAACACTAGATAGTACAGACTACTACATTTAAAGTTAATTTCTTGGCAATAGCCTTTAATCTGCAAATTATATGAACAAAAATGAACTGTGCTGTGTAAGAGATGAAATATATGATCATGTTCTAGAACAAAAATGGAAAACATTTTTCACCATCTTGACTATAAAAGACACTGTGTCAAGGTGTGCTGAGAAAATGTAAAATATAAGGACACACAACACTCACTTCAAAATAAAAGGCAGAGAGATCATTAGATATTCCCTTTGTGTTATTTACTATTCCTGATTTTGATGAAATCTTAAAGAACAGTGGCAGGATGTGTAAACTGTAAACAGTGAAGCCTTGGGCTTCATTAGGTGCTAAATTTCACCCAGTATCACTTGGTTTAGAATTAACAGGAGGTCATCTAAGTGTCACAAACAAGAAACATGTATATACTGAAATTTTATTTCAATCGCACAAATGAAGTTAGCGTGTAGGAAATTTAAATGAAACAGGTATGGTAAAAACAGCAGAGAACTGAAAACCTAAACAGGAACACACCTGCAGCATGAGGATTCAACATTCACCAGTGTTTCATCTCTAGTTCTGATTAACACACATGTCTCTAAGTCTTCAGACAGACTTTGATCATGACGACTATTCTTCAGAGATTTCAGCACCAGCACTAAGGTTGTACATTCAGTTAGTTTGCTATCGACTTGCTAGCCATTCACAAAGTGTGTTGTACGGAGTTGTCGCAGGTCAGATCACAGTGTTGAAGAGAGCAGTGCCTTCCTGTAGTCAGAAAGGGTCCCTAAACTGTACTCAGCTGAAGACATTCAACACACAAAAGCAAAACCCATCATCATCATATGCTTCCAGGGAACGGTTTCGGGAAAATAACCTAAGTTTCTGTTTCCCATTTTAATCACTGAAATCTCTAACGACAGTGAACGCATAGAATAGTCCAATTAAGCTTCTAAGAAGGAATACATTTAGCCATGTGGGATAATGCAATATTATGGGAGGATATAGCATGAGTCAACACTGGTTCTTTTTTTTTATCATCTTACACAGACATTGTGTTAAATATTAGACCAAGGCACAAAACGTTTAGTGCATAAACCAGTTTCTTTTAGGACTTAGCATTTGCCTTTAGTACTCTGTCTCACTTTGGACCACTTATATCCAGTCTCTACCTACTATATATTTCACTTCAGCAACAAATCAAAAGTGATTTTTGATCAGATCTGTAAGGGATGTACACATTTACATTATTAAAGTAGCTGCATAATCCAAGTTCAACAGTAAAATGAAACACCTATTTCTTGTAGAGAACAACTTATAAGCTTGCCGCATCATTAATGCCTTTACTATTACTGCATGACAATAATGGGTAGAAAGAGCTGTGTATTTGAACGATGATAGCTCATCCCTCACAGTTTAATCTAAAAATGAAGTTTCTACAGAAACAAACTCTTAAAAAGGAAAAAAATCCTCAATCGACTTCTCTGTAATGACTGCGAACTGTAGTGTTTAGAAAACCACGCTATCACCAAGCTTTGTTTTAAAACTGAGAAGTCTGAAATCTAGAAAGCAAATGAAAGTGGGTTATTTCTTCCATTTTCTTTTTTAGTAAAAGATTCCAAAGCAAGTATGGCACAGTAATAACTCAAGCATAAATTGTGATGGAGAGCCTGGAGAAGTTTTGATTTCCTAGATTTTCCAAAAAGCAGCTAACATTACAACAAATAGACTTTCTCCCTATTTTAACCTTGCCAATTATATCATAAAGGGGTAGAACGCATCCTCATCACATGCGCTCTCTCTCTCTCTCTCTCTCTCTCTCTCTCTCTCTCTCTCTCTCTCTCTCTCTCTCTCTCTCTCTCTCTCTCTCTCACACACACACACACACACACCCTCAGGGTCTAACAGCATCAGACCCTTCCTACCACCTAAGTCTCACTTCAGTTTTACTAAAGAAAACTGCAGAATTCCCCATGGGTTTCCCGTTACCTGGTGATTCCTGTGACCCTAATTGCTGCCATCATTGATATTTCCTGTATTTTAGCACAGCAGAGGTCAAGAGCAGCTTCAAAGTCAGGAGTATGTACCCAAACACCTGCAGCACTGCAGGGACCTAGTGACAGCAACTGCCAAATTCAGGGATCAAACTTTTTGAGTTCCACAGCGAGACATAACTCATGTGAAGCTCAGAATCATGCTTCAGACCATTGAAATTGCTGGTTAAAATACAAACAGCTGAAGACATGACGTAAAAGATTAAGTACTTGGTTTTGTTAACATGTTTATCGATTAAAGTCACAAGGTGTTTCTCATTATAATTCATGCAGATTATTGAGAAAAAAAGATAGTGCAGAATTAACTTTAAATAAAAAATTATTCCTCCCCGTCCTCCCACTTCCCTATATTCTACAAAATATTTTCCCTGGGACTAGGCCTTGAAAAGGCCACTACATATTAGTGTGACATGCATTATTGTCTGTAATTAAAAAAGCTAACTTTGTGGTGATTGTAATTATATTATAAAAATGTCCGCATGCATAAGTCTAAAAAAGGTTGAAAACCTACAGTAAATCTATCATAGAATGTTTTACATTTGACCACTGTTTGTTATATATAAGTCATAGATTTGGTAAAGCATTGTAACAATTTAGGAAGGCATCTAAATCTTTAAATTCTGGACGGATTTTGTTTTAAACTACAAAACTGCATGAAGGCTAACCCGAAAGACTTCCTATCATTCTAAAATTCCTCAAGTGGGACTAAACATTGTAGGACCTTTCTGATAAATACCACCCTTTGAAAGCACATACAATTCCATATGTTCCATATTTTATGATCTTAACTCTTCACGGAATATCAAATATGATAGGAAGACAAACCTGAGAGAAACGTTTACAATGCAACAGCAGAACTTGCTAAATTAAATGCTTCATCAGCGCCTTCTTAAAAACCCCCTAAGCCTTTCTCTTCTTTATTTTAGCAATGGATTGTGGAAAACGTGCAGTTTCACCTAGACATGAAAATACTTCTTGCCTGACGGGTTTAGCACTGCTTGGGAACGCAAACACAATTCTTCATCCTGCAGTAAGGGTCAGGACAAGAGCAGCACGCTGGGAGGGCGCAGCTGATTCAGAGTTGCTGCATCTGAAAGTTTTCAGAGGTTGGCGCGTTTTTCCCTCCTGACTGTGTATCCAGTTTCTTCTCACAGCTTAAAAATCGTAGGGGGTGTTAACAGTTGTTTGTAGGAAGTTTTGTTTTTCTCCAGATTCAGTCCTGTCTCTCCTCAGTTTGCTTCTCTATGCAGTGTTCGACTTGCTCAGTTCCTGCCTGATTGCTGTGATGAAAGGAATGGTTTTCAAAGTCAATACACAAGGAAAGAGATACAGATAATGATTTACTCCTGAGAAGTCTGTTCAAACTGTCATAAAAAGATACAAAATTTAAATCTTCATTGCATACATCTTTAATATCACAAAGATTTGAATCACATGTGATAATATTTACTAGGCCCCTCCCTTGTATACAGAAGACAATGAGTAATGTCTTAGTGAGAAATCTGCCTGACTGGTTTCCACCGAATACTACACTTGACACTTAGAAATCCTGTTTATCTCTGTGAGTTTAAGACCAGCCTGGTCTACAAGAGCTAGTTCCAGGACAGGCTCCAAAGAAACCCTGACTATCTTCATTTTTACAAATAACTCCCATTCTAGGAGGACAGCAGCTTCCCAACAACCTAAGTCAAGGTTAGCCCCTCTGGAAGAGCCAGGTACTCACCATCAATAAGCTCTTCCTTCAGCTTTGTCAGTTCTTTTCTCATTTCATCTAAAATGTCCTGAAGTATCAAGAGAAAACAACATGAAACAAACAGATGAAATGACATCTAAGAAGTTTCTTGTTCAGGTCAAAACTTAAAACATCATGAAATATATTTAAGTTCTTTTGTGTGTATGTGCACGACCAGAGGACAGCCTTGGGTATTACTCTTACAAGTACAGGTTGTCTTCCATCTGTGCCCATGTGATGACCACACTCCCAACACCCCTAAGAATCTCTTGACAGCCTGGAACTCACCAAGTAGGTCAGGCTAGCTGAGGATACTGCACACTAACGTGCCCAGCTTGTTCACATGTGTCCAGAGATCAAACCCTTGTACTTACTTACAAGGGGGCACTTGTTTCCAGGGTCCCTCCACCCCATAACTTCTGATTCTAGTTTCAAGTCTATTTCTTAGAAGACTAGCCTTAGTAAATTCTGCTTAAATATTTCTTCCTTATAATATGAAATGGAAAGACGAGAACTCAAACAGCCAGCTCTGTCATACAGAGAAGCATAATTCAGATAGCTGTGAGACCCAATCCTCTGGCAACATCGAAGTGATGATGCATAAATCAGTTTCGAGGAAGATGTTACTGGACAATTAGCTCTGGGCAGATTTGTCACCATATATGAAGTATGGCAATCTCTTAGGAACCACCAGAGCTGCCAAGTGCTATTTCAAGGACCTAACAAAGCAGGCACCAGCCACACATAGCTGCTGAGTTCCAAACATGAAGTTAGTCTAAAAAGAGATGGACTGTAAATGTAAACCAAGCATCAGATCTCAGACTTATTAAGAAAATAATGTGGGGGCTGGCTCTTGCAGAAGACTCAGGCTTGGTTCCAACGCATATGGCTGTTCACAACCCTTTGTAACTCTAGTTCTAAGGGAGCTGATATCCCCCATTCTGGCCTCTGAGATAGGAAATAATTCACTAAATAAAAATTTAATCAAACACTCGATTAAAACAACAAAACATTGTGCACATATTGAATTCATTTTTAATATATTTAGGTTAAGTAAAATATTTATTTTTATTTAAACTGATTTTTAAAAAAAATTTTCCATGTATGAGTATTTTGCCTGCATGCATGTGTGCCACATGTGTGTCTGATGTCCAAACAGGCCAAAAGAGGACACCAGATCCTCTGAAATTGTGTGATTTTAAGAGAATATGTGGGTATTCAGAAAGGGATGTAGGTCCGCTGCAATAGCAGCAAACACTCCTACCTACTAAACCATCTTTCCAGCATCATCTATTCTGTTTATGTGGCTAGTATTTCGTGTGCGAGTAGGATGTACATATGTGTTATAGATGTACATATATATTTAAATGATGCTCTGTAGCTGTCTGTAACTCCTGTTCTAGGACATCTGATGCCCTCATACAGACACATCTGCAGGCAAAACACCAATGTACTTAAAAAAAAAGTACATTCAAAGTTAAAAGAACAATAGAAAGAACCACAATTTTCATAGGTGAAAAACAGCAGCTATTTTTAGAAGGAATTAATTTCTCTTAAATTATGTATTATACTGTGCACTTCAGAAATTTTTAAATTATCTCTTAAAGTTCATTAAGGAAAAAGCTTTTCACGTACAAATGAAGTTGATGACTATCAACCTGCTAAAATTCCTTTATTTTTTGCACCAATCAATGTTTATAAATCACTTCGAATAAAACTGATGGAGTCAAAAGTTGGAGATTTGCTTTTGTCAAACTGCTTCTTAGAAATCCTAAGTATGCTCCAAAGCTACAGAGAAACCCTGTCTCAAAAAAAGAAAAAAAAAAAAAAAGAAATCCTAAGTATGCAAAAGTGTCCATTTCCCATACTTCTTGCCAAAATCAAATTTGTTCAGATTTGTTTGGTTTATTTTTGCTAATATGTTAAGAGAAAGGTGGAAGCCCACTGTTACTGTCCTTGCATCTAAGCTTGAAGTTACATGACCACACCATGTCCCCTTCACTGCTGCTGGAACTTAAAGGGAACTCACTTAACCAGAAAAGAATTGAGATGTGCAATAAGGGATGAATATGGCCATTTTAATTTGTCTAAAATATTTGCAACTGTGTGTGATCTTTTGGAGTATTCCCATGTATACAATGTATGTGTGCAAGGTCCCCTGTTCCCCCTTTAAAAAAGAAATGTTAAAGGAAGCATACTGAGTACCAACCTGCTTCAGTCTGTCATAGTCAAGTCCTTCTGTCTGGACTCCATTGGCACTGGGCTGTGACAAAGGTGTAGATTTGGGTCTGTACAAAAGAAATTTCCAGTACAGATAAATTATATTTATAACATTTAATGAGTTTGCAAGTAACTGTAAAATTGCCACCTCAATGCCATATTTAATTTCATAAACACATTTTACTAAAAAGTCAACTGTCAAAATTGTAGGACTGATTCGAACAGGAAGCAGAAAATCTTTCACTTTTCTCACTTTCATCTATTGAAAAGAGTTGAAAAGCGTGACAACATGGCGATGCTCCTTTAAGAAAACAGAAGACAGTACTCCCTTGGACCAGGTGACACTGGGCATGCTGACCACGGACATGACAAAGTGGCCAGCTGAAACTCCCAAGGCTTATATATAACACAGTCATTTTTGGTGCTTTTGAAACTTTGTATTATGTATTAAATATCAAGCAAATCAATAAAGGGTAAGCTTTAATATCTTAAATATTTTATCATAGATCAGTTTATAAGTTCTGAGCCTCAGTTTATAGGAAAAAATAGTTTAGTAAGCCTAGTTTCTTTGTTTATATGCTTCCTTTTTAAGCACTGAAATAAAAATGTTGAAAAATGATTATTAGGTTAGAAGCATACTCTCACATTCAATTGGCACTATGTTGCCATAAAGTCCATAAATTTACTTTGTTTTGAAAAGAAAGAAAACAGAAAAATAAAAACTGGGCAATTCTAAGACAGAAGCTCTCAATTACAACTGCACTTTCAAAAGTTTAGCTTTTATTCAATTTTTACACAGTAAAATGTCCTATAGAATAGGCATATTTCAAACATAAGTTTCAAGATAAAATAAATCAGTCATGGCTCCCTCTCCAATCCTCAGAGGGAACCTGAAGTTTCAGTTGCTCACATCTTCATTTTCTGGTTTAAGACAGTAACCATTCTACAGACCATTAGTGAACTCATTATTTCAATTTTGCAGAGTACCAGGATTAGCAAATTATCTGAACAAAGATCCAACACACATAACTTACTATAAAGTTATATTTCATAATTCTTAAGATGCAACACTTCAAATCCAAAGGCATTGTTTATGGAGATGAAATACTTAATTTGCTTTAATATCAAAACATATTAATGCTTAAAAAGTTTTATGAAACAAAACCAAGACACCCAATTTTAGCTTATTTGGGCATCTGCTTAAACAGTAACTTGCAGAAACTTTGTTTACCAAATACTGCAGATTTATATATAGAACTGATTCTCCTCTTATAAAGACACATCTTTCTTTGTTGAAGACCCTACTTAATTCTAAAGTTTTAAAATCTAAGACCCATAGCAAAATATCCAGTGTTCTGTGTACAGTCAAGCATAGTATATATTCTTAAGGGTTGGTACACTGCATTTTTATACACCCAGGTTATTTATCACTGCCTTCCAGAATTAAATTATTAATTAATCTGCTTTCTATCTTTCTCATTTAAGGTCAATTAGTAAATTTCTCCTAAGATATATTATGACTATTTCTGAAATTCCAACAGGTACAATATCTACATAATTGAGAAATATGCTATAGTACATAAACACATCTGCATTTGTTAAACAGTTTAAAATGTTAATTAATAAACAACTGTGCAAACATGCAACTTTAAAAAAATTTAATTCATGCTAACATGCAATCCATCACCACCACTACCACCACCACCACCGCCACCACCACAAGAATTGACTCAAGGGGGGAACTTTTCATACTGAAGGAAAGGAGTAATCACCACTTCTTTTGTTTTGAAGAACATCACCCTGGCCCTAGGTGTGGGAGCAGGAAGGTGACTTAGAGGACTCTGTTACAGGCACTGTTTTTCTCTGTTCTAGCAGATTTTCCTAATAAACCTTTTGCTGAGAACAGTTAGCCTACCTCAAAGAAAGAAATAAAAAGGCTGGACTGTAATATGAACGTTTATGGAAAAATTAAGTTGACAAAATAAATATGCCAAATATTTTGCTTTCCAGTGGCATAAAAGCAATTTTAGCAAATAAGAATTTGACCAGAGTCAAATTACAGAACTACTAATGGACAGATATCCTCTTTATGCATTATTTAATCCATGTGTTCAGTAGACCTGATGCACATTTTAAAAAAATGGCTGTATGTAATATTAATGTATTTTATGTAATATTAATGTATTTCTTTTCTTTTGAGACAGGCTCTGTGTAGTCCTGCAAGTCCTGGAACTTTCTACGTCAGTAATTCTCAATCTTCCTAATGCTGTGATCCTTTAACACAGTTCCTCATGTTGTGGTGACCTCCAACCATAAAATTATTTTCATTGCTTCTTCATAACTGTAACTTTGCTACTGTTATGAAAGGGTTGTTTGACCACTCCTTCCTTCATTCCTTCCTTCCTTCCTTTCTTCCTTCCTTCCTTCCTTCCTTCCTTCCTTCCTTTCTTCCTTCCTTCCTTCCTTCCTTCGAGACAAGGTCTCACTATAGTCCAGGATACCCTTAATTCATAGCTCTGCCTCAGTATCTGAAGTGCCAAGATTACAGGCATATTAATACCATGTCCCTCTTTATATCTGTTGCCTTTAAATTATGGGTTTTTATTATAACTTATAATAAGACATGAGCATTTATTAAATGTTTAAATATGCATTTTTCCTTAACTATAAGAGAATGTTCCTAGATGCCTATATAGCAATTATGCGGCAATATTTAACTTTATTTTCTATCATATTCTACAAATTGCTAAAAAAAAAAAAGCATCTACAGACTTTTAAAAATTGTTGCCTGTTTTCAATCAAGAAAAAAATAGATTGATACTGCCCTATACTGGCCTTCCCTTTAGGAGGTGGTGGAGGGTAGTGCTGAAGACCAAACTTCAAGACTGAAGCATTTCATGTGCTAAGGACATGATCACTGAGCCCAGCTCCCAGGTTTGTATGTTTAATATTATAAGGATTGGGTTTTGGTTGTTTTTGTTTGTAAAAAACATGTGCTCAGAAAGCTGGGTGCCAGACTGTTAAAGGTGCTTGCTTCACTACAGTGATGATCAGCTTCATCTGTGGCTACAATACTATCCTGTGTTCTAGCCAAACCAGCACAGGCCCTTCAATTTCATTCTCTAAGCCTTGTCATAAAATCATGAAGAAAACAGTCTTTAAAGGAAAATACTCAAGCTGCCAACACTGTAAGATGATCTGACTTTTCATTTTATCATTTGTATATGTCTAAATCCAACCACTGAGTGGTAGCAGGGTTTTACTTTAAATGTTCAAACTATAGTAAAGTCTCCCTTGTGGTGATTACCAATCCAGGTAGAAAAAGCTCAGCCCTACCCTGGACGTGTTATGGAAAAGTCTGAAATCACAAAGTCACAGCAGGATGATACCTGTGTAATGAATCATAGGACCTGTTGTCAAAAACAATCTGATTTTTCCTTGGAGAATCCCGTCTATGAAGGGGAGAAACCATTTAAAGGTATACAGTAGAACTTCAAAAAGATAACTCCCATGATACTACTGATTTACAGGCTTTTAGTTATAGCAAGCAAAACAAAAATAAATTATCCTTAAAATATCTATTTTGCCAAATTTAAAAGGGTACTTTGATACTAATTTACATGACACAAAGGCTACTTTCATAGGCTGCAGCTACCTACTTCCCAAGGATCAAAACATAAGAAAAGACAGCTCTATTCTGTGAGTACCAAAGCAATAGACTAAAAAATATCTGGAGCTTAATGTATGCAAAACTAACTATTTCTGGGCATGTACAGAACATTTCCTCCCATCAAATGCAAACGCAGTAGATTTTCAGTGAAAACCATGATACTTCAATATTAGCGATCATTCATCTCAGGGTGTTTGTTCTTACTGCCACGTTCTTGCCCACAGTTAGTGCACAGCAATAGGTAAGTACTGTTTATGGACACTATCTTTCCTTTCTTTGTCTTTGGAGACAGGATTTCATGTAGGCCAGGCTGGCCTCAAATTTAAATAGATGAGGATGACCTTGACCTTTCTTCTGTCTCATCCCCAACCCCTGTACCTCAGTACTGGGATTATAGGCATATGCTACCATGTCCAGTTCATGCAGTGCTGGACACTGACCTGAGCTATATCCCCAGTCTGAGTATTATGTGTGTGTGTGTGTGTGTGTGTGTGTGTGAGAGAGAGAGAGAGAGAGAGAGAGAGAACAAGCCTATGTTCTCTAACTTGACTATGATTAAAAAATGTTGGGTTTTAATATTTTTGTATAATTTATTATTTATTGATTGATTTGATTTTTTGAAATGGGGTCTTACTATGTAACTATGTAGTTTTGCCTGGCCCGGAACTTACTATGTAGTCCAGATTGGCCTTAAACTCGGAGATCTACTTGCCCGTGCATCATGAATGTTGAGATTTAAAATGTTTGTACCACCACACCTAAATTATATAATTTTGAATTACATGCAAATAGGTGTTTTGCCTATACATATGTCTACATGTGAATACAGTGCCTTCACAAGCCAGAAAACAGCACTGGATCCCCCTGTGGGTGCTAGGACTTGAACTGGATTCACTAGAGCAACCACTGAGCCACTTCTCCAGGCCAGTTAGAAGTTCTGAAGAGATACAGCAAATTGGTACTGTATTTTAAAATCTATATAGAAACTGATGGGGCATTATTGGTCAATGCTATATCAGATTTCCATTACTGTTTAACATTTAATTGTGGGGGCAGCAATTCTATTCTGGTTATATGGAGACGTCCTGGGTTCTTTGGGAGACTGTCGAAGTACTTAGGTTAAAAAAATCACTTACTTGCAAGTTTCTTTCAAACTATTAAGAGGCAAAAATATGGATGCCAAGACATAAGACATGTAACTGTTAAGTTTGGGTGGTAGTTGCATTTTAATATTTGGTACACTGTTTTTTCTTTTAATTTGAATTTAAAAAACAAGTTAAAAGGGATAAAACTACCCTAAAATATCAATAAATCTGATTAACAAACATGTCAGCAGAATTTATCAGATAATCAGGAGTGGCAAAAATATAAATTTAGTGTTTGTTCAATATATGCATTATAGGTGCCTTTTATGTTTTCCTTTGTACAACCAAAAGTTTTCTATGATAAAAATGTATTAACTTCTTTTTAGACAAGCATGTAATATAAATCTTAGAAAAAAATCAATACCTGGAGATGACAGGTGACTTACTGCCATTCATTGTGTTTGTTCTTTCCCAAGGTTTTCTAGCTGGTTCTTCAAAAATAAGAAACAAGTGTTATTAAACGAATATACCTCAGATCCTTCTAGAATCATTGCAAAACAAGACACGAAAGAACTATCATTCTATGGACACAGTAATAATACATATAAAAAATATAAATTCTGAACACAAAGGACTCTAAATCTTATAATTTTTGAACTTAAAACAGAAATTCAGGAGGTAGAAGCAGAAAGAGCTCTGAGTTTGAGGCTAGCCTGGTCTTCACAGTGAGTACCAAGGAGTCAAGACTACATAGTAAGATCTTGTTCAAAAACTAAAATCAAATCAAAACAAAACAAAAAAGTGCGAAGAAATTAGTAAGTTTCCTTGAAACCCCTTCTATCATAAAATCTAAATAATCCAAATGATAGCGGCAATAACATGATAGTGGCCTTTTACTAATCAACACAATTTACACTAGAATCCACTAAATTCAAACTTTTTGTCCAATAGTAAATAAAATTACAATCTGTGATGTGTTTTCTAATGTTTCCCCCTCAGTGGCTTCTGTACATCTTCACTCAAGAGGAAGCTTTAAAGTCTCTTTGAACTGTATGCAAAACTAAATTTAAACTCCCTTGACGCCTGCTTTAGGCTCTGAACTGTTAAAGGCACCTAGGGATGAACCTAAAAGTTGCCACTGATTTTCCTTTACATGGTCAATATTTAATTCTTCCTTTATAAGGGAATAGCTAAGGCACTCTGTCAGTCAGCAGTTAGTAAGGGAACATCAACAAACAGGAGGAGGCCAAGATGGATGGAATAAGAACTACATCCAACACACTAACCCAAGTAATAGAGGATGGAAGACAGCAGGAAGGGAGGAGAAGAACCACTGAGACACTTATCAAAGAAGACACAGGTGGAAGGATGAACGTAATTGCTGGTAGATGCAGTACAAACACTACCTCAGCAGAAGAGTAGGGAGAAGCCCTTCTCTCAATTAGGGAGAAGGCCCTATTAATCTCTTTTTTGTTTGTCTGGTTTTTTTTTTAATAAACAGTCTCACACTGTAGTTCAAGGTAATCTAGAATTGTATATATAATCCAGGCTGGACTCAAACTTGTGGCAATCCTGCTGCCTCAAGTCTGCCAAATGCTGATATTACAGGTAAGAGTTTTTACTTTTACCCAGCCAAACTTTTTTTTTTTTTTAAAAAGGGGTTTCTCTGTGTAACAATCCTAGCTGTCCTGGAACCTGCTCTGCAGACCAAACTGGGCTCGAATTCAGAGATCTGCCTGCCTCTGCTCCCAGAGTGCTGGAATTAAAAGTGTGTGTCACCTCCACTGGCTACTCCACTGGCTCCAGCAGATTTCCCAACTGGTTTTCTTAACTCAGTCTTCCCCAGCTCCACATTGACAAGGCTGACAAAGGCAATCTTAAAGTGTTCCCAAAGAGTTTCACTGACTTACACATCAACACAAATACTTGCAAGATAAAATCCAAATCTATTACTTATCTTTCCCTAACAGTCTTTTTAATTTTATGTGCATTGCTGTAAAGGTGTCAGATCTCCTGGAACTGGAGTTGCAGACAGTTATGAGCTGCCATGTGGGTGCTGGGAATTGAACCAGGTCTTTTAACATTTGCTTTTCCCCAAGAATCTCTGGTAAGTCAACTCGTCATTTCCTAGTTTTCTCTTACTCAACTTTAACACCACACCTCTGTTCATAACATGTTAATGTGCTAGTTTCAGCGAGCTAAACACTCTACAATGCAGAAGGAAATATTCTCACCAAAGATAGCCCAGGTGACTTGATACGTCATTCCCTCTGACACAGCTGACACAGTTGCACTTAACATTTCATGAGATTTTGTGCTTAAGAGGCTTTAAATATTGCCAGGCGGTGGTGGCACAGGCCACCACTGAGCACTGGGGGGGGGGGGGGGGGGGGGAGAGGCAGGTGGATCTCTGTGAATTTGAGGCCAGTTTGGTCTACAGAGCGAGTTCCAGGACAAGCTCCAAAGCTACAGAGAAACCCGATGTTGGAAACAAAGAGCGTTTTAAAATCTCCCACTCATTTTTGGCTAATGAAATGTTTTAATGTGATGTCTTTTTGTTGTTTTTTGAGAAAGGGTTTTTGAGACAGGTAGCTCTGGCTGTCCTGGAACTCGATTTGTAGACCAAGTTGACCTTGAACTCACAAAAATCCACCCGCCTTTCCAAGTGTTGTGATTAAAGGTGTGTGCTACCACTGCCTGGCTACAATGCCAACTTTAAGAACTGAATAAAACAAATGAAAAAGAAGCTGTAGGGGCTGGAGAGATGGCTCAGCGGTTAAGAGCACTGCCTGCTCTTCCAGAGGTCCTGAGTTCAATTCCCGGCAACCACATGGTGGCTCACAACCATCTATAAAGAGGTCTGGTGCCCTCTTCTGGCCTGCAGACATACATACAGAATATTGTATACATAATCAATCAATCAATCAATAAATAAATAAATAAATATAAAATAAAAAAAGAAGCTCTAAACCTTTCTAAATGAATTCCTGGTTTCATATGTGTGGGTTAAAAACAGTTGGCTTTTTTTTAAAATAAAGATAATGTACCAAGTCCCATTTAGAGAAAAACCAAGGTGGATTGTGGAAAATTAGTTCATGGTGTCACAATGTTAATGATAGAAATAGCCAACTTCAAAAAGATTTTTTTTTAGAGTGGGAAAATGTTCTGAGAGGAAAACCAGTACTACTGTCATCTTTCTACACCAATTTCATTTCTAACTATATACTATTATTCTTTATAGCTACAGATAAATGTAGCTGTCACCTTTCTTCCCCCCAACAGATGGAGACTATAACAAGGATCCACAACTGATGGAGGAGGGTCATCTGTTTATGTGTTACTTTCATTGGTTAATAAAGAAACTGCCTTGGCCCTTTGATAGGACAGAAAATTAGGTAGGCAAGTAAACAGAACAGAATGCTGGGAAGAAGGCAATGAGTCAGTCGCCATAGCTCTCCCCTCTGAGATAGAGGCAGGTTAAGATCTTTCCCGGTAAGCCACCACCTGGTGGTACTACACAGATTACTAAATATGGATTAAAGCAAGATGTGAGTGTTAGTCAATAAGAGGCTAATACTAATGGGCCAAGCAGTGTTTAAAAGAATACAGTTTCCGTGTAATTATTTTGGGTAAAGCTAGCCGGGTGGCGGGAAGCGACTCACCACTCCTTCTACACACAACTATGCACTGAGTAAGTGACTGGCTTGTTTGGCGCCAAGCCCAGATAATAATCTGCTATATAACTCTATACCTAAAGTTCAGGAAAATCACAGATGAGAAAATGAGAAGCTTCTAAGAGTCAGAGGACCAGGCCGAATGCATGTGTAGACATGACAGGGAAGCTCTAGCCAGGACATCTCAAAAACATGGATGCTCAAACAAGACTAGCACAGCGACACCACCAGTTGACACCAAAACAGTCACGGGAAATTCCATGTGGCCCAGCCCCTAGACAAAGAGCTACTAGCAGTCAATGGCTGCATAGAAACGGAGAGTTTGAGCCTGGCAGTGGTGGTGCATGTCTTTAATCCCAGCACTTGGGAGCCTCTCTGAGGTCAAGGCTAGTCTGGTCTACAAGAGCTGTTTACAGGACAGGCTCCAAAGCTACAGAGAAACCCTGTCTTGGAGAGAAAAAAGAAAAGGGGAGAGTTTGTTTCCTCAACTGAGAATGTTCTGAAATATGCTACCTAACATGTGCATTTCATTTCTTCTTTTAAAACAGTTTAAAATAGTTCCCTGTAATGAATACTCTCAATCTATAAACACACACATGAACATGTATATTAAGGTATTTGCCAATATAGCATTAGCAAAATGTTGGATTTAACAGATTTCAGTTTCAGGAAAAAAAGCATTGATTCCTGAAATCACAAAAGGCAGAAAAAAGATCAAAGTCTTCAAATGTACAGAAGGCACTTTAACATTTTTGATGAGCAAGCAGTCAATTGGTCAGTCCAAACATGGGAAAAGAGACTTTTTACTTGGACAGTACTATTGTTAAGGGAGTTTTCTGCTGAACTTACCAGGTGTACTTGTTGTAGAGGCCTTGGAAGTTATAGGTTCTGAATCTTCCTAAATATAGAGAAACAGTCACATGAAGATAACATCACCAGAAACACTAGTCTCTGCAGCTAGGTTTCCAAGCTCTCCTCCCATGTTCTCTCTGCCATCTACCTCGTTTTCCTTCCATTCTGGCTTACACTGCTTTCCTCTCTTCCTTTCAGTCTTCCCTCTACTGTCTTCACAAAGCTCCTTCTTTGCTAAGCTCTGAGAGCCTGCTCTAGCCAACGCTAGGAACCTGACACGAGGTGGATTTGAGGAGTGTTATGACAGGAGGCCAGATGGCACAGGGAAAACAATCATGGCTGTGTTGAATGGCACATAAAGAACAGGCTGGAGATGCTCACCCAGCTGAAATGTGGAATAGGATATGAAGGTACAATCCTAGGGGGCACAGCTAATAAACCCAGGATTCCTAAGGGTGATGTATAAACTGCTGATTTAATATAATTCTTTAATCTTACATTAGCACAAGGAAATTGAGAAGCCTAACAGATTAGAAAACTTGCAAGAATCCATTCACTCATTTAATGGTGGGTATAAGAACAGAATTAACTTTATATGTTTGAACTTCAGTACTTTTCCCACAACTCTTCATATTCAACTCAATTCACTAAGAATGAGATTAAAATTTTATACATAACACTCAAGCCATTTTTAATACTTGTATAGTTATAAATAAAATAAGCAAATAAGCCCAAATGAATTAAGTTCAGATTATATAATTAAGTTCAGATTATATGAGTCTTTAATGAGCTGGGCTTGAGTTCCACACCTGAAGGCACAGAGATTTTATATTCACTTACACTTCTGTCTTCTTTTTGTTCTGTTTCTATTGTTGACCCCTTTTCAGCAATTCTTCTCCTGGAAAGGCAAATTGATTAAAAATTTTTATATCACCTATCTTTGTCTGCCTGCCTGCCTAACTACTCTTATTCTAAGAGGAAAGAGGACAAAATTATCAAAGTGTTTTTGATTCTGGACATAGCCACTACAATAAAATCTTACCTCCTGGCCAGCAGGGCACTCATCTCTTCCATTAAGCCACTCCCCCCTAGAGGAAGGGGTCCATTCCCACGACCAGCATCTGCTTTGGATGAGGCCAAGTTCACAGCTACAGTACCCCCTCCACTTGGGAAAGAGCCATCCTCCACCTTAATGAGAACACACACAGAATAATTTCCTATGTAGATAATAATGCTTATTAACACATTCAAAACAGAGGAACGCACCATTATTGATTTAAAAATTTTTTTTAAATTTGAAGAACCAATAGTGAATAACACTGACTTTATATGTCAATAGAAATTCTATAAAGACCACCAATAATGGGAAAAAATAGTACTGATTTTCCAAATGATGCACTGAAAAAAACACAATCCTGATAGTAATTTTTTCCTCATCCCAAATACATAATCTGAATCCAACAGAGGAAGAAATATGATAAATCAAGCTCAGGTAATTATAGGAAAAAAGTTAGTATTTTTAAAGGGTAATAAAGATTGAGGAATTGTCACAAATTAAAATAAGAGACATTACAATTAAATTTAACAAATGATCTTGAACTAGAAACACAATGCCATAAAAACTATTAGCTACCCTCCCTTCAAATTTACACTGAGATAGAAAAATAAGAACATGGTGTTTCTGACTTACTCTCAAATCATTCAGATTAGAAACTGTGTGATAAAGGAGATATACACAAAGAAGAGGCAAATAGTGGTAAAAGTTAACTAGTGAATCTAAAGGTGATGAGGTCACAGACACTCTTTATACTACACTTACACCTTTTCTAAAATTTTAAATTATGTTGGTTTTTAATCAATGAAGTTAATAACAAGGTTTATACCAGCATAATACAATAATTTCACGTTTTTAGACATTTAGGAACAAGACACACAGTTAGTTCAGTAACTTGGTAATTTACCCGAGACACTTTCCTAAGTTTTGCTCCTGCGATTGCAGCTGCGAGTCCAGTTAAAGGGCGATTGTCTTCTGACACAGATCCAGAGAAAAATCCAGATGCAGGGAGGGGAGGGGCAGGAGGTGGAGGAGGAGGGGGAGGAACTTGACTAGGAAGAGGGGGTGGGGGAGGCGGTGGAGGAGGCCCAGTGGATGGAAGTGGGGGTGGAGGAGGAGGTCCAGGGGGAGGAGGGAGTGCTGAGGTGTGGTTAGGGCCTGGTGGGAGGGGTGGAGGTGGTGGAGGTGCAGGTGGTCCCAAGACAAGGCCTGAGAGGAAGAAAAGTTAAGACAATCATCAACAACAGAGCTAAATCATTGTATGTTACAGGGGCAAATATATAGAATGACATTCTAAAGTAAGTTGACTCAGACACTGTATATAAAAGATTAATTTATCATTATACTTAAAATTTAGACTAGTTTTTTAACAGAAGATATGATTTGAAAGCCAAAGTATTTACACAACCATTTAATATTTGACCTTTAGTAACAGAAGCAATGAGACCCCCTCAAGGAATCTGAAAACAAATGTTTATATTATTAGAAAGATATGCAATGTTACACACACACACACACACAGAGAGTGGCATGCACACCCATGCAATTAGTACTGCCCAAGATAATTCATGTAAAACCTTAGATGCTGAGCTAATATACTTGACTATGATAACAAAAAGGTATTTATTTATTGATAAGGCTTAAAAGGCTAATTTTTGTTTCTGTAGAGACGAAGCTGAGTTTGGGTAGTAGTTGTCACTTCTGAGGCTTGAACAGGCATACAAACAGAAATGAAAGGCTGAAGGTAAGCTGTCCTAGCCTGCAGAGAGTTCTGAGCCACAGTAGGACAGAGCCTTGTCAGGCTGCCTGTGCCTCCTGATCAGATGTCAATCACAGATAGTAAATTACGCATATTCTAATTTGAGTCACCTTTTAGTAAAATCTGATAAAATATCATCAAAAAGGTCGAGTTTAACAAAGGGAGTTATTTTTAAATCTAGACTGTAACATTGTTTTTAAGCATGAAGTTGTTTTTGGCATCCTCACTACATTGTATACTTATATAAACAACAACAAAAAGCAGGGTCATAATGTTTTCTCTTACAGAACTGGGTGAACTTTATGCACATCCTCCACACTTACAGCTCTAAGGTCCCTTCCTTGCTGTCATGCAGCATGGCTTGTGTTTGGGACAAACCTTTAAGGACCCTCTGTTTGTCCTTCTACCACTATTTGCAATCTGGCCTGTGGAATTCTCTGAGGTACACACCAAGCCTGCCAACCCTTTCCTTCTACTCCCAGCCCAGAGGTTACCCACTCTAAACATCTAAATCAGCACATCTTAGAGCAGAAGCGCCCCAGGGCAAGCTCTGGGATGATCTATTAAACAGACCTCCAACTCTCCAGGAAAGTATTTAGATCCCATTATTTACTGCATGGAAGATGACCAGTCAAGTTTTCCTAGTGAAGTTTAAAATAAACATATTTGTATAGGGGTCCCTAAATATTAGAAAGCACCTTCTACAACTCTTACTGCAAAAGATCCAAAAACCTAAGTTTAATATGGATATCCCCCATATAAATTCCTATATACAATTAAGGTCCCAGGATAAAAAAAAAATTCCTTCAATTTTTTAAAAATAAAATAAAGCCCCATGTAAGTACTTTGGTAAAGAGACGATCAATTATTAAAACCATCCGACCCATTCTTCCAGGCAGTCAAAGTTATTGCTACACACTACTCTCAAGTGACCAGTAGTCAGCAGCAGTAGTAGTGAAGCCTTACCCTGTGGGGTTGGCGTCTCGGCCGGCTGAGAGGCTGCCTGCAAGCCTGGCTCGGAAGCAGAGGAGTCTCCCAGCTCAGGATTTAGAGGGGTCTCCACAGAGGCAGGGGCAGCTGCAGAGGGAGAAGGGAGAACACTGGGCTTGGATGAGGGGGTTGAGGCAAGAGGGGTGCCTGGAGGAGGAGAAGCCTGTGATCCACAGTGTGAGAGTGAGGCGAGGGGAGGCAGCGGCGGCGGTGGCGGCGGTGGTGGAGGCGGCGGTGGCGGAGGAGGCGGCGCTGCTGGCCCTGAGGTAGGCGGTGGAGACACTGGGTATGTTACAGAGTCCAGCAGCCCATTGGGTGCTGTCGGTGACGGAGGCATTTGGGGCACAGGAGAGGAGACACAAACGGGGAGGACAGGCCTTGGGCCAGTAGCTTTGCCGGGAGGACTGCTAATCATTATCGGAGGAGATGGAGGGAGGGGCGAGAAATTGGAAGTAGACCAGGCACAGGACTTCGCAGCTGGAGGCTGAGAAGAGGGTGTGTTCACAGGAGAAGAAGGTCGAGAGTTTTTGTTCAGAGGACGAGGAACTGTAGCATAATGGGGAAGAACAGGGTGGAAGGCTGAACCTAGAGATGTTGCAAAACGTGTCGCTGAGTGTCGCAGTGGTGGTGTAGGGGGTGTGGAAGTAGGTGGCAAAGCAGTCACTACAGCGTAATCAGGAGTGGCATCTGACACTGGAGCTGAGATGACTTTAGCATATGATGGAGGAGGTGCTGAAGGAGGCTGGCAACTGGAATACTCAGGAAGTGGAGCATTATACAGGGAGCTGTCTGAAGATGGAGCTGGACATAAGGTGGAAAGCAGCGGCAAAGACAGGATAAAAAAGGAGAGAGAAAAAGGGAGCTAGTGAAGCCACAAAACCAGCAATCAGACAAAATGTATAAACGTAGACTATAGTTAGTACCAGAAAATTAGGCAAATAATTGTCTCCACTTGAGAAAATTTAACTTGTCAACATTTTTGAAATTCGAAAGAGGATGAAATATATTCTTTTAACTATATGAATTAATACTCTATCCTTTATAGGAAAAGAACAGTAACAGTCTTAACTTTACTATTTAGTCCACTAAAACAGCATCAAAATTATTACAAACAGCAGAATAAACTGAGTTGTTCGGACATGGCAAAATGTTTAGTACCAATGGAAAGAACACCCAACTTAGTGCTTTCTTGTGGACATTTCTATCTTCTCAGCTGTGACTGCAGACAATCAGGCAGTGAAAAAACTACGAATTAACTTAACCAACTAGCCAATACTGAACCCACACTGGCTTCTGATGTAGCTCAGAAAGATTAAAGTTCTCTGATAAATACTAAACATCTTAAGCTTTAACATATCATAAACTTCTATGACATTTGATAAATCCCTGTTATTTTTCCCAATACTAGAAAATGTTTAAATAACCAGTTATTTTAAGTGAATATTTCCATCTATTTTAATTTTTCCTTCAGAAACCTGACTATACCCAAGCTAACTTGGTGTTGTATTTGGCATAGTAGAGTATGTGATAACTTTAACTGACTGCACAAGGGAAATACCTTCCAAGATCATTATATAAAAAAAAAATCTTTGCATAAAAACACATTCACACTTTATAGCTGAATTTTAGGGCGGCAAGAATTAAAATGGCAAAACAAAAATTCCCAAGAGCTTTCTTTTAGTTTCTAAGCAATAAAAGAAAATACTGAAGCAATAATTGCTAAGTACTTATCCTAACTCCAAACTGCACTGCTTATTCCCCAGCACGCACATGTGAAGTATCACAATTCTCGGCTGCACAGATCCTTGCGCAGCTCAGGCGCAGGAGACAGAAGTCTGCAGACTCTTACCAGCATTGGACACTCTGCGCTCTCGCTCCCATTCCACTTGCTCGCGCTCCAGCTGCTCCAGGCGCTCTCGGTCTTGCCGCTCCCTCTCCAGGCGCTCCAGCCGCTCCCTCTCCAGGCGCTCCATGTGCTCCCTTTCCTGCCTCTGTCGCTCCAGCTGCTCTTGTTCCAGGCGCTCCCTCTCTAGCCTCTCTCTTTCTAGCCGTTCTCTCTCCAGCCTTTCCCTCTCCATTCTTTCTCTCTCCAGCCTCTCCCTTTCCAGATCCTTCTGTCGCTGCTGTTCTTGCAGCTGCCTGAAATTAAAAATCAAATAAATAAAACTAAAACCCGTGGTCACGACTTCCACACAAAGGCAGGCTCCTTACAGACACCTTGTATTTTATACCCATGAAACTAACCTCTCAAAAGCCACATGGGCTCAATCAACACCATTTTTGAGAATAGAGAGTAGCAAATAAACCTCCCACTATAATCACCAAATCATTACATTAATCAGATGATGAAATAATTTTAAAATGTAGTCTTTCTTAAAAATGTAACATTTTAAATGAAGTTACAGCTTCAGGAAAAACAATGATTGTAGCTATATCTGAATAAACATTTGGTGACTAGAAAATAAACCCAGTTAAGTAAGAAATAAATTATAAATCACGAAAATTTCATGTCTATAGGTAACTATAGTTAACATTTTGGTATATACATCTAGACCTTTTGTTTTATAATAACACACCCATACATTTTAAATTCATTCAAATCAGTATCATCTCACCAGAACTCTGAAATCTGCTTTATCTGACACAATGCACACTGGAAAAATCACTGTAAATCCTTAGTCTAACCTCTTTAACTTCCATGAGCATATGGGCAGCACTGCTTAGTTCTTAAGTTTGAGTGGTCTCCAGTGCAGGATATAATTTACCCTGGCATACAGGTAGAGCACTGTATACATAATAAATTTAAAAACTATAGACAGAAAAGATAATTTTTTCAATAATATATATATAATAAAGAAACTCAACTGAGGTTTGTATTAAAATTTTAACTAGGGGCTAGGGATATGGCTCAGTGTTTGAGTACTAGCTGCTCTTTCAGACGACCTGGGTTCGATTCTCACCCCCTACATGGTGGTTCACAATCATCTGTCACTCCAGCTCCAGAAGACCCGACACTATCTTCTGGCCTCGAGGCAAAACACTCACATGCATGAAAATAAATTTTTTAAAAAGAAAGTGACCACTGCTAATTTGAAAAAAAAATATTAGGTTTTTGGGTGTTTACATTTTGTGCTTCTCTTTTCATTTATCTCAAAATCATGTATGTATATATCAAGCTTACAACAGAGCAAACATTAGCTTACGATCTTAACACTTCCCTACCCATTTCCCATTTTAGCTGATTGATTTCCATTTTCAATGGCAAAAGCCTTCCACAACAACTGTTACACACACAGACACACAAACAGCCACAGGAAATAACTTGGCTAAATCAATATTCAGGAACATTCAGGGTTATACTAGCATTATATAAATACTCTCCATAGCTGAGCTACAAAATATTCTGACAGCAATTTGTACCCATTCTGATTGCTGGGCAAGAAAAAAAAAAGCTGTCAATATCTGTTTCTCTAGGCAACATGATGCTTTTAACACACGGAATAAGTAATGTTTGGTAGTTATTAAAGATAGGTATGGATGTGGTGAATCTGGAAGCAGCATTGAATACAGACATTTATAACGACAATGTATTGACTTCAGAAGATTGCTCTGCCTGTCAATCTCTAAAGGCTCCAAGTCTATAAAAGTTAAGGAAAAAAGCGCAATACCGGGTAATACTTTCAGGTTTGCTGAAAGATAACTCAAATAAGCTGATGATGCACCTTCAAAAGACTGATGTTGAAGAAAGCCTGCTCACTGAGATGACTATGTATATGTAGATGAAAAAACAGCGTGAAGCACAAATTTTCTGCCTTACAAATCCTTGGTGAGCATGAATAATTCCTACCTCAACTGAAGGACTTACAAATCTGCCTATAATGTTTTAATCTATAAAGTAAGACATCCCTAAATCTTTTTAGTAGTTTCCAAAATTTTGAAGCTTGCTTTCCTCAGGATCATCACTATTAGCTTGCATACTGGAAGTTGGTACAGCCCTTCTTCCCAGAGGTCATATGCATCAATTGCTATTACCTGCCATTAGCAGAATCACCTCCAGATTCTACTACAACACAAGTGTCTGAGTTCCAGGCCGGGGGAAAATTCCAAAAGGTTTGTTTTTCTTTGAGTTAGCCATACATTTTATAAATAATTTGAATGTTTCAGAAGAAACAATTACATATCTTTTCCAGAAATAAATATAAATGAATACTATTATGGCCATTAAAGTATTTTAAATGTATTGAGTAAAAATATAAAGTATTGTTTTCTTCTATCACTGAAGTGTTTTCTTCCAAAACAGCAGGCCCCAAATACAAACAGATACTGAAAGAACCGGCCCACAATGAAATCAATACACACACACACACACACACACACACACACACACACACAAACATGCACTTAGTTTATGTTTACTTAAGACACAGTCTTGTGAAGCATGTAAAGTATAAATAAAATGTCAAGATATATTTTATTCATTAGTACCTTGAATGGCGGTTGTGTAAATATAGATTTCAATTCAATACAGGTTAGCACTATGTAGCCCCAGCTAGCTCTGAACTCACACTGACCCACTAACTTCTATCTCCAAAGTGCTGGAATCAAAGGTATACACTACCACATCTGGTGAACATACATACGTTTTATTGTAAAATGTGGGCATTTAATCTATTAGTTAAAAAAGAAGAGGAAGAGGAAGACTCTTTAAAAAAGACAATTGAGTTTTAATGCCACAAAGCTCCTGTGACAAGAGTCAATACTTACAACAAAATTCGATCAACTCTTGGTCCATCCCGCCTCTGAAGGATAATGGGAGTGCTGTACACTTTCATTACTCCAGTTCCTCAGTTCCTTGCTGGGATTATTATCCCCCTTTTATAACTTTCAGTTAGTAGTGATGATTTACTAGCTATTTATAGATTATTATCTTCTATGTCGAGAGCAAAGGACTGACTCATGTTTCTTAGAATATATTTTTCCATCATAGCCAAGGTAGCCAAATATTAATGAGTAAGAACCAGAAACTGATTTAATGAATGACAGACACATGAGTAAAATACTATATTACGGTATAATAAAGGTATTATATCAACAAGGTTTAATATTTACTTTAACATTTAACATTTATTTTGCCAACTAACTTCATACAAAAAAAATAAACTTATAAAAGCAATGCCTAGTTTAAAAGTTAAAGAGCATTATTACAATGCATCTTCTCAATGCTCACCACTGCTGGTTTCTTCCCACAGAAGCAATTAAGTTTTCAATATTCTTGCAGTAATTTCATATTTCTAAATACAGCAATTACCTTAGAAACATTTCTTTTTAATAAAAAAACACTTATTTATTTATTGTGTATACAATATATGCCTGCAGGCCAGAAGAGGGCACCAGACCCCATTACAGATGGTTGTGAGCCACCATGTGGTTGCTGGGAATTGAACTCAGGACCTTTGGAAGAGCAGGCAATGCTCTTAACCTCTGAGCCATCTCTCCAGCCCGAAACATTTCTTCTTGGGCTGGAAAGATGGCTCAGCCATTAAAGGCTAGGTTCACAACCAAAAATATAAGAAATATTTTTTCTTGCCATTTCAAATTGATATGTCACTATTTTTCAACTACACAAATTATTTAATTCCTATGTTCTGGGAGACTGGCACTGGGGACTGAACCTCCATGAGCTCTATCCCTAAGCTATACTCCAGCCCTGACTCTACCCACTCTGGCTACTCCTCATTTTCCAATCTCCCTATAAAGTCAGAGCACTCTGACTACAGCAATACTATTTTTATTTTATATGTATGAGTGGGTGTTTTGTCTGTATATGTCTGTGTGGTGCCTGGAGGGACCAGAAGACGGCACTGGACCCCGCCAGAACCAAAGTTAGAGACAGCTATCAGGTGCCATGTGGTACCAGAAGAGCACTATTGCGCTCAACCATTGAGCAGTCTCTCCAACCCATGTAAAACTCTCTGAATGACTTCCTACTTCACACCGAAATGATGAGGGAGTGTGTCTGTGTGTGTTCACACACACACATGCTGGCTAATTCATAAAAATCCACCCTGAAATGAAGTATTATCCATTTGATTTAAGAGATGAAAATGTATTAAATTTCAAGCCTACTTCTAGTATAATCCTCAGCACACATTAAAAAAAAAAATCCAGTCCATAGTACAAAATCCAGTCTGTAATCCCAGAGGTGGGGAAAATGATCCCTACAGTTTACTAGAAAATCCAGTCTAGCTCAATCAGCTTGCTTTGGGTTCAGTGAAAGACTATTCGAAAGAAATGTAAAGAGCTATTGAAGATACCTGATGTTGCCCTTGGACTTCTACATGCATGGGTACATGTATGTGGGACACACACTGATACTGAAACCAGAATAAGGCTGATTGAAGGGAACAGACACTATTATATTCTAAGTCTATTTAATGTATTTTTAGATGTATCACAATATGCTTTTTACAAAAAAGCAGATAAAATAGAAATACTAATTTCAAAGAACTGAAGGACGTAATATATTGTCAGTGTCCTCCGGGTCTGCTGCAAAGAAGGAAAGGTAAATGTACAGACTCACCTTCTCTGGATTTCCAACTCTTCTTGGGATGGGCCATTTTGAACTTGAGCAGGTAGTTGTGTATTTTGTCTAGGCAATGTTGGCCCTATAAGGGAGGGAAACATTACAGATGAGTGCTACCATTCTACCTAGCTGGATGGAGGAAATTAAGCCATGAGAACAACATAAAACCATCACATATTAAAAATGCATCTTCTTTTTGTCTAGCAAAATAAAATATAAGCTTTACATAACACACAGCAAATGAAAGACTGCAACATAATATTGTCATCATCTTCAGAAGGCTTACTTGAAACAAATGGAAACACTAACAATAAAGGAAAAAATAAACATTTATATATGAAGAGCTTGAGTAAAACAAGTGTTCAATGAGCACCTGAATAGGCACCTGAGCTTGACATTCTCTAAGACAATGAGACATTCTGTTCAGGGAAATTGTTTATGAGGTGGAGAGGAAAAACTTAAATGAAAAATCAGAATTAAAAAACTCACCTAAATAGAACACTGGAAATGAAAAACAGGAGAGAGAGAGCATGAGAACCTCATTACCAGAATGGAGCATGCTAATGCATTTATCAAACTTGCCCAACTTGAGCTGTCATTTCTGTTTTGTGGCATTGCATTTTTATGACTGGAGAAACAAACATATGCTAAACTCCCATACACTGTAGTAACCTATTTATCTCAATTTTTAATGTTATAGGTAATCTTAACAACTTTCAAGGTAAGAAAGGTGGGGGGAAGGGGAGGGCTGTTCACACCAACATGAGAAAGCACTGACCATCCATCCACTCCCACAACTACATATAATGTAGACCCATCTTTAGTATCTTAGACTGTCACTAAATTATGGGAAATTTTATTGCCATTGGATATAAAAATTAAGTGAGATACATGCTGCACCTACCATAATATCTGATACTAACCTAAGGTTGAACTAGAACAACCTTGAAACCCACAACAGTAAAGCAAGAACGTGTTGACAAGTTTTCTCCCGTTTTCTGAGGAGGGGTTTCTGACTGCTCGTGTGCCACCAAAAACCCCTAACAGGGATTATCAGAGTTTTGTAGAGCACTACTATAAAAAAGTAAGTAAAGAAATGCTGTGTGTACTAGGATGTTACTGTGATCTGTGAGTGAAGATCATGAAAGTAGCTATTTTATCCTCGTGGGGCAGTGCCACAGCTGGAAGCAAAAGTTGATCAGGATGTAATACAGCACTGGCACCTCCCAGGTGTAGAAAACAGGAAAATGATCTGAACTTACCTACTAAATTTTTTCATTTCTTTACATGTTTTTAGATTAATCATTTAATTTGCCCTCTAATGACAAATTAATGACACTGCAGCAATATATTTCATTAGATTTAAGTCTACTACTTTGCAAACCAAATAAAATATAAAATAAACCCCATGTAACTTAACAAGAAAAAAAACGAAAACACATTTTAAACTCAAATACACACATAAATGCTTACACAAATGAAAATATAACTGTTGTCTAATAAACAGAATGTTTAGAAAATTAACACAATGACTTTTTGAAAAAACTGCCATACTGTGCTATACTCTAATGCTTACTATTTTAGAGAGAAAAGATCCTTTCAGAAGAAGGTAGAGAGACATAGGAGTTGGAAGGATAAATTTAAGACTCTATTAGGTTGGGGAAGTATAATTTATATGCCCATACTTTTATTTTAAAACTATAAAATCAAAGCATTTTGCAAGGTCAACTTAAAGACCATTAAGGCTTACTTTTAAAAATACTCTTTGACTGTTTAAGTTAAAACTCCAGCCGGTATAAATAATGAAACAGCTGTAAGTCAGTAATCTGTCATGCTCACATCTAGAAAAGGCACTGTATCTCAATGATCCTATTAATGAGCTAAATCTATGTTTTAGCTGAAATCTATAAATTCAAGTCAAATATGTTAAAAATTCAATTTAACCTTTTGACATTATCAAGTGATTTCTATTCATTTTTTAAAAAACTAACTCTGGGCCCAGTGTGGTGGTATATGCCTGTAACCTCAGCAACCACAGAAGCATTCTGAGTTCAGGCTCACCCTGGGCTGTATATACTTACATACTATCAACAAAACAAAACTATAACAAACTCAATAGGGAAATTTACTATAGTTTATTCCTGGCACATGAGAGGAGAAGAATTTCAAGAGATCCTTTTAAAATGGGGATTTTGATCTAAGACTAACCCTTACAATTCCTTGCTATGTAGCTTTCTGATAATGAGCCATTTGTTTATCCAGGCATTCTCAAAATTCCTCCCTTTGGCATTTTTTGACATCTATATTTAATCTGCTTATTTTGTTTCTTCATCAATATTG
Organism: Arvicola amphibius; assembly: GCF_903992535.2. Classification (NCBI taxonomy): domain Eukaryota; kingdom Metazoa; phylum Chordata; class Mammalia; order Rodentia; family Cricetidae; genus Arvicola; species Arvicola amphibius. The sequence continues at coordinate 11,458,013 of NC_052058.2, read as the reverse complement.
CCAAGTTGTAAAAACCAGCATAATGAAATATATGTGCAATTAAACATAATTTAATTATAAACATACTATAGCTATTAGATAAAAACTAGATATATTATGAACTAGAGGTACACAATTACATTTTTTTCTTGTCAAACATTTTAATGGATTATAAAATTTCTAAGTTGTATCAAAGGTATCACACAAACAACAGAAAACAGAAACTGATAGGCAAGGCTATCAGTGGCTGTATTTTCTGGAATGTATATTATTTTTTCAAAAGGGCCATATTCTTAAATGAGTATCTGTGTTCTCATAAAATATAAAATAGGTACTTTCATAACCATCTCAGTAGGCAAATGACAATATTTTAACAAGCATGGTGTGGAGGTTATCAGCTATCTTTTGAAGGGGAAAGAGAAACCACCAAGGAGCAGGTAGGAGTGACAATGCTCCAGTCCCACAGGACGAATGGCAACTGCCTGAAGGTTTGCCCTAGTTTGTCCAAGCTAGAAGGTGCAAAGCAAAGTTTGTGAATTACCGTTCCTAATAAAGACAACATGGTAATGTTACTGAAAAGCATCCTATAAATGATGGAAATCTGATGTGAACCCCTCTCCAACAGGAATGGCAGTTCAGTCTTGCCTTCAATATTGAGTTTTGGTTAAAGTACATTTCACTTACTCTCCCCATTTTAATTCTCACAGATCTAGTTTCACATTTAGCCACAGACCATTTAAAAACAAAGGACTAAAATACAAGTAGGTGCTATCATATACAATACAACCAAATTTAAACTTGGCAATCAGATTTTAGATTGTACACAAATTGAAGACTGTTATAAAGGAAATCTGTTTTAACCTGTAATTTTAGAAGTTTTAAAAATTCACCTTTATTAATTAGGTCAAATCACTTTTTCCCCCTTTAAAACGGGGTAAGCTATCACTCTACACATGGATCTCAAGCACAAAGTTACAATATTAATGCATTTTCAAAATGAACTGAAGAGAGGCCCAATCACACAAGTATCCGTGATTGCTCACAGAAGCCCAGGAAAACACTAAGAAAAGACACGACCAGAAACAACGTCACTGATTTGATTATAAGCAATCTGCAGTGCTAAGCTGGAGTCTGGAAGAGGGGAGGAGAGACTGATAACAAGTCATAAACTAGGTGCTCACTGGTGTGACCATCAGCTGGAGCAAATCAAAATATAACTTAGGTGACCATGAGATACATTAGAATTGTCTCTTTTTTTCCTTATTTATAGCATGCTTGTTTAAACCAGTAAGCACATCAACTTAAAGAGGATTTTCCTTAAAGAAACCATATCAACAATACTGAGAAACTACACTAAAAATTCTGGATCACATGGATAAAGTACACACACTAAACTAGCAACTCAATTTTTTTGTTTACACCATTTTATAGTTTTATCTCACGAAATAATCTAGCTAGTCAAGATGAGTCAAAAGATATATGTGAATCAATAAATAGTTCAAATAATTAATACATTTTTTGAAACTTGGATTTTTAAAATGGGAGGATTCAGAACCAAACAGAAATAAAAGAATTCAAACAATGATATGTATCTACATACTTATTTATATAAATAATTTCTTGTGCAAAATTTATATATAAATTTATATATAAATGATTGTTCAGCGCCAAACTAGGTGGCTAAATGACATACCTAATTTAACCATGCAAATAATACATGTATGTACACACATGTATGTTTATGAGAGTGAGTATGACAGAAAACAATCTATAAGCCTAAATTCACTTCTAAGCCACAGAAACCTAACCTACTAAATAGAAGAGGTTGTCATCTGAAACCAACCTATTAAAAAAGTAAGCTTACATCTGCCTGTACAACATGCACACCTAGAATTCATTCAAGGTTAATTAAAAAAAAAAGCTCCTTTCAAATAAGGTACATTTACATTATACAAATCATATGAAGAATGCATATACCTTTTTCTTTTAAATTAAATTGAATGTCAGCTCCCAAAGTAAATTATAATTTAAAAAACTTCTCTCATTTATATTGGAAGAGGTAAACAAAGAATTCTAAGACCCTACTTCCTCACTAGTAAGCCAACTCAAAACCACCTACATGAACCACAACGAATATCACAACATAAAACAGAAGCTTGCTTTATATCCCAGATACCACAAACCAGACTATGGCCTAGGAAACAAAAGTTATGGAAATGTGCAAGTCGTATGTACCACAGCTTGAAAAAGTAATGTAAACATAATGTTGCTTACCACAGAAAATACATCGCAAATTAGTGCTGTCCTGGGTAGCAGTAACCTTGCTCTGGGCTGCAACAGACACCTCGGTGTTAGAAGCTTCGAAGGACAATGGGGCCATCTGAAGAATTTCACATTAACTAAAAGGTGCTTTGAAATGTTCAAAATGTATTTATACATACGTCCTATCTAGATCCTCATTCTGGAAACTTTATAATTTTACAGCTTAAATATTTCCTGAGTTATACAATCAAAGAATGCAATCTGCATTTTAAGACTGTATTCTTTAAAACGTTAGTGAAAATGAAGTATAGAAAGTTAAGGTGTACGGCCAATAGAATTAATTTCATGAGGCCTACCCTCCCATTTAGGAGAACTGCATTCAAAAAAAAAAAAATTCAGGGGAAATACTTAAGATTAGTTTAATTAAGATAACTTTGTACTTAACAATAACCAATGAGATTTACAGAGAGACACTTTACTATTTTTCCCTAGATATGAAAACATACTTGAGAAAATGAATTACTAAAAATTCTGAGTGGCCACAACTAGCCATTAACCTAAATGATTTACATTAAAATTTAGTTTATCAATAAAATAAGTTCATAAATTCGTTTTAGGAAGAAAAACTCAAAGAGAAAGTGGTAATATCTGAAATGAGGAATGCTTTATCCAATCAAGACAATATCCAAAACTGGGATGAGAAAATTTTTTTCTTACTATTAACGTGCAAATGGTACATAATATCTCAGAAAAACCCTTTTCAGCAAGAAAAAGATTTTCTTTTCTTATGGGTACTAGCTAAGAAAACAATTAATGGCTTAAATACATGTTGGTTTAAGGACGAGCATATTAAAGCAAACAAGACAGTACTTTAGTATATTCTTTAAATAAGACAACTCCTGCTAAGTAAAAATCAGAACCAAACCAATTTATACCCAAAGGTTTATCTTAATATGGTAATTAGCAATAAATAAAAGTAATTTTTTATCATCTTAGACAAGACAACATAATCCAATTAAATCTTAAAGTACTAGATACAGTAGGTACTTCAAAGAGCAATAAAATAAAATTGATAATGCTAGCTTTGCTAAGTACTTCCACCCACCCATCTATCAAGGATGCATGCACAATACTTAAGAGTAATAACATAACCACAGGCACACGAAGACAAGCTGAACAAGCTAATGAGACCATGCTAAAGGAGATAAACATTTTAGAAAAATTACGATAATTACATTTTAAATTTAAACTCCTTTATAATAAAAGTCTTTTTCATTGGTGTTTATAAATATGACTTCCACTGAACCTTTATTAGTAAACATGCCTAGTTATCAGGTTTTACCCTTTAATCCATATTAAATGGGAGGGAAACAGAAGGACAATTTAAAAACTCACATGAAAAACCTGAGAAAGTATCTTGTTTCTGACAGCAAAGAAGCGGCCCCATCCCATGAGCAATCATCTCAGCAGAAAGTCACCTGACAATGGTCAGAATGCAGGCAGCACTGTCTCTGCAGACTGCTCCCAACCAAGACTCTGGAGTCTCTCTCGTAGCTGGACTACTAGCCATGTCCCTGACTTGTCATCTTTCAGCTTCTCCTTTCTTGTGACTCATTTCTGTTACGACTACAACACTGATTTTCTTCTGACAGGGTTGCTAGAATTCTACTGCAGCTTGCATTCCCGAAGATACTAAATTATTCATCACATCATATGCATAAGGCTAACAGCTTCCTGCTTACTACTAATGCCATTAACTCTTTTGTTACTAAATCTGAGATTGATTATACAGGTAAATTCACTATCACCAGTTTAACACTGGTAATAAATGCTAGCATTTATCTATGGAAAGACACTTTTTTTTTTTAAAAAAAAAAAAAAAAGCAAGCCATGCAATAAAATCTTAGGGCTAAGGGAACCTGGGTGAAATGCAAAAGTAAACAAACCTAAAGCAATGAAAATTAATTAAGAATGTAGAATTTTAACATCTTTATATTTCTAAAAGTAATATAACCATCTATCAACTACTTTGGCCTTTGATCTTGTTGCAGATGCTCACCTGTCTCTTAATGTAATTTCTGAAACAAACACCCTTCAGGCTTTGTCCCCTGCCTTTACTATTTCTATCATTTTATTTCTTTTATTTTTTTTAAACAAGGAAACAAAACACTTTGAGTGAGGTATTCTGTAATAGAAATCACAGGCTTTCTAGCTTTAATCCGTATCACTCTATGGTATTATCTTATATTACATATTACTACTACAGCAGGCCCTTATGACATTTGGGCTTTATGTTTTCTATTATTATTATTATTATTATTATTATTATTATTATTATCTGCCTTAAGGTAATTTGTAAGGGGAACACTGTTCATCTCAGCATTTGTATTTCTAAGGATTAAAGAAGATAATGTTTGCTTAGACTGGCAGGGATCTGATTTGTCTTCCTGAAAAGCTGGTCTTTGGAGACAGAGCTCAAGGTCAGCATTTAAAGGTGTGGAATTCACACAGCCCTTCCTGACCCAGAGGAAGTGAAAGCAAGGGCGAAGGTTTGTTCGAAAGTGAAGAATAGAATGGAGGGAGGTATGTAAATCCCTAAAACAGACTATTTAGGTTGTATTTATGTATTTATGTATTTATGTGGTGACACACACCTTTAATCCTCACACTCAGGAGGCAGAGGCAGGAGAACCTCTGTAAATTCTAATCAGCCTGGTCTACAAAGCGAGTTCCAGGACTGTCAGAGCTATATTAAAAAGGCTATGTCTCAAAATGAAGAAATAAATAAATAAATAAATAAATAAATAAATAAAAATTCAAGGGAAAAAAAAGCCATGCATTTGAAAGGGAATGGGGATGGGGGTTTGAAGGCTTAGAGGGAGGAATGAAAAGGGGGAAATAATGTAATTTATATTTTTAACTTTAAAAAATTTAAAACCCTAAATAAAAATAACCAAATTCCAGATAGTGGGCACTGTTCAGAGACATGAAAAACAATGGACACTTTATGGTTGCTTTTTTGCTTTTCAAAACAGGCTAGCTGCAAACTCAGATCCACCTGCCTCTGCCTCTGCCTCCTGAGTGCTGGGATTAATGGTGCGTACCATCCCTACTAGGCTAATATATTGCATTATTAAAACACTTTCACAGCATTATTTCAAATTTTGTTTTGAAACAAAAGGTTTAATAAAAGAAAATCATCTATCTCAAAAAATGGAGCACTGTGTAGTTATAACTATATGAAAAACCCATCATCATGTACATCTCTCACTTACTTATTTAATCTAGAGTAGTGTGTGTATGTGTGTGTGTGTGTGTGTGTGTGTGTTTAGCTCATTCTCCTTTGCTACCAGAAGGTAATTAATTATCCTTCAACTTACAGCTTCAAATGTACTTTATCATTTACTTTACAAAAAAGAAGAAAAATGACCGCAAACAATAGATAAATTGCAGATCATTTATACACTGTACAGGCCCCTCCGTCCACCATGATTTTATTTTTATTTTTCCTTTATTTTTAACCAAGGAACTACAGACTGTTTCTAGTTGAGGAAACTTTAGGAGTCAACTCAACTATATGCTCAGGGGCCTATAATTTACCCATCTTGTCACATCCTGATCTAAACACTAACCTGTGCCTCTTCATTCATTTCGTGGATTCTTCTCCCTAAGCATAGATCAAGACCTGTCCATCAACCACCTTTCATGCCTTTCTGCCCATTGTCACTTCAAAGTGTCAAGTATACACTCAGAGAAGACAACATATTTGCAGTGGTAGCATCTGTTGACTTTCAACCAGTATTATCTATTCAATCGCAATAGAAATACAGAACTTCTGACACTTCTTCCCTTTTACTCTTATTAACCAATTCCAAAGCCTGTCCGTGAAGCCTCCTAATTTCCCCTCCTATCTTCACTGACATTGTTTGATGACTGACTGCTTAGGAGTATTCAGTGTTGAGAAGTTTAGCACATACTCAGAGAAGGAAAAAACAGAAACAGTAACACTTCTGTTCTCTTTCCCATAATTTTCATTTCTCTAGTCTTGTTTTATAATGTATACACTATGCTAACTCCAAAGTGTGCGTGTGCATTAAGAAAACCAATCTGCCGACTTTTCAGCAAAAACTGAAACAAAAGGGCTGAGAGATGGCTCAGAGGTTAAGAGCATTGCCTGCTCTTCCAGAGGTCCTGAGTTCAATTCCCAGCAACCACATGGTGGCTCACAACCATCTGTAATGAGATCTGGTGTCCTCTTCTGGCCTGTAGGCACACATGAAGACAGAACACTGCAAACAAAATAAATAAATAAATCTTTAAGAAAAAAAAAAAAAAAGAATTGAAACAAAATGTTTTTGAGACAGGGTCTCAAAATAGCATAGCTATCCAGTAAGTGAAAACTCTGAATATGGGGTTGAAGAGAAGGCTCCATGGTTAAAAACACTGGCTGTGCTCTTCCAGAGGACCTGGGTTTGGTTCCTAAAACCCACATCAGGAAGTTCACAACTGCCTGTAAATCCAGCTCCAAGGGACCTGACGCCTGCGAGCCTCCGTGGGCAACTATGCACACATGTATAGACACTCACACATACACAAAAATAAAAAATTAAAAAAACCCAAACCTCTTAATATATATACACCCATTCAGAACAGCTCATCAAAATTCAGGACTGTCCTAGTTATACAGGTCAGCTGGCTCCTTTCCTACGGGAACCCTATCCTGCCTGTGCCCTTCTTTCTCTCTGCACAATAATTCAGTATATTTCAAATAAGTTGCTTACTCAGAAGCCTCTATCAAAAATAACATAAGACAGCAAAATATCTAAATAACAGGAGTTTGAAATTCCAAACTATAGGCAACTTTACTGTAAAAGTTTTAATAAGTTTAAAATAAACTGCTTCCACGAGACTTAATACATAGAATTAAATACAAAGTTTTTAACATGTATTATTTGAAATGACATTTAAAAACTGTTTACACGGGGCTAGCAAGATAGTAAAGGTGCCTGTCACCCAACCATGCAAGCCTGCCTGAAGGAAAGAACCAATCCCACAGGGTCCTCTTATCTTTCTATGTTACAGACTAGCAGGCTTGAGAGCACACCTACACCCAAACACAAATATTGAAAATCCAAATACCACTATCTCTCAAGTGTAATTATAACAATGTACCTTTGTTTTAAAAAAAAAAAATGTTATATTAGAGCTGAGAAGATGGTTCAATGGTTAAAGCACTTGCCTCCCAAGTGTGAGGACTGAAGTTTGGGTCCTCAGACTCAAACATTGATTGAGGTGGGTTTGATGGCCTGCCTAAAATTCCAACTCAGAAGTCAGAAACAAGATACTTGAACAAGACCTAAAATGTCAGCACTCTGGAATCTGAGGCAGTAAGAAGATTTAAAGTTAGCTACACAGTTGGATTCAGTCTAAAATAGCAAAACAACGTCCTATTCAAGTTGTTTAGTGCCATGCCATTTCAAACCAAGAATCTGTTATTCATATGAAACGTAAGTATATTTGAAAACAAAACAAATTCATTCTCTCTCTCTCTCTCTCTCTCTCTCTCTCTCACACACACACACACACACAAAATCACACCACCATTTATTGCCAAACATAAAAATTAAAGAGAGAAATTTAAATCAATAGAGCAACATTCCTGTTCTTAAAAATACATAAACAAGACTGGAGAGATGGCTCAGAGGTTAAAAAAACTGACTGCTGTTCTGGAGGACCTGAGCCAGCAACCACATGATGGCTCACACCCATCTATAATGAGATCTGCCCAGAACACTATATACATAATAAATAATTTTTTTAAAAAACCCATAAACAAGGGGATGGAAAAATGATTCAATGGTTAAGGTTATTCTTCCAGAGAAACCAGGTTTAACTCCTAGTACCTACGTGGCACTTCACAACATCTGTAACTCCAGTTTCAGGGGATCTGACACACTCACAAAAGCATACATGGAGGCAAAGCACCAATGAGCATAAAATATTTTTTTAAACTCCATAAATGTTAATCAGTTATTTCAGCTTGAGAAAGCTATAATAAACCTAGTAAAGCAGTCTAAATACCAATATTCCATCTCTCATTTTACTTTCCTCCCTGACAATCTCTACATTAACTTTACCCATTACCTATCCTACAAAAAATAAGACGTAAAGTAGCAGAAATGCTTTCTTCATCTATCAACACCCATTATAAAAGCCTAATATCCATAAACAGGATCTAAGGGTTCTCTAATTTCTCATGTAATTGTTGGATTATTACTTTATACTGTCTGCTTAGAATAAACTGACTGCCTCACTGGACTTGAAGACGTTCAAAGAAAGCATAAAATCATTTAATGACAAAAAGAAATGAAGAAGGAAGGATATGACTCCTCCTAGGTATGGAGGAGGTTTACTGTAGATAGAGGGGAGAGCACAGCCAGAGGCAAGGACAGTTGGGGGAGTCCAGAGTGAACGTGACCCTAAGCAGTGCAATAACAGTGCAGAGGGGAAAAGGGAGAGCCAGGAGAGCAATGGGTAGGTAACCAAGTGGCTGGATTATATAAGGAAGTGCCCAACTCCTGGACCCAAGAAGTTTAGGGTAGAGGATGAGTCATGTATGCCAGCCAAACTCTGTAACAGGTAGGAACTGAGGAATGCTTGGAGAACCTGGCAGCCAGGTCTGCCTTGACATATTAAACAGTCACCTCCGTTAGCCACTGGTCCCAGGTTTAGGACCTAAAACCACATTTATCTTCCTACTGCTAGCAACTATTATATACTTTGATATGTAGGCAATTGGTACAATTAAAACATCTTTTTACAATTATTTTCAACTTTTAAACAAGAAGGTACACTACATGTTAGCTGTACTATGTATCTACATCTAAATAATTCAGACATAAGAAAAAGAATAAACAAGAATTAATGAAATATATATGTACTTACAATAGAGGAGTAAGAGAAACATACAAGATCAGAAATACTTAAAAAATCTAGGAAAATTTTTCTTAAAATAATCTTTATATACATAGTACAGACCCACCAGATGTGGAGGTGTGTGCCTTTAACCCAGTGCTTGGAAGGCAGGGGAAGGCAGGTCTCTGTGAGGTAAAGGCTAAGTTCTAGGCCAAGCAAGGTTACATAATAAGACTGTCTCAAACACTAAAGATTCCTATATAACTTAATCCAAGTTCCTGCCCTGGTAGAGCTACTATCCTGACTTCCTTCAACAGATATGGAAGTGTAAGGCAAATAAAATAAACCCTTTTCTCCCCAAGTTGCTTAGTTATGGTTTTATCACAGCAACAGAAACCGAGACAGAACCTGCCTCCAAAAAAGCAAAAACAAAACAAAACAAAAAAGACCTGACAATATTTCAGAAAATACAATGTATCTGTTTTTTCCTTGGGAATCATCTTAGGAATTACATTCATAGAAATAGCAAGTCTACCTCAGAAGAATCATTTTTAGTAACTTTATACAAGTAGCATGCTAAATTTATTTCCAAACCTATTTCCTAAGCACCACTTTGTACAGTATTTACACTGCCTTCCAGGTATTTCTAATCAAGAATTGTTTTCTCTATACAAGTGAAGCCAAATAAGATCAATAGCGTTCAGTAATTCATTGTTCCTTTATTATTCTAATATCATATAGCACAGTATCTAAATAGGAATACAAAAAGTCTGTCCAATGAGGCTTTTATTTAAAATATTGGTTAGATATATCTATCATATCTAGATTATTAAAACAAGAATATATGGTATTAACTCAGAGGCAACATACGAATTTGTATATGGATATGAGCAAGCTGGTACTGCTACACTGTGGAGGCCCAAAAATGTGAGACTATTGCCACTATGTCTGAAGGTCAGAGTTTGAGGTTGGTTAAAATTGTTGACAACAACCAGGGCTACACACACACACACACACACACACACATCCTGACCTAGGGTGTGGTTACTTGGGTCTTTTGATTTTAAGATGGCCCATACAGGCAGATCCGCCCCACCCTGACAAATGGTCAGTGCTCCTTCTTTTGAAACAGAAAGTTTGACCTTGGGAGTAGCTGCCTTCAGAATATTTGATCTAGGGTGGGTTCACTGCCTAAACAACAGAATGCTAATGACTTGATATCTCAAATATTGAAGCAATTAACTGTCCTTTGTATCATGTTAAAAAGTCTTTTGTTGCCTTCTTCCCCCTTTTGTGCTGAGGTATAAAAGTGTACAAAAAATTAAACTCCAGGATTTCAGGATTCACAGGAACTCGCCATACTACCCTCGGTTTGTTTTACTATTTTCACTCGCATCTTCACCCTCTTTACTATTTTTTCTGACCCCTATAAGTGGTATTTTTGTCAAAGCTGGTCTCTGAAACTACACCTATATAGATGTGTGAAATTTTTTTTCAAAATTAAAAGGCAAAATCCGTGGGAGAGATTTGGCTGTCATTCTATGCTGCAATTAAATCAAGGTAGAATTGGTTCCTAGTCATTTCTTGTATTACTGTAGAAGACAGGCTATCCAGTTCAAGTCTGTTTGTCCTTTGTATCCTATAGAGATAACAAATTGATGGAATGACATTCAGTAAAATGTTTCTCTAATTCATGAACAAAACTAACAAAAATTGCAAATACAGGTAAAACAAGTGTGTGCAAATCACTGTGCCTGTGGAGGAAAAGTATCCAAATAATGAGATGATTTCCTGCAGGTCACTGCAGGAGCACTGTCACCAAAGCTTAGTGAGAGCAAGTGTGAAGACAACTTGACAGATATGCAGAGAAACAAGGATGCAAGGCTGACTGCAGGACAGCAAACCAGATTAGACTAACTTTAAAGACTAAGAATTCCAGATTCACCACAAAAGTAGGATCTGCCTCTCTGCTTTCATGGTGCCTCTTGGGAACAGAATAAGTTCTACAACCAAAGTCTATCTTGGTGCTCCCTAAAAATCAGACATGAATTCAGGAGACTTCACGAAGAGTGGGACAGGAAGACTCTAAGAGTGACGTTGGGGAAGGAGGCCGTGAGCAGCAGTGGTCTAGACCTGAGGTGGCTCCTGCACTCAGGACTCACCGCAGCTATGGTTACCTGCACAAGGTCAAGGCAACCTGATCAGACAACATTCGAGCAGGAAGCACTAACAGGACTCAATAATATAAAAAGGATGTGAAGGTTAGAGAGGGACTGCTGACTGGACAGCCTAGTGAGGGCACGCAAAGAGAAAATGGGGTCAAATATGTGCAAAATACATTGTGTACCGGTATGAAACTGTTAAAGAATGAATATAAGAAGTCCTAATAATAAAAACTAGACAAGTTATAATCAAACTAAAGTAGCTTTCCTAAGTACTGATGTTCATTAACACTGAAGTAATTATTTTTAAATTTATTATAATTTACATATATAAAAAGAACTCAAGTAATATAACTGTGGGGTGGGGAAGTAAAGTCAGTCAGGCTGTCTGTGGTGATACATGCCTTTAGTCTCAGAACTTGGGAGGCAGGCAGATCTCTGAATAAGAGGCCAGCATGGTCTACATAGTGAGTTCCGGTCAGGACAGCCAGGGGCTGCAGAGAAACCATCTCAAAAAGAAATGGCCGTGTCAGGGGAGCCAGCTCCCAGAGAATAAGATGCACCAGGGTGTCAGGGACCATTTTCCTAAAGGATGGGTTTGTCAGGGACCATCTTCCTTACAGGGATAGCAGAGGTCATTGCCCTAAGGATGTTTACGGAGATCCCACCCCTCATCCCAACTATCTTAAGAGCTATCTGTTAATGGAACCCACCCCTTACTCCAATGCTAATGGATCACATCTGTTAACTGAACCGCCCCTTACTCCAATAGTTAATGGATCACATGCTTCAGCTTACTCCAGGTGCTGGCTAATGACCTTCAGTTACCCAGGCAGAGTTCCTGCCTACCTACCTCCACCCCATTCAAGGGTATATAAGCTGTAACTTTCACCCCAATAAACGGAGACCTTGACAATAGAATCTTGCTTGGTTTCCTTCCTCTTCTTCAGCCCATGTCTTGCAGGTTAGCGCCCCTTCAGAGGACCCTGAATAGCTGACCCGCCAAGCGGGGGTTACACCAGGGGACAGGTAAAGCCACGTGCCATGTGGCAAAATGTAGATTAATAGAAAGGTTAATTTAAGTTGTAAGAGCTAGTTAGTAATATGCCTGAGCTATAGGCTGAACTTGTGTAATTAATATAAATTTTTGCGTGATTATTGGGGGGGTGCTTTCGGGACAAAAAAACCCTCTGCTCTAGTTTACATTTCTCAAGGCATATGTCTCAGAACTTGTATACTCTTAAAAACTACTGAAGATTGTGGAAATCTTGTTCACTATTGTTTTTTGAGACAGGATTTCTGTGCGTAGCCCTGGCTATCCTGGAACTCACAGAGACCCACCTGTCTCAGCTTCCCAAGAATTGAGATTAAAAGCATGTGTCACCACCACCCAGTTCCACTAAGATTTTTAATATTAAATTGCTTCAAGTTTATTCATTTAGAATATGAAAGCTGTTACATTTAGAACAGTAACATGATGAAATAAAAAATGTATATTGTGACCTAAACAACACAGAGTTACGATTTATAAGCCCTGTTGTGGTCTGACTCCCATGATGGATTTGTTGGAGGATTCACATCAGTGAGGTACAGCCGTGAGGGAAGCTACTGGGAGTGCCGCCCTCAGAAGGGAGCTGGATCAGTCACACAAAGACTTTTCCTTTTCTTTCCTCCCTCCTTCCTTCCTTTCAGTGTGTATTCAACAGATAAAGTTTCTCTGTGTACCCCTGGCTATCCTGGAACTTACTTTGTAGACCAGGTTAGCCTTGAACTCAGAGATCCACCTGCTTCTGCCTCCTGAGTGATGGGATTAAAGGCGTGCACCACCATGCTTAGCCACAGGAGGGTTCTTCTAAGAAATCTGTCCCTTCTAGTCTGGCAAAAGTATTTTCCAATGACGTGTGTACGACTACCACCATGATATTACCCCGAGGCCTTCACTAGAGCCCCGCAAAGTCTGTGCTATATACCCCCAAAATGCACTGTCGGCTAATAAACTTTTCTTACAATGCAGATGCTCTCTGGTATCTTATTATAGAAAAATGGGCTAGAACAAAGTCTTCTGACATTTGGCTTCACAAAAGACAAAGACCATTCTATTTATATTTAATACAACACAGTATGTTGTCTTTATTGATGTATAATAAAGGGAGTTTTGCCGGGCGGTGGTGGCGCACGCCTTTAATCCCAGCATTTGGATCTCTGTGAGTTCGAGACCAGCCTGGTCTACAAGAGCTAGCTCCAGGACAGGCTCTAAAGCTGCAGAGAAACCCTGTCTCGAAAAACCAAAAACAAACAAACAAATAAATAAAATAAAGGGAGTTTCTTTTTAGTGGAGCACTTTGTAGAGATCTAGACAGGAACTCCTCGAGTGTCCATAAGTCACATTTACTGAATCCCTAAGTGAGGGTTTTAAACTCAAAGAGTCCCAATTCTACTTCTGGTTAAGCAAAGAAAACCAGAGTAAGAAGCCAACACAGAGCAATCTAGGTAGTAATCATGGTGATGACAGTCATCACACTGTAAAACAGGTTAACTTTTATTACTTATCCACTCAATTTCTCTTTTAATGACTAAGAAGAACCAGATATGAAATTATTTCAAATATAAGTCAACACAAATGCTAAAAGATGAAGCTGAACTGAACAAATGGGAACACTGACATTAACTAATCCTCGAGAACCAGAAACCTCCTTATCCCAATTCTAGTCCACAACTTCAATTATTTCTTGTGGGAAAATGAGAAGACCAAGAAAAGAGGCTAAAAGGGAGAAAGAGAAACACACAGAAAACAGCCTGTTAGGCCTAATGCATCAAATGTAGGTGAAGACACCTAATTATTCTCTTTTGGGGAAACTGAGAAATTCGTCACTCAAATCATTTTCTGATTGAAAAAGTCTAATCACACTGAGATGAAAATCTAGGCTTTGAGGTATAATATAAAAGAGGTGGGGTACAGAAAGTAAAAGTGACTCATTAGTTCTTGTTCTTTTTCACAAGCTAGACATTATTTCTTTAAAAAGATTCATGTTTTTCTTGTACGTGTATGGGTAATGTGCAGCAGGCTTTGTCTGTGAACCATGTCATGTAGTGCCTTTGGAGACCAGAAGAGGGCATCAGAGCACCCGAAACTGGAATTAACAAATGGTTGTGAGCTGCCCTGTGGAGGCTGGGTACCAAATCCTAGTCCTCTGCAAGTGCTCTTAATTGCTGAGCTCATTATTTTAACAAATCATAACAAAACATCATTATTTTAACAAATGTCTTTAACTCAGTATTTTGTTACTGAATAATAAGTGTGTTGGGGCGGCTAACCACTCCCTTGTATGAGGGGCGTGGCCGCCCCAGGGGCGGAGGATACCTTTAAAAGAACCAGGTTTGGGGTAGGCCGGCCCTTTTCTTTTTCCTCTTGGTTCACAGCTCTAACCTGGAACCTTGGCCCTGTAAGTTTATTCCATTTTCTCCCTTTATTAAAACTGATTTATTCTAAAAGGACTATTTTTGGTTATTCCCAAATTCCTCCGACCGCCGCTACAATTGGCACTCCAACGTGGGGCACGCCTTCTTGCATCCTTAAACCCCGTGCTCCTGGGGCCTGCACCCACCGTTTCCCCGGCTGGCCCACCTCTCCCGCGGGTTAGGCCGTAGCCACCAACGCGTAAGAACTCCCGCTTGTGCAACTTTTGCAGAGATTCAACGTTGATTTTAATTCAGTGGGGTTGTCCAGGGCAGTTTTTTTTCCCCCTTGAGCTGCCTGCATCTTAGTGTGGGAAATCTGAGCTGCACCGAGTTGTAGGTTGTAGATTGCAGAAAGCGTAATCGGCTCTCTGCCTCCGCTGCCACCGCCAGCTGCCACCGCCAGCGTGTACTCTCTCTGCTCCTGCCGCTGCCACCAACGCCATTCGCTCCGCATGCGTGCCTTGATCTCGGACGCCATCTTTGATTTTTCTGGCCGCGTGGATCCAGATGCACTGCGCCATCTACTGGCAGACAACGGTCATTACAGGTAATTTTTCTTTTGATTGAAAATGTCTGATAATATCACCGTTGACAGATTTTATAGCTCGTTTAATTACACGATGACTGAATTTTGGAGCAATGCAGATGTGGTTTCCTTTGGTTGGATATCTACAGGGCTTGGAATCTTCTTTATTTTTATTTTTTTCATTACAACGTGGTTGGACAATAGAAAAATGATAGAGTCCTTACAGGCAGAAGTTAAAAAATTAAAGAAGGGCACGACTATTTGGGGAAACAACTTCCATCAAATCAATAAACAGTTTGAAGTTCTCAAGGAGAAGTTTGAAGTTCTCAAGGAAAGGAATAATAGATCCTCCTCGGAGATGGCTTTGTCAATTGAGAAAAACATGCAGGAGACTTGTAAACGGTTTGAAGTTCTCGAGGAAAGGAATAATAGATCCTCCTCGGAGATGGCTTTGTCAATTGAGAAAAATATGCAGGAGATTTGTAAACGGTTTGAAGTTCTCGAGGAAAGGAATAATAGATCTTTCTCTGAGATGGCTTTGTCATTTGAGAAAAAGGTGCAGAATATGGAGGCAGGAACAGCTGATTTGAATCATAAATTGCAGTCCTTGTCTGTAGGAACTGAAACATTATCTGAGAAGATTCGAACCGCTGAATGTATAAGGCGCACGCCTTTAATCCCAGCACTCGGGAGGCAGAGGCAGGCGGATCTCTGTGAGTTCGAGGCCAGCCTGGTCTACAAGAGCTAGTTCCAGGACAGGCTCCAAAGCTACAGAGAAACCCTGTCTCGAAAAACCAAAAAAACAAGACTTTATCAAAGGGCTATGAAAGATTACTGGACAGAATTTCAATACAAGACGGCACAATTCATGCCATGAAAATTCTGTCCAAGGATGAGATATTATCGGTGTTGGACAAACTTCATATCTTTGAATCCTCTATGAAGGGCTTGGAATATAATACTGGACAAGAGATTCAGGCATTGCAGAAGGCAATGGTAAACAGATTTGAAAAGATTGAGAAAATTATAGACTCTGATGAACAGGAGCAAATGGTACAAAAGACAATCTTAACCACCTCAGTGAATAGAACCCTCCGGGATAATTTTCACAAGACCTTGCCTGTCTTCCTGGTAATAACAATAGAGAAAGTGACTGGTTCTAAAAACCCTAAGGTCACCAAGGAATATACATGGGAACCCATCCGTATGAATGATCTGAAAGAAATTAAACAGGCTGTTATGAATTTTGGCATACATAGCTCCTTTGATAAGGAGATGCTAAAATTGTGGTCAATCAGTACGAGACCCACACCAAGTGACTGGATTCATTTGGTATTGGTGGTTCTAGAGAGCGGATCTCAATTAAACTGGAAGTGTTTGTTCAGACAAAAGGCTAGACTTTTAGAACAACAGGAAAGATCGAAGGGAGTTGACATTACCCTAGATCAAATTCTGGGTGAAGGACTTTATTCTGATCCTCTAGAAAAAGCTAATTATGATGAACACACCTTATCCATATGTACTACCGCAGCCTTAAAGGCTTGGGACAAGGTTCAAAACCCAGGACAGAGAACGGAATCATATATCAGAATTAAACAGGGTCCGAGAGAACCATTTGTTGACTTTTTACATAGACTAACTAAAGCTGTACAAATAGGGATATCTGACCCAGAAGCAAGGCATGTAATAATTGAGTCCTTGGCTTATGAGAATGCCAATGTGGAGTACAAAAGGCTTTTGACGCCTCTAAAGATCAGATCAGCACCTTTGGATGAATGGGTCTTGCATACAATGAATGTTGAATCGTTTGACTATGGCACGGAGGCATGGGTGGAAGAACCATTTGCCAATGGTAAAAGAAGACATCAAAATACCAAATGTTTTAATTGTGGCAGAATGGGACATATGAAACGGAATTACAGACAAAGGATTTCCAGAAATAATAATAACGCCTCTTCCAGAATAACAGGAATAGGAGGCCTCAGCCTTCAGGTTTATGTAGGAGATGTGGAAAGGTAGACACTGGACCAATGAATGCAGATCATCAAGAGATAGACAAGGAAATCCATTGCAAGAGGGAAACGCAATGGGGGGCCTCTCGCAGGCCCCCATGGCGAATGTGGTCCAGTCATTTCCCGTTACTACGGAGAACATGCCTTGTTAGAACAATTAGAAAGCCCCATGCCTGCTGTTAAAAGCAAAAACGGCCTGAAAGATGAATTACGTGTATTTTGGCAAACTTCTATAAGTGATCAAAGACCAAAGTTAAGAGTGTGTGTAAACGGCATTTTCATTACTGGCCTGCTGGACACAGGAGCGGATGTAAGTATCATTACTCCAGAATCTTGGCATCCGTATTGGCCTCTACAGGAAGTAAATGTTCAGTTCTTGGGAATTTGAACCCTATCTCGGGTAAGGCAAAGCACAAGATGGGTTGAATGCATAGGGCCAGAAGGACAAATAGGAAAATTAAGGCCATATGTAGCTAATATTGCAGTAAATTATGGGGCTGTGACCTATTGCAGCAATGGAATACTCAAATCAACATTCCTGCTGTCTCTAGAGCATATGTTTCTGAGGAAAACATTAAAAGATATTACAGATGGTGAAAACCAGCCATTCGGGCTGTACAAGAACACAAAGCAAAGGATGCCCCTCCAGAAATACCAA
The DNA here is from genome assembly GCF_903992535.2 of Arvicola amphibius. NCBI lineage: Eukaryota > Metazoa > Chordata > Mammalia > Rodentia > Cricetidae > Arvicola > Arvicola amphibius. The sequence continues at coordinate 11,440,040 of NC_052058.2, read as the reverse complement.
CGGCCCTACATCTAAAATGGTTGACTGAGAAACCAATATGGACAAAGCAATGGCCTTTAGCTGAAGAAAAGTTGCGGGCTTTAGAACAGCAGGTACAAGAGCAATTGGATGCTCAACATATTGAAGAATCTACCAGCCCTTGGAATTCTACTGTATTTGTGGCTAAGAAAAAATCTGGTAAATGGAGAATGGTAACAGATCTCAGAGCTATCAACGAGGTTATTCAGCCTATGGGCTCTCTGCAATCTGGACTTCCTCTGCCTTCTTTATTACCAAAAGGATGGCCCCTCATAGTTATTGATTTGAAGGACTGTTTCTTCACCATACCTTTACAAGAAAAAGAGAGAAAAGTTTGCCTTCACAGTGCCTACTTATAATAACTCTCAACCTACCAGGAGATACCAGTGGACCGTCCTTCCACAGGGCATGTTGAACTCTCCCACCCTGTGCCAATACTTTGTAAATCAACCATTGCAAATAACATGCAAGCTATTTCCCAAGTCTATAATTTATTATTACATGGATGATATCCTATTATCTGATTCAAACATGGATACCTTAGAAAGATTGTTTAAAGAAGTTAAAATAGTTTTACCTAAATGGGGATTACAGATTGCTCCTGAAAAAAATCAGAGAGGAGATTCTGTTGATTATCTAGGTTATAGAATAGGTTTGCAAAAAATCAAGACACAAAAGGCACAAATTAGGAGAGATCGACTACAGACTCTTAATGACTTTCAAAGGTTGTTGGGAGACATTTCCAGCCTTCGACCAGCTGTTGGGATAACACCTGATATGATAATTCACTTAAATAAAACCTTAGATGGTGAAAAAGACTTGAACAGTCCCAGAGAATTAACAGCTGAAGCGGAAAAAGAACAGACAATGGCTGAAGAAAAGTTACAGGAAGCACATGTGGATAGGGTGAATCCAGAACTCAGTTATATTCTTGTCATATTGCCTTCAAAAATTTCTCCTACAGGAATTTTAATGCAAAGAGATGATATTATCTTAGAGTGGATCTTTCTACCGCATAAACCAAGTAAGAAAATAAAAACTTATGTGGAGAAGGTTTCTGAATTAATTATAAAAGGCAAATTGAAACTTCGTCAACTAGCAGGCATGGACCCAGCCGAAATCATAGTGCCTTTCACTGTTGATAAAAAAATTATGGGAAGATAATGAACCATGGCAAAAAGCTTATGCTAACTTTTTAGGAGAAATTAATTTAGAAGAAATTGATTAATTAATCATTGAAAGGTCAAATAGAACTATAAAGGATATGTTAAACAAACAAAAGGGGGTGGAAAATACCCCCAGAAATAGATTACATAATGCTTTATTAACCTTGAATTTTCTCAACGCTAATGAGAAGGGAACAACTGCTGCTAAAAGACACTGGATAATGGAAAAGTCTGCTGAATTAAATCAACCAGTTTATTTCAAGTATGTGCTGACCTCATAGTGGAAACCAGGGGATGTGCTGTGTTGGGGAAGGGGTTTTGCTCTTGTCTCCACAGGAGAAGAAAAATTGTGGATACCATCAAAGTTAATAAAGGTTCGGTTTGAAGAGGAGAAACCCCTTGGAAAAGAAAAATAACAATTCATACACAAGGATGGTGATCGTACTGATGGTAAGAGAACTATAGTTTGGGGGAAGGGTTCTTTTCTTATCTCCACAGGAAAACACTCACCTTCAAAGGATCTGAGGGACTCTGGATATCTTGAATACTGATGGATGGAAACCAGTTGCAACCCACCAAAGATCAGCAATTAACATTGGATAAGCTCCATGAGTATGAAAAACAATTTTTTGAATGTGCGTCAATATGCATTTCTTTATAAATATTTAGAGCTGGTTTTTTGGAGTTGGACTCTGGCCCAGTCCCTCTCCAATTCCAAGCCTGTTTATAAAAGATTTCTTAGACTTTCTACCTCAAATCAGGAGTCATGTTAGGGGACAGAATAATAATAATAATAATTTTAATAATGATACTAATATATTTGCCTTCTTTGCCTTCCCTCATATCTGTGTCGGTCTTTAATGCACCTTTCATTGAATATATACACGTATGTCTGTATATGTCTCTGTAGATAATGCTTATCTTTCCTGTAACAAACAACAAATTTTTTCTTCAGTAATCTTTGCGGTTTCCAGGATGAAGACGGGGCCTCACAACATCAACTCCAACTGGTTATTATGACGTCATGTTTTGGTAACGCTAAAATTTGGCCTGTTTTTTGGTACCAATTGCACAAAAGATTTTTGAATAGTGCACATTTTTGACAACATTCTGGCCGGATCTCCTCAAAATATTCAGAGGCTAGACACATTCTTCCTAGATAAAATGTTACCCTGGGTATTTTACCATCATTTGCTTTCACAGGACCCCCTAAAAGAAAATTCGCCCCTATGTCAGCTGGACGCAATCTTAGATGACGACGCCCCCTCTCCCAACAAAGTTTACCCTCAGGTTTAGGGACACTAATTGGTGGCTGGTATAGGGTTGAGGGGTTGAGGGAGGTATTATATGGACTCAGGGGTATAAACTATATGTGTTGATATATATACATATCCTTAAAAAAGGAGGGATTAACTGATCTGAAGGAATAATTGATATTTGTGAGTTATTGTTTTTTGAAAACTGTATTGGTGTTGACTCTTGTATATTGATATATTGAACATTGTATGAGAGTATGGTCCTACCTCTGTTTGAAACAATTGTTATATTGAGATATATACCATATTGCAATGTACATTTCTACCTCTGATATTATTTATGTAATGACATTGATTGTTTACCATATTGCAATGTACATTTCTACCTCGGATATTATTTATGTAATAACCCTGTTTACATTTGGAAATCATTGTCTTCATTTATTGCACAGTTGTCTATCCTATTAGTCTTACAGTTAGATAAGTGTTGAGAATTATGTTTGTCATATTTATATTTAGGATAATCAGGTTTTTTAGAGACATAGAGATTATATTTAGTATAGATAGTATAATCTGACCTCTTCGAAGAGCTGTAGAACATGGCCTTTAATCTAACCTAGAGTTTTGTACTTTTGAGACACAATCACTCCTGGCAACAATGCTCTACTCCCGAGAGAAAGTTGAGCACCAAAGGCACTCCACTGGGAGTTTGTCTTCTTGGCAGAACTGGCCTTTGGGCAAAGAAAAGCCCATACCTCCACTACTGACTAAGATACAAAATATCCATAAGTGGATAAAACAGAATTGTTTTATCTTGCCAAGACAGGATACGATAGTTCTACTAAAGGTTCCTTGCCATTGAAAAAATGGTATGTCAGATTGTGTTAGGCCTTAGCCAAAGTTGGTTGCCTCAACATTGCTAACGAGACTTTGTGTGGTTGCCCAGGTAGTCAGTTGTCTCTGTCATCTGTTGCACATTTTGGAAGTTTCTCGTTTGTGCTTCCTGGTTGCTTTAGTAATATTACTTCCCTTCTCAGGTCTTTGATGGGGTTGAAGATTAGATAATTGTAGCTACCTTCTACATTATTTAGACTTCCTGAAGTAGAATGTTTAGTAAAATTTCTATTATATGTTCCTCGCCTAATATTGTTTGCTTCTTGTAATTTTATATGACCTGTTCCCATTGTATATCGCTGTATTTGGTTTTTGTATTGTCTTATTTAGACAAAAGGGGGAGATGTTGGGGCGGCGGCTAACCACCGCCCCAGGGGCGGAGGCTAACCACCGCCCCAGGGGCGGAGGATACTTTAAAAGAACCGGGTTTGGGGTAGGCCGGCCCTTTTCTTTTTCCTCTTGGTTCACAGCTCTTCCCTGGAACCTTGGCCCTGAAAGTTTATTCCATTTTCTCCCTTTATTAAAACTGATTTATTCTAAAAGGACTATTTTTGGTTATTCCCAAATTCCTCCGACCGCCGCTACAAGTGTGCGACTCTCCAGATTTGTGGTATATATAATTAGTCTTTGTTCTTTCACAGGTCACTGAAAATCAATCAGTCATATTCAGTCCAGAATTATGCATCTCCAATAGAAACGAACATTCACATGTATTATGAAAAATGCTAAACTAATTCTAACATTGGCTCTCTAATTTTATTACTTTTTTCTATTTTCATGTGTACACATGTTTGGGTATATATGTCCAGGCCCAAGGTTAGTGTCAGAATGTTATTTGTCCCTAGGTCTGACTTTCTCTCTTGCATTATTACAGTCATGTCTTGTTTTAGGAGTTGAACACTGGGAACTTGGCTCTTTGTTAATTCCTCTTTGCATATATAGACACACTCAAACAATGGGGGACTAACTTTCCTATGGACAGTAAAGAGTTTTCACAGGGGAGAGGTAAAAGTAAAGAAGCTGGAGTAAATCTGACAAAGTGCACCTTTTATTCTCAAAATAAGTTATTCCACATGAAATTTTCTTAAATTAACCCCCCCAATTAACATTTTATACTTTAAGAATGCCAATGGTCCCTGTGTCATCTAATTTCCATGCCCACTGATTAAACCGTTCTCATGATCTGTAAATGAGGAAACCTCTCTAGAGCGTGTGATCTGCCCAGCCCTCACTGCAGATGGGTCAAAAGTAGAAAGTAAATTCCAAATTCAAGTTTTTCCACTAAGTCACATTAAATGTCTTAAAACTTTACTAAGAAACACAAGACAAAAAGTAAGAAAAAATTTTCTGATTCCTTTCTCACACTAAACTGGCTTTTTTTCCCCCCAGATGTCTTTTTAAAAGAAAATGCCTTAGAGGTTTTGAATTGAAAGGCAGAAAAATCACAGTAAAAAGAAGAAAATCAGCCACTAGAAAATCCAGCCGTCTCCTTAGTTGTACATGTGCCTACCTGGAAACTGGGAAGGACACTAGACACACTAACCCGGCACTACTGTAAAAATGGCAGAAGTAAACAAAGAGACATGAACTTGCAACTGCTGCAGGATTTGAGATGCCATCTCAGAAGCAAATGTTACCTCCCCAGAGAGATTACTTCAGGAAACCTAAGAATGGAGAGCAAAAGTACCATCCAACATTAGCATGGGAATCCTCCCCAGGCCCAAATGTATATGATTTTATTAGAGCTGTGTTAATAAAGTTCCCTAAATACAGTATGCCCAGAACTAACTTTATTATCCACTTGCAGTCAAGTCCAGTTCAGAAATGCTGTAATGACTAGACGAAGAAGGACGTGAGCAGAAGCTACAATGGCAGCATGGTGGAAAGAGTGTGCACTCAATAGAAGCTGGTGGCCTCGGCTTCACTGTGTTCCTTTCCCTCTCTACTGTGTGAAGATCGAGCCTAATCTTTCTTCCATGTTCACCATTCCACCACTTTCACACTACAGCACAAGCCTGACTATCTGCCTTAGGGCAAACAATAAAATGGTCCTCAAGACACCACAGCCCCCCCCCCCACCTTTCTAACCTCATCTGTTAGGACATTCCTATGCCCCAGACCACTTTGGTTCTCATGCTCCAACCACATGGTCTGCTGCTTCCCAGTTGTCACACACCTCCCATGACAAGCCCATGCAGAATACTCTCTGAGGAAGCCCAAACACCTTCTGTTTGTAAAGTTTGCTCTGACTCTAGAATTTTCTTTGGCAATCCAAAGACTTTACTTCAAACTTCCAATGTTCTGGCTTTCTAGCTAACTCTAGGCCAGGTATGAAATCCAAGAAGGAAAGGGATGGGCTCTATCGTATTGACGTTATTCTCGGTGGCCACCAGCACAGTACAGTTTTGAGATTATAAGCTTAGTGTTGCTCTTATTCATATCAGCAATTTAGAAGATTAGAAAGCAAAACTATCCCTAGGAACACTGACAGAACATGACTTTAATCTTAGCACTTGGAAGAAAGAGGCCTGAGGATCTCCATGAGTTCAGGGCCAGTGTGGTTTGCATAGGGAGTTCCAGGACAGTCAGGGTTACACAGAGACCCTGCTTCAAAAAAGAAAAACAAAAACCCAAGAATTTCTGAAAATATTCTGAGATTTTAAAAGTCCAATCAATTCTAAGTATATCATAAAGATATTACATAATGCTGAAAATAATGCCAATGCTTATATAGGAAGTAATATTAGGCCAGGTTTATGTTAAAAATTATTAGAATCTCAAAATTTATTATAAATCTGGTAAAAACTTCAACCACAAGAAGGCTATCTCTGGCTATGTTCTCATTCACAACAATTAAAAAACCAACCGTCTTTTTGTTAGTGGTAAAGTTTTTTGAGGTTTTTCTTTTGGTAAGCTATGATTAATCATGGTAGAACAAAAACAATAATCTAACTGGCATAACATTTTATTTTGAAAAAAATTGATTTAAAGATATATTTCCTATTTCTAAATGATTTAAACCATTTACAAAAATGCAATAAGGCTGTGCAAACCATCAATAGGACTGACATTATATATAATCTATTGCTATTATCTACAGACATCTATTAATATACTTGATAAGCTAATACAGAAATAAAACAAACTGTTGATCTGTATATTTATTTAAACTGAGGCAATTTCTATTGGTGAAAAGAAAAGTTACAGTGTGGCATTTGATATAAAAGCAAGAGCACTAGCCGGGCGGTGGTGGCACACGCCTTTAATCCCAGCACTTGGGAGGCAGAGGCAGGCGGATCTCTGTGAGTTCGAGGCCAGCCTGGTCTACAAGAGCTAGTTCCAGGACAGGCTCTAAAAAAGCTGCAGAGAAACCCTGTCTCGAAAAACCAAGGAAAAAAAAAAAAAAAAAAAAAAAAAAAAGCAAGAGCACTAATTCAGTTCCTTGGGAAAAAAATCTAAGAACATGTGATTCCTGTTTTTTTTTTTAAATTCCAAATATAACTCACTGTATTTAGCACCTCCTGTACTTTCCTGTATATTAGATAATTGCATACCATGTTAAAAACAAAATAAAGGAAAACATTCTTGCCACCCACCTTCTCATAAAATACTGAAAATATTAAACATATACACGAGGTTAGCTTATGAAGATTAGAATGACTAGTCCGAAAACACAGAATTTCTTTTCTTAATTAAAAAATATGAGGATTTAGAGGGCTTTGAAGGATAACAGCAAAAGAAGGGAGAAGTGTAGAATCACTGGCTTAGACAAAAACCGACAGTACCACGGCCAGGTACATGGTGGTGGCGCATGCCTTTAATTCCAGCTCTCCAGAAGCAGAGCCAGTCAGATCTCTGTGAGTTTGAGGCTAGCCTTGTCTGCAGAGGCCTTCCAGGACAGTCAAGGAGAGGGAGAGAGGGAGGGAGGAAAAAAGGGAGGGAGGGAGGGAAGGAGGGAAGGAGGGAGGGAGGGAGGGACAAGCAAGTACAAGAAAGAGCACACTACTAAAAATTGCTCTGGAAACCCATGTAGTACCTCAGTGGCTGTGAGCCCTAACCCCACATTAATTAGAGAAGTTCTCTCACTCACCCGACATTTGGTCCATTTGTACAGAGCCTCAGAAAAAAAAAAATAATAAAAAAAAAATGTTGGTCTACAGAGCTAGTTCCAGGACAGCAAGGGCTGTTGCAAAGAGAGACCCTCTCTCAAAAAACTAAACAACAACAAAAAAAAAATTGTTTGAACATAGACATCCATGTCCTTAAAGTCTGAGAATCCCTAAGAAGGGTTAACTGACAACAGAAATGTTTGATTCTCACAAAGTGGTAAAACAGGCTGAGGATGTAGCTCAGTGGTAGAGTGCTTGCCTAGCATATACAAGGCCTTGAGTTCAGTTCAATTCCCAGCACAATGGAAGGAAGGGAGGAAGGGAAATGGCAACACAGTATAAAGAATAAGAGAGAAATGGCAATTAGTGTGAGCAAAGTAATTATATATGAAAATAGCAAAGACAAAAAAGTTAAGAAACAGGTAGACTGGTGCATAAAATTGCTCTGCCTTCACGGGTAAGTTTGTTCTTTTGATCCGGTCAAATGCACTGGGCTACTGTTTACACAGGAGTCTGAAGTCAAGCTTTTTCAACAGCTTGGGTTAACAGAAAGACAGCAGATGATTTCAACAGATGATTTTTTTTTTGGCTGTGAACCCAAAGCAAAGAGCTTTGGCAAGGGAAGATAAGGTCAGGCTAACAGTATTGTTTGGTATGTTTGCTTTAGGTGGATGGGAGGGGCCAGCACACCACCAGGTAGAGGACATTTCTATTTTGTTGTGAGAATCTGCACAAGAAATCACATCCCTTCCCAAGGAAGGACACTCCACATCCCTTGAGACAGGGGCTATCTGTAGCCCTGGCTATCCTTGAACTTCCAGAGATCGACCTTCCTCTGTGTCCCAAGTACTGGGATTAAAGGCATGCGTCATCTGGTGACACACCAGATTCTTAATATTTATTTCTTCCTGTGCTTCCACTTCAAGGCCAATTAGTGCCATCAAAATTCAGAAATTGTGATGTATGTATTTATTTATTTGATTTTTCAAGATAGGACTTCTCTGTATGGCTTTGGCTGTCCTTGAACTCAGAGACCACTGCCTGGCTCAGCAATTGGTATTTATAAAATAATTTCCTAAATAAACAAATGAAGTTATCTACAAATTAACCGTGTTAATGGTTTGTTTCTCTGAGAATGAACAAGACAGAATAGAACCTAAAGCTTCAATGCCAATAACTTGGTCCATGACAGAGATAACTAACTTCAACCAGTTTATACTACCACAATTGAAATTATGAAAAAGAGAATGTATTATCAAACTTATGTGTAATAATAATCCTATATACTGTATATACCAAAATGCTTCTATAGCAAATAAAACCATTGAATTTTCTATTTGCAAAACTTTACATAATTCAAAACAGTATTTATTAATGTTTATTGTTTTGTAAGAGAACGTAATTTGAGTCTCTCCACATTAAGCTCAATTTCAAATAATAAGGATCAGAACAAAACCAGTACTTGTCATTTGCATTTTAAAAACAAACTGTAATATTACTCACTGAAAAACAGTATTTTCCATTTGGTTAAAACAATAACCAACATCAACAATAATTTGAACAATGTTAAGTGACATTTAGTTCTTAACTGGACCCCTTTTTGAAGGCTGAGATATGAAAAGGGTAATTGGTTCCAAACACAGGAAGACAGAAGCTGCTATGCACACACTCTTAAAATTATGTAACTGACCTATTTAAGATATATGAATCACGATTCTAGTTCCTTTCCCAATCACTACAGGATAAATCTATTCCTATAATATATGCTAATAATGCAAGGTGCTGAAAAACACAGCATAGGGCCTCGGAGATTGAGCTCCATGAGGCCAGACTTCACTATCTTATTCTTGGACTAAGAGATAAATTGAAGTAAGTTCCAATGGTTTATTTCCTAAAAAAATTCCAATATAAGAACAAAATATGTTCCTTACAGACACTGATTTCCTCCAAAGAAAACTTTATATAAAACAGATACAGGTACAACTGCATAAAACCTTCTGCAAGATCTCAAAATGCCTATTCCTCTAACACTCATTTCTAAAACAAAGGAGTCAGATGTTTTAATCCTTTTCATGCTTCAATTACTTTCAGAATAAGATATAATATTTGTAATAGATTTTAGAAATTCTGTATCAACAAAATATCAACATTTCATCTGATTATAATAATTAAACTACACAAATTCTAATCACGACATTTATATCATTAAAATCACTATCAAACATACAACACAGTAAAAAGTAATTATATGTATTTTTTCATATTTAACATTTACTGATTACAAAATTTATTGCATTAAACCAAAAGTTTATCTCTGACGGAAGGTTTCAACTACTTGGGCTTTTATTTTTTTTTTTTTTTATTATAAATGGCTATTTATTAATATGCATTTGTTAATTATACACTACATTTTTAAATGAGCTACACAAACATAATACCTTAAACAAGGGCAGAAATACATATACACAGTGTAACAAAATCCACCTTAAATTTGTATCAACAGACCAAGATCCATACCAATGCAAAGTATTTATCTCTGTATCATAGACCTTTCACTTTCTTTTAACCCTTTATAACCAATCCTTTTAAAACGAAAACAAACATTTATAGACAGTCATTTTTGGAATTTGGGCATTGGCTTTTAAAAGTGAATTATTTCTATTCTTCTTTTTAAGCAACATGTAGTTTAAGAATCCAATTATAGCTTGGGTAAGTTGAGGGCATGCCTCTCATCTTCAAATAACCTTTAGAACAGTGGTTCTCAACCTGTAGTCATGACCCCTTTGAGATCATTAGAAAACACAGATATTTATATTATGATTCATAAGAGTACCAAAATTACAGTTATGAAGCAGCAACAAAAGTAATTTTATGTTTGGAGGTCACTGTATGCAACATGAGGAACTGTATTAAAAGGTCGCATCTTCAGGAAAGTTGAGAACCACTGCTTTATAGTCAAGCTCTTATCCATTCTATTCTTATTCTAATTTTAAGTCCTTAGAATCAGCAGTGGCTTAAAAACTGATTTTAGAAACCTACTTTTTTCCCCCACAAACAGCAAATAACATCAGGCATAGTGGTATGACTAAAATTCCAGATATCTGGTAATCAGAAGGCAAGAGGGTTGCCTAACGTGAAGAATTTGAGGCTAGTTTGAGCAATATAAAGACCATGTATCTCTCTCTGGTGGCTCTCATGTCCTAGGTGTAAGAAATAACTAGACTAAACTCACAGGATTATGCTTCTAGACTATACTTTTGACATAAAGAAGAGTTCACATTTCTGTAGAAAGTAACTTAGGAATTACCTTAAATAGATATATGACTTAAAAGTTGACAATAAAGGTTTGCTTTTACATATACATAGCATTTCAGTTGGAGAATACAGGGAAAGCACAGACACTTTACCTGCTTCCTGTGAATTTAACACTTCTAAGGCATGCATCATGGCACTTGCGAAGACATTGGCATCCTCTTTGCTGCCAAAGTTGAGACCATACACCTGTCTAGCATCCCGCCATTGGTGGAAAGTCTGTGTAGCTTGATTGTACTTCAGCCCTTTAGGAATGGCACAATTTATCACGACCTAAAAGACAATAATTCATTACAAAGTCAGGCTAGCTAGTCATTGGGAAAATAATACAAGTCAATACAAACCCTGACTGTGGGTTATTTATAAAACTTGTTCCTAGCAGACTTTGTTAAAAGTAGTTGGAACAGTTACTTAGGGTAACAGCATTTCTACAGAAATGAGTCTGATGGAATTTAAGCTATCATAGGATTATGAAAGCCCTGCTATAAAATAGTAAATCAACAAAAAGGAAAGCAATTCACCTCATTACATATACCTTAACTTGTCTGCTGAAAAACTACAAACACAAAACCAGAACATTAACTGTGAAGGGCCCTCCTGACTCCTCCCGTCCGGAGAGAGTATCTCTAAAATTACAAACTAGTGTTATAAGATTTGAGAAAAAGTTATAGAATCCATGTTCAGAGATGTACCTGTCCTCTTTCTTCAAATTCACATTTGAAAGTCATCAACTTGTACATGCAACTGTAGTTTATTAATTTTCATTGCTTTATACAACATTACTTTGTAAACAAACTGCCAATCTGCCCATTCTTGCACTAACATATTTATAATCTAGAATTTGTGGCTACTACAAATAATGACATGAACATTCTACTGAACATCTGGTGAACACAGCACACATTCTTACTGAACATGCACCCATGAGTGGTATTAGTATAGGTCAACTGTACAGTTAACTTTAGTAGAAAACGCCACATAGCTTTCTAAGCTGGTCCTATCACCTACTCTTCCTGAGCAGTGTATGAAAGTCTGTATGACTCCAGACACTGTGCAGCATTACCGCTGATAATGTTGGTCTTTATAGCAATCTGGTTACTCTGAATGTGCGTCTTTGTGTTTTGGTGTATATTACATTACTCTGATCACTAATGAGGTTTAGTACATTTTTGACTTCTGAAAAAAAAATTTATTATACTGTGTGTGCATTATGGGATTCAGAAGAAGGCCTGCATATCACAGCGCATGTGTTGAGGCCAAATGACAACTATGTGGCATTAGTTCTCTTTCTACCTTTATGTAGGTTCTAGGGATAAAACTTAGGCTGCCAGGATGCACAGCAGGTTACTTTACCCACTAAGTTATACATAGGCTCCCTTTATGTCTTTTATTTGCTTCAAAAAATTCTTTTGTGAGTTCCTGCTTACATGCATTAATAAACCTCTGTTCCACTTCTCTCCTAAGTGAGCCATCTTGATCTTCGCAAATTATCCCAAAGGAAAGATGTTTGTGTGACAAATATCTTGTACCACCCATAACTTGTCTATCCACTCTTAGTGATACTCACTTTCTTCTATTTCAAATTAGCAATCTTTTTTCTTTTAATGTTTTTGTGTTCTGTTTAAGAAGTATTTCCCAATCTCAGTAATGAAAATAGTACCTCTGTTTGTCTTATAGAAGCTTTACTACTGCTGCAATTAACACCTGCAACTCTGGGACAAGCGGAATTGATTGACTCAAGTCTATGGTATAAGATAGGAGCCGATTGACTTCTGTTAACCAAGATGCAGGTTTACCCTTTGTCCCACATGGTGTTTTGTCCCACTGGCAAATATATCTAAAATTTACCCAACTCTAGTGTCTTAACTACTGAAGTTTTGTACTAGGTCTCAGCCACTAGCTTTGTTCTCTTACTCTGTTCCTCATTACTGCTTTGGTTATTTTTGGTTCTTTGTATAAAGCTACTATTTACACTCTAATTGTCAATTTCCAAATTTAAGACTGTACAGAAATGCTGGACAGGGATAGCACACGCCATAAATCCTAGCACTCGGGAGAAAGAGGAAAGTGGATCTCTGAATTTGAGGCCAGTCTGATTTCAGAATGAGTTCCAGGATAGCCAGGGCCACACAGAGAAACCCTGTCTCAAAAAACAAGCAAAACAAAACAAACAAAATACACAAAAAATATTGTACTGAAGCTAACAATTTGATCACTGACGTCATAGAGGTATCTCATGAGTATATTCCTTATTTAGGCTGGCATTAACACTCAATGGCTCTCTGTATTGGTATCTTGAACACCTACTAAAAATTTGTCAGGTATTTGATAAAATATTGTTATTTGGTTTTTTTTGTTTTTTTTTTTTTTTTTTGTTGTTGTTGTTTTTGTTTTTTCGAGACAGGGTTTCTCTGCAGCTTTAGAGCCTGTCCTGGAGCTAGCTCTTGTAAACCAGGCTGGTCTCGAACTCACAGAGATCCGCCTGCCTCTGCCTCCCGAGTGTGTTATTTGGTTTTAAAACATTCTACATAGGCTCATGGTTGAACACTTGGTCCCTAATTGGTGGCACTGTTTGGCAAAGTTGTGGAACTTTTTGGAGGCTGAGCATGTCTAGAGAAAGTGGGTCACTGGAGGCAAGCCTTGAAGATCTACAGACTGTGGTTCCTAGCTGGCGACTCAACGTGAGCAGTCAGATTGCTGTTCCCTCTGACTCAAGCTGCTTTAGTCAGCATATTTTATCCATAGCATCAGAAAAGTCACTAAGACATTACTACAAACAACATTAATTAATTCATTTTCTAACTCAGATGACAATATACCTACAGCACTTATTAAACTTACCTCTTGATTCTGACCTATTACTAATCTAAGATTTATTAACATATTTTGCTAATCCTAATGATTTATGTCCACATTTCTTTCCTCAAAATAAATAATCATGTTACCTATAACTAACTTTTTCGTATCTTCTTTTTTAATCCTTGTACATTTATTTTCTTTTTCTTGCCTAATCTACTAATTAGACATGCAACAATGTTAAAAAGATACGGTCAATACCAAGAATCTTTTGTCTGATGCTATCTTCTGAAGAGTGTGAATACTAATCTTGTAAGAAAAAATGAACAATGAAATGCTTTAGTCATGATAAATACTGCAGCTTCTATTTCCCAGGGAAACTCCAAAATCTCCTCAGAAAAAAGAAGAGGACTTTCTCTGTGCTCTTTTTGAGATGCAGCCTCTCTGAGCCCCAATTGTGTATAGAAGTCCAAGTTTCAATGCCCATTCGCTACACGCATGACAAATAAAAATCCCGAGGTATTAACACCCAAACCAACTTCCAACTGAGGGTTACTGCAGCGTGGGTTTACATTCCATCTTACTAGAAAACTGTGGATCTAACTTTCTTTTAACAAGAACTCACGGGGTACCAGATAGAAATTAGCTGTGTTTTCTCCACACTTTGTAGCAGGATGATTTTAAAGATTACATCTTTGGAAAACACTTAGTAAATCTACAACCCATCAAAGTACATGCTGTTAGTAGACAAAGAACACCAGGAAGCCTGATCGACTTTTCCCTCTGCCTCCATCTATCAAAGAGGGACCAAGATAACAAGTAATCAAACAACCTAATTACTTGCTTGAAAATTTGGAATAGGGAATTACCAAAAGCTCAGCTGTCACCTTAGATATGAACTGGAAAGAAAACCGTAATTATTCTGGCACTACTAATTCTTACTACTTTAAAAAAAAATCACTTATGAATTTAACAATACGTTCTGAAACCATTTAAACATTCAAATTCTTTCTCTAGCCTCAGAAAATAAATAATAAGTAAATAAGTTCCATAAGCATACAATGTGCTCGTTACACTGTACTTCATCTTTGTCTATCCTGAATTTAGATATTTATAAAAACTAGTCATTTGGATGGCCAAGGAAGACAATCTAATGAAGAAAAAAAAAAATCGAGCAAACAAAAACACCTCTAGTGCTCTGTGAGGCTTGAAGAACATCAGTTCAATCTTCAGATCTTACAATGCAGCAAGAGAAAACAGACTCCCAGGAGCTGTGCTCTAACATTCACATGTATGCTATAACATATACAAGTCTGTACTTATAAGTATGCACGCATGCACAAATACAAATTGTAAAGGATTTTAGCAGACCCTTACCTGATGGTCTTGAATCTTTCTGCCCACCACTCTGAATGTGTTGTTGCCTGTATGGTGATATATATGTACTCTGCTGAACCCAGTTGAGCCACCAGCTGGCACCCACTTCTTATTGGCATCATCATAAACCATCACAGCAGCTCTTGCCTGACAGATACTCTGTTCACTGTAAAAAAAAATAAAATTCAAATGAGATTTTTAAAATATGAGAGGTATGCCACAAAGTCATGAGCCAAGATTAGTCAACTTGGCAGTCAGTTATGAACAGTGGATCTTACCCCTATGAGTGAAGTCTAATGGGAAAGGCAAAACCAAAGTATAGTAAGGGTGGAGTCTGGGATCCATAGAAATACAAAGAATACCAGAGGTATTTTATTCTAAGTATATCTTGAATAAATCAATTAATACAACTATGAATTAATTAACCATTATTTGTTTAACTATATGATGGTGACCGTTTGAGACCTCTTTTCTCCTTCTGGACAAAATTAGATTTATCATTAAGATCACTTCAAAGTCTCTAACAAACACAGTCAAAGGAATATCTGCTCTTCCAAACACAGAGATAAAACTAATAATCAATGGCTAACAACATGACTGACTCCTTTCATTCCCTTTAGTCAAGTTAATATCCTACACTTGGAATATTTTTTTTTCCTTCAAGTGTATAATAGGGGCTGGACAAAGAGCTCAGGGATTGAGACCTTATTGTTCATGCAGAGAACCCATTTTTGAGACCCAGTACAACACACACACACAAATAATAAATAAATAAAGACTAAAAGATAATGCCTCAGGATTCTGCTAGATTTAAAATTCTCTTCTTCACAGATAAATACTAAAAACGGAAGACCAGAATTTTTGGTTCCTATCTATCAAATTACTTCTTATTAAGTGATACTGAGACACACAAATAAAGACAAGGTCAATTTCTTACTAAACAATACATTCACCTTTCAAATTTTCTAACATTCTTGGGAGGAAACCTAATAAATAAATGTTACCTTATTCTATGACACACTTCTTTTTCAATATTATACACCAAAAGAGAAATTAAAAAACAGGCACTGTTTACTACTCAGCCAGTTAAACTAACAACCTCTAGAGCAATGGCTCTTCTCAACCTGAGTGTGAGTCACATAAGATATACTGCATAACAGATATTTACATTATGTTTATAACAGTAGCAAAATTACCATTATGAAGTAGCAACAAAACAATAAGGAATTGTATTGAGAGGGGCTGCAGTGTTAGGAAGATTGAGAACCACTGTTCTAGAGGAATAAGCCTACTTTTGAGGAGTTAATACAGATGCTCCTAAATAGTTCATAAATTCCCCATCCCATTTGCAATAAAAGTACTTGTTCAGTCTACCAAGCTCTGCCTCAAGAGATCTCAGACAATACACTGTATGGTTTTCCCCAAACACCCTCAGAAATAGTTGCCCCACATTCTTGCCTTACTAATGCTTCTCTCCACCCATTCAAGAGGAACAACTGGTGTGGGATTCCAATCTGTATGCCGTGAATATGTTTTATTACCACTGGTTAATAAAAAAGATACTTTGGGCCTATGGCAGCGCAGAATATAGCAAGGCAAGAATTCCAAGCAGAGAGAGAGGAGAAAAGAAGATGGAGTCAGGGATGTCATGTCGCTGCTGAAGGAGACAGACCCCCCCAGAACCTTACCAGTAAACCATGAACCTTGTGGTAAATTATAAAATAACATGATAGGTTAATTTAATATTTAAGAGTTAGTTAGTAAGATGCCTAAGCAACCGACCAAGCAGTGTTATAATTAATATAGTTTCCGTGTGATTATTTAGGGTCTGGGTGGCAGGGAGAGGAAAGAGCAGCCTCTATCTACAAACAATGAACACAGCTTTGCAGGAGGAAGTTTGTGTGTGCCTTGATGACAAAATCATGGGAGACCTGCAGAAAACATTTCACTGAACATTAAATTTGCTTCAGAGAAATTAGTTGTAATTGTTTTAATTTTCCATTAGGGAAATTCTACAAAACCTAAGCTGTAAACAGCAATGGTATAGTAAGTCCTTTGGTGCTATCTCAACTTTTATGCTGCCTAGAAATTTTCTGGGACTAGAAACAAGTCAATGGCTAAAGAAAGCCTGAATTTTTTTTAAAAGAGTATTATTTAAAGGTATTTGTCAGTACAAAGGTTGAAAACTCATTACTCACAAGAGAAACACATACTAACTGACAACTTTCATCTAAGTACAGCAAAAATGATTGAAATAAGGAAAGGTCTACTTCTAACAGCTTACAACTTACAACTGCAGAAACAAATGTACTATGAAATGGAAAAAAAAGATAAACCTGTGAATTAATAATACAAAACTAAATCAGTGTTCAAAAATTAGTACTGGCCAGGCACAGGCACAAGCCTTTAATCCTGGCACTTGAGAGGCAGAGGTAGATGGATTTCTGGTGCGGGAGAATTGTCTGTATTCTGTCAATCATGTTTTAAATAAAAGCTAATTGGCCAGGCAGGAAGTATAAGTGGGTCAACCAGACAGGAAGTAGAGGCAGGGCGATGAGAACAGGAGTATTCTGGGAAGCAGGAAGATCCCTCTGCAGTTCTGCCCAGACCACCAAAGAAGCAAGATGTGAGCTACCCCGCTGAGAAAGGTACTGAGCCATGTGGCTAATATATATAAGAATAATGGGTTGATATAAGTTATAAGAGTTAGCAAGTAGCCTGAGCTAATGATGGGCCAATCAATTTATATCTAATGCAGATTCTCTGTGTGATTCTTTGGGGCGTGCTGGCTGTGGGAACTGGACAGGACAGATACCCCAACAAGCCAGCCCTCATGTTACAGATTTCTATGAGTTTAAGAACTATAAAACATGACTCCATTCTTAAACAAACAAATGGCATTTCAGGAGGCCACTAAAGCCTGATGACTTGAATTAGATGCAATACTGCACACCTGTAACACTAGTGCTCTCACAGGAGACAGAAGACTAAGACAGGAAACTCACAAAGGCTCACAGACCATCTAACATTTATCTACCAACTCTGGCCACAGATGTGACATAAAAATTAATCCAATGGTAATCGAGATTTTATTTCATAGACCTACAAATCTAAAAAGCAGATTGGGTAAATCAATACAGAACAGGATGTTAATATTTTGGTCTATTACCATTTTGGTTAGATTAAAAACTATAGAGGGAAGATGATCACAAGAAAAATAGGAATAAAAGAGACGGAGAAATGTCTCAGCAGTAAAAGAACAGCTGCTCTTCAAGATGACTCTGATTCAATTCCCAGTACCCATATGGTGGTTCACAAAGCTCTGTAAATCCAGTCCCAGGAAATCTGGCCTCTGCAGGTACTAGGCACATACATGGTACACACAAAAACACATTACTTAAAAAAATCTTAAAATAATCAAAATGTATTTTCTTCTTTTATTTTATTTTAGTCCAGTGAAATCGGCAAAAATCTGCTTTAAAATAAGACAGCTCTGTGAGGTATGGCAGTACATACCTGTCATCCCAACACCCAGGAGGCTAAGGGGGAAGAATTGCTGGTTTACTCCACCCACACCCACACATATACACAAAGTATAAAGAAACGCAGTGTTACTTTATGTATGATTGTAGCTTGGTCAGGTAATTTATTTCTAAATATATTCCTGAATAGGTATGTTTATATAATGACAGAGAATGTGCATCAAATATAGGCACCAGTAAATGTTTATATTTAAGGAAAAAAAACTTGTATGTACTGTTTAGTGATAATAAAGTAAAGCAGTCTTAAACAAACAGCAATTCCCCTTCAAAGACATAGCATCTAATAATCATCTGTTAAAGTATAAATATTCCAGTGCCTCTCACACAGTAGGTACTCTTTAAACACTGACCAGTAAATAATCACATCTAACAAAATCTGATTTATCAAAAACTTGAATCAAATACTTTTTCTTTTCTTAAATCTTCCTAGAGTTCCCAAAGCCATCACAAATTGCTTCCTTTTGTGGTCTCCTGAAGATCAGGAAAACAAAGCAACCAACCATTAGAGAGAACTTTTACCTCTACCAAATCTTCAGACTGAAAAAGCGAGATCCTGTCTGCATGAATCCTCAGACTTCACACTCCACTGAGTTCCTGTCTCTTCCCATTTATACACCTCTCTCTGCCCAGTGATATCACTTCTGTCTCTCCTCCCTTAGTGCTGGGATTACAACTGTTGTGAGTCCCAAACACTGGGTTTAAAGGTGTGAACTACAACCACCTGGATCTGTTTCTGGATTGATTTTGTGTAGCCCAGGATAGCCTTGAATGCAACAAGATCCGTCTGCCTCTATCTCCCAAGTCCTGGGATTAAAGGCATGTGCCACCACTACCTAACCTGTATGGCTGACTAGTGTAGCTGCTTTGCTCTCTGATCTTCAGGCAAGCTTTACTTATTAAAACACAAATAATATACCACTATAAAGGAGATGGTAAAATACTGAAGTAGAACATAACTTACATTTTCAAAAACATAACTCAAGCCACCATGAACTAAAGAGACTGTGGAAGGTCAAATGAAAATTAGGAATAGAAGCAAAAATACTAGACCTGAAAACAGGAGAACATGTGGAATGTTTGAAGTATAACACAAAGGATAAAAACTATGGACATAACTAGTGTGTTGATGTGGGATCACCTCTGTATGCTGTGAATATAGTTTATTATCACTGGTTAATAAAGAAGCTAATTTAGCCTCTGACAGAGCAGAATATAGTAAGGCAGGGATTCCAAGCAGAGATAGAGGAGAAAAGATGGCAGTCAGAGAGACGCTATGTAAACGCCCTGAGAACCTTACCAGTAAACCACTAGTCTTGTGGAAAAAACAAAATAGAAATGGGTTAAGATGCAAGAGTTAGTTAGTAAGAAGCCTGAGCTAATAAATAGAGCTTCTGTGTAATTATTTCGGGTCTGGCGGCCGGGAAACAAATGAGCAGTCTCCGACAATAGCATGTAACTAATGTACCTGCTTTAAAAAAAGGGGAGGTGGCACTGTGTTGACATGAAATCCTTCACTAGATTCCTAAAGAGTAGGTCACACCAATATGGAGTTATTAATGCTAAATACCACACAATCGGATGGAAATTTTAATTAAACAGATTCTTAAACTGAGTAGCTGTTTCTCTGTGCCCCCCCCTTAAAAAGAGGTCCGCCTGAGTCAGAGTAACCCCCAAATTCCCTCAGCTTTAACCCTCACATGAAAAGCTGATAGTGATGAGCCCATATCCCCCATTATTATTTGCTCCCACCTTACAAAACCAAGCATATACATAAAGATCCATCAGATATACGAGATGAAATTTTTGTTAATTTTTTATAGCTACTCCCCTTCCAAGACACTGACTACTCACCAGTCCCCTGGGAGAAAAAATGCAGAAGACGGGCTAACAGTCCCCTGTGTGGTCCCTGCCTTGCTCAGGAACAGCATAGACTAGACAAAGTCCTTCTCATGGGACTTTGCTCCTGCTTCCTCAAGTCACTTTTCCCTGCAAGTACACAGGTTTCCAGACTCACAGTGTGTTCTGTGAGAGTGTAAGTGACCTTTGGGACTCTGCAATGACTGAAAATCACGACTGTCAACAGACGCAGAAAGTGGTAGGACAGCTAAGAGTCTAAACTCTGGCTTTTCAAATAAAGGAAAAACACCCCCCACCACCACCCCAGCTCTCTGGAAATAGAAACCATTGGCTAGCTGATCGTGGAAATTTCAGGGCCAAAGCCGTAACTTACTGGTGGGCAGCAGACAATCATTTGATGATTGACCTCCACACAAAAAATTACTGTCAGCATCTCAACCCTGTAATTAATTGCCTCTTCTAACAGACTCAAGATTCAACATAAAAATGGGATTCTTACCTGTGCAGTGATGGCACACACCTTTAATCCCAGCACTCGGGAGGCAGAGGCAGGCGGATCTCTCTGAGTTCGAGGCCAGCCTGGTCTACAAGAGTGAGTTCCAGGACAGGCTCCAAAGCTACAGAGAAACCGTCTTGAAAAATTAAAAAGAAAAAAAGAAAAGGAATCCTTAACATCTTGGGGGTGGGGAGGTGTTTCCAAGACAGGGCCTCTGATTGTCCTGGAACTCACTATCTATACCATATTGGCTTCAAACTCATAGGCCTTGAACTCACAGAACCCACCAGTCTCGGCCACTCTCTGCCTCCCAGTACCACAATGCCTGGCTCTTAATTTCTGAAGAACTAAGTATGTCAGTTTCTACCCATACACTTTTTGCACACTAAGGGAGACTAAAATACTCACAGGATGAAAAGCACCACACATACAAAGAGCATATTAAGAAGCAATAAGAAGATGGCTAGCACAAGCGCCTGAGCAGAAGCCTCAGAGGACACCACTCCTATTACCACCTTGTTCATGGACTTCCTGTCTCTTGAACTCTGAGAAAGCATATAATTTCTGTTCAAG
This sequence comes from Arvicola amphibius, assembly GCF_903992535.2. NCBI lineage: Eukaryota > Metazoa > Chordata > Mammalia > Rodentia > Cricetidae > Arvicola > Arvicola amphibius. The sequence goes on along the minus strand of NC_052058.2, from coordinate 11,418,644 downwards.
CCAAACAATAACAACAATAATAATGCAAACTTGAACATATAACATTTTAAAGATACCAAAACTTATTTCCACTAACCAAATATGAATCACTAGATTATGTAAAAAGGCCTCTCCTACAACAAAAATTTATGAAATATTAAATAAGATTTCTACTTTGCTATTACATTAAAAAAAACTTGAGAAAGATGGGGAAATTCTGTTTACTAATAACAGGTTCTTCTATCATGGGTGACTGAAGAAAACAGCAAAAACATTGTGAATGCCACTGACAAACAGCAGATACAAATAAGGATAGCAAACAAAATTTTTCTTTTCAAAGAAAGAAAACCATCTGGGATGTAGACACTACAAATATGTAGAAAGGCAAGATGTATCATTCATCACATTCACAAAAGGAGCATTATTAATTTTTAAGAGGTAAAATATGTCACCACTAAGCTCTTCATCCCACAGTATCCAAGTTCATACACAAAATACAAATACAAATAGGTTTAAGAATTGATTCACAGGCAAGAAAATGTGTCAGTTCATCTAAAGCAAAATAGTGCATTTAAAAAAATATTTTGGTAAAACTGTTGGGCTACCTTTAAGGGTGAAAAATCCCTTAAACATTGTTCTTTCCACATAGTTAATATATAGAAAAAGGAGGCTCATTAAGATGTACAGATTTAATGTCTAATAAATTTTGGTGTGTGATGTTTGTTTGCAAGTTTTTTGAATGCATTTATTAAAATAAAATATCTGCCATATTCCAAAAACAATAAAGTATCTGTACACTCTACAATATGGGTATATAATGTCACTGAACAATGTTTTGTTTTGTTCTGTTTTTGGAGGTGGGGTTTCTCTGTAGCTTTTGGAGCCTGTCCTGGAACTAGCTCTTGTAGACCAGGCTAGCCTTGAACTCACAAAGATCTGCCTACCTCAGCCTCCGAAGTGCTAGCTCTTGTAGACCAGGCTAGCCTTGAACTCACAAAGATCTGCCTACCTCAGCCTCCGAAGTGCTGGGATTAAAGGCGTGCGCCACCACCGCCCGGCTGAACAATTCTTTCAACCGTGTTAGATACTGAAAATTTTCATGATGAAATGTTGGGGAGAAATTAACCAGAGTTACTGCCAGAACACCAAGACTTCATAGTTATAGTGACAGTTTTGAATGTCAACTTGACACAGCCTACAATCATGTGGGAAGAGTCTCAATTATTAGGAAGTGCCTAGATCAGGCTGTTTGTCAGGTTGGGGTCTTGATTACTAATTGATGTGAGAAGACCCTTGCTCAATATGGACAGCTCCACTCCACAGGCTGGGCTTGAAGTGTGTGATATGTAGTGAGCTGGCAGCCTGCATGTATTTGTTTATGCTGACCGTGAATATGATGTGCTGAGCTGCTTAAATTCCTACCCTGACTTCCCATATATGATGGACTGAAACTTGGACTTGTAAGCCAAATAAACTCTTTTCCCTCCTGTGTTGCTTTTGGTCAGAATTAGTTTTCAAAATAGAAATGGAACTAGAGCAGTTCCAATATAAAATGACATACAAAGTATCTTTTTGGGTATCTTCATTTTCATAAAATGAAAGACCAAGGACTGACATGTTTTATTTCTTATATTCACTCAAAATTAAGAATTTTACTGGCATTTTTTAAAGATTTATTTATATATTATGCATACAGTATTCTCAGTATTGTTTGTGTCTATATGCCTACAGGCCAGAAAAGGGCACCAGACCTCATTATAGATGGTCATGAGCCACCATCTGGTTGCTGGGAATTGAACTCAGGACCTCTGGAAGAGCAGGTAGTGCTCTTAACCGCTGAGCCATCTCTCCAGCCCCGAAATTAAGAATTTTAAATTGAGGGTAAAAGTCCTTTGTCATGTGAACCTGGAGAATGGAGTCTGACCTTTGAACCTATATTAAAGGAAAAGATCCAACTCCAGAAAGTTGCCCATTCACTTTCACAAGCACACTGTAGTACAGGGGCCCATCTGTTCACACACCAACCCATACAAACATAATAGAATATAAAAAATTTGATGGGTAGGTAGCGTGCTGACTAATGCTTCCCACTAAGGCCCAAAGAAATATACCACTAAGGCTTAAAACCAGTCCATAGTCAAACCTGTGTTACACAGTATTTCCAGCCTACATTTTTCTGTGCTCAAGTCATAGACAGCTACTTGCTGTGCCTGTATACAAGACTAATTTCAAAGCATAAGGCATTTTCCTACCCATTTTCTTCCCTTACCCTAACTGCTCCTCTCTCCCTACTTCCCATTTCTTCCACAGATAGAAATCTAAGTTCCCTACACTGCTTCTGTGTATTACTGTCCATCAGTCACCAGCACTCACAGATATCCTCTATGCTGCCTCGGCATGGTCCCACTGCCACCATATTGCTGTACTGTTTCTTCTCTGGATCATTACAAAAGCTCACATCAGTCTTCTAATCTCCAGCATCTTTCTGTAGGAGGCTCATAGTCAGCGCTTCCCAAATAAATATATTTTTTCAACAGATTTTTTGTTTGTTTTCCTGTGTTATCTACCTTGTTTATGTGCAAGCTAGTATCTACAAAGGATAAAGGACATCAGATACCCTATAAATAGAGCAGCAGATAGTTTTGAGCTGTCCAACTTGAGTGCTGGGAACTGAACTCAGGTCCTTTGGAAGTGTAGGAATAACTACCCCGAGTCATCTCTCCACCCCAGATTAAGTATCTTATTACTTAGAATATACAATGCCTTACTATTTCTGCATAGGTGAATCTAGTATTAATATTTTAATCAGGGCATTTTTTTAAAGACATGGTCTCATTATATAGCTCCGGCTAAGCTAAAACTATGTTGTACTAGCTAACCTCACACTCACAGAGTACGCCTGTCTCTGCCTCCTGAGTGCCAGGATTAAAGGCACGCTTCCACCATACTTAGCTTTAATTAGAATATTTTACAAAACAGATTTATTCCTGATGATCCCCTTTTTTAGGTAAACTGTTATGGTCAGTTTATTAAAATTATTCCATCTTTGTAATTAAGACAAGATAACAATGATTATTACATAACGGTTTGGAAGAAAATGGTCCCCAATGGGAGTGGCACTATTAGGAGGAGTGGTCTTGGAGGAAGTGTGTCACTCTTTGAGGTCTGACAGTCAGTCAACTTCTTGTTGCCTGAAAGACTCTCAGCCAATCTCTAGAACCATGCCTGCCTGCATGCCACCATGCTCCCCACCACGATAATGGACTGAATCTCTGAAACTGTAAGTGAACCACCCCAATTAAACGTTCTCATTTATAAGAGTTGCCATGGTCATGGTGTCTCTTAACAGCAATAGAAACTGTAAGACAACTACAATTGCTGCTACACACACACACACACACACACACACACACACACACACATTCAGAATGTTTAGCCACCCCAGGCATTAGCACTTTCGGGCCCTACGGTTGCACATATGCCAAACTGCCTGGCCACCCATGCTTGCAGACATGCCCCTCCACTCCTCTCTTACCACACTGATGGAGGACTCTCATTGGTTAATAAAGAAACTGCCTTGGCTTTTTGATAGGGCAGGATTTAGATAGGTAGAGTAGACAGAACAGAATGCTGGGAAGAAGGGAAGTTAGGCAGATGCGATGAAGCTCCAGCCCAAGATGGACGTGGGTTAGAATCTTCCTGGTAAGCCACCATCTTGTGGTGCTATACAGATTATTAGAAATGGGTTAACCAAGATGTGAGAATTAGCAAGTAAGAGGCTAGAGCTAATGGGCCAAGCAGTATTTAAATGAATACAATTTGTGTGTTGTTATTACGGGTGTAAAGCTAGCCAGGCAGCCGGGAGCCTGGTGGGAATGCAGCCCGTCGCCTCCTCACTACACCACACTGTATTCAGGCAGGCACTACCCTTTTTCTCCCTTCCTCTGCTAATAAAACTCTTAAAGTGGGTTCCATTGTGTATCCTGTGATCTGTTCTCATGCCTTGTATTAAGAAGGAACATTGGGCTGCGTTCCCGCCCGGATCCCAGCTAGCTTACCCCCGAAATAATTACACGGAAACTGTATTCGTTTAAACACTGCCTGGCCCATTAGTTCTAGCCTCTTATTGGCTAACTCTCACATCTTGATTAACCCATTTTTAGTAATTTGTGTAGCACCACAAGACTGTGGCTTACCGGCAAGATTCTAACCTATGTCCATCTTGGGCCGGAGAATCATGGCATCTGGCTGACTCTGCTTTCTTTCTCCCAGCATTCTGTTTGGTCTAAGCTGCTGTCTTATCAAAAGGCCAAGGCAGTTTCTTTATTTGACCAATGAAAGTAACACATGGACTCTCCTACTCCATTGCCTGGTAACATCAACATACATATGCATAAAGTTAATACACAGACTACATGGTTGTGGCCCTCTCTACCCATAGTAAAACAAGATTTCTAAGATTTTCAGCATCAATACTCAGTTCTATAGGACTGAAGGTGTACATGTTTAGAAGCACCAAAGCTTGTGTGTAAAGAATATAGAATCTTACCCAAGAAAACTGACTATTTAGCAATAAAATAAAAACAAAATCTTAATCATAAAAGACTACAGAATATCTTAAAAACTATGACTTAAGTGGACAAATTCAAAAGATTAAAGGTTGACGAGGATGTGAGACAATGGAACTATACTTAGTAGGTAGGCTGGTACAGGCATTCCATGTGACTGACAAGTCATACTGACCTGATCCACTTCCTGGGTACAGAGAAACTTTAGGAACATATTAGAAAGAACACGGGAAGAAAGGGAGAGGGAAAGAAAGGAAGGATGGAGAAAACTATTTTAAATAAAAAATAACTGAAAGAATATACACAAATGATAAAAGTATTTCCTGTTCTAACTCGATTCTACACAGTAAAATTTCAAAATAAGCAATAATCACAAAATACTTCTGGCTTAAGTCTGACTATCTCACAGTTCTTGCTCAAATATATACTTCCAGGTTTGTTTGTTTTGTGTTTTCTTTTTCTTTTTCTTTTGTTTTTAGAGACAGGGTTTCTTTTGTAGTCCTGGCTGTCCTGGAACTCGCTCTGTAGACCAGGCTAGCCTCAAACTCACAGAGATCCACCTGCCTTTGCCTCCTGAGTGCTGGGATTAAAGGTGTACACCACCACTGCCCGGTCCAATTATAGATACTTTATGAAATCTTACAAGGCATTCTCTGAGCTCTTGGAAAAGCCTAGTCAGCAATATATAAGCATTTCTGAACTAGTACAAACCCACCTTGATGTCTTCGGTTTGGGATTCCCTAGAACAGTGGTTCTCAACCTATGGATCAATGGAAAGCTGCTTCTCGGGACACTAGATCTCTGGAATTTTAGTTTACCCCAAGGGGATGGCATGAGCAACCTTTGGCTGCAAAGCTATGACAGGAATAGTCTGCTACATATGTACATCTGCTTCCAGGGCTTTCTTTACTTTCAAAGTAGAGAGGACAAAGTCACTGAGAGATTAAATGAGATAAAGAAGCAATGCTTTTGTGATTATGTATTCAATAAATAGTAACTATTTCATCTTAAGCGGTCTTAAAGAGAGATGGTTCAGTAGTTAAGTGCACTTGCTCCTAACTATTTTGATTCACAGCACACAGCAGTGCACATTCATCTATAACTCCAGTTCCTGGGGACCTGATGCCCTCTTCTGGACTCAGAGAACATTATATGCACAAAATGAACAGACATCAATGCAGGTTAAACATTTGTACACATAAAATAAAATAGAAAAAAGTTTACATGGAGTTGCAATATGGTTTATCAACCAACAATGAAATTTATGTGGAGCAAATAAATGCTAATAAATACAATGTTTAGCTATAACTTCTGAATAATGGTTATAATGTATGGAAATTTAGCTATAATATAAACATACAATATTACAAGCATTGTGCACAACAGTGACAGATTCAGAAACAAATTAAATATAAGATAGCAGGTTGACAAAAACAGAAGAGTATCCTATAGTGAAATAAACCAGAGCCAACAGAATTATAAAAGTATTGATTTAAAAAAAATAAGTTATGCCAGATAGTGGTAGTGCACGCCTTTAATCCCAGCACTCGGGAAGCAGAGGCTGGCACACCTCTGTGAGTTTGAGGCTAGCCCAGTCTACAGAACAAGTTCCAGGACAGGCTCCAAAGCTACGAAGAAACTTTGCTTTGAAAAATAACTGAAACAAACAAACAACAACAACAAAAAAGCTAACAGCAGCAACAACAACAAAAATGTCAGGTTATAAAGTAATGTACATTAGTTGAGCACAGTGGCTCATGTTTACAATCTTAGCACTTAGAAGACAGGAGCATCAGGAGATTAAGATCATAGTAAATTTGAGGCCAACCTCAGCTAAACGAGACCTTGCCTCAAATAATCTAAAACCAGAAAATTATGACCCTATTCATAAATGTATATATATAAACACATATAAGTGATACACCACAATATATATGTATAGGTGTACATGTATATGCCTATGTGTATATATTACCAATACTAAATCATTTTTAGTGGTATCTGTAGAAGTCAAAATAATGGCTTGGAATCTCTGTTTGGGGAAGAATTGGGATCTCAATTCCAGTATTTTCTACAATTAAGACACTGATCTTGCAATAAAAAAAGAAAATTTAGAAATAAAACAATTGCTTCCCGTGCCACTGAATTTGGAAGGAGAGCTGTGTTTTAGAGTTAAGGTTTTGCCATTTGCTGACTCACAATCCTACTGTTTCAGGTTCCCAATGAGGATACAGACATGAGCCACTACCCTAGGTTTTTATCTAAAGGTTTAATTTTGTTTTCAGTAGATTTTATATAGTCCGTTCACGCTAAAAACCTTCAGTTTAAGGGTGATCATGATAATCACTTCAGTTGCTCATCTCAACCCAAACCATTAAAGAAAATATTAAATGTACTTCGGTAGTGGGCAAAGAATGTGAACTTAAGTCTAAGTGAATTTCAATGCCAACTCTTATTTTCTGGTTGTATTAAATTATTTATAAAGCCTTCAAAAGCTTTAATTTCCTGATTTCTTTTTTTTGTTTCTCTGTGTCGCTTTGTTGCCTGCCCTGGACCAGGCTAGCCTTGAGATCCTCCTGCCTCTGCCTTCCGAGTGCTGGGATTAAAGGCATACGCCCCCACCACCTGGCTAATTTCCTGATTTCTAAAGTAACACACGCAGCTATTGTGAGAATGAGACTATGTACACAAAGCTCTTCAAGATCTTATCATGCATTGGACACTCAAACTTGTACACAATGACCATTACTATTAGAAACAGAATTTTGGCAAATTGAGATACTAATAAAGAGTTTTAAAACCACAGTAAGAACACTGCCAACGGGAGTACACCTCTAATATTTGCTCAGCTGCCAAATAACCTTCAAGATCCACGGCACCCTTTGAATTACCTCAATCCTCTGGTCAGTTCAAGATCCTGAACCTCTAACTATTCCATTGTAATGTGTGGAGAAAAAGCCTACATAGCTCTGACAAAATCTGCCAAACTCAACTCCTACTCCCCTGCAGACCAGCAGGCTTTCTTTATTTCTACACACCTTTCAGAACCCATCTTAAGTGAAGGCTATTATAAGCTACAGTGATTACTTCTAAATCTGGGAATTCATGATGGTCTTGAAATTTCCCAGAAAACTATAAATGGCTGTTGCTTAGCACATCTCCATAACACTAGAATACAATTCTAACTTTTGGTTTCAATGATTTTAACTTAGTAGAGATAATGGAGCCAGGTGTAGTGGCAAATGCATGTTATCCTAGCAAGAAGGAGGCTGAGAAAAGAGAAACATGAGTTTCAGGCCAGCCTGAACTACATATATAGCCAAGATTCTGTTTTATGTTTGCTGTTTTTAAAAAAAGATTGACCATGAAATCTTTGAAACTGCTTTCTGTTAGTCATTAATGCGAATAAGGTACAAGTTATATAATATTTAGTAGCATTAAATACTTAGTCCAACTAAATCAAAACCCAAACACAAATTTCCCATTTTTAAGCACAACTATTGGAAGAAAGCCTGGGTTCCTATTATTCCAAGAGTATTTCTTGGACACTGATGATTCCAGACCAGATATTTATAGTCTGGCAAGTTTCTTCACATTTACCAGCTGCCAGCTTCTACTCAGAACTATTTTGTAAATTGGGCAATTCTGTCCTGAAAAGCAATCTATCTACTACAGCTGGGAAAACATGCTTCTCACCTTTTTCCATATATAGTTCCTCCATTAAGAGGAGCAACTTGGTCCTTCAAATGAGGTTCAACATATTTTAGTTCTAAGAACTAGACTAGCTATGAGTTACACACAACATAAATTCCAGAAAAGATTATCTGAAGATTAGAAAAATGAGACTGCACATAGTAGACCTTCGTTCTACCCACATACATTAAAGTCTAGAAGCCTTGAAAAGCTGACAGCAAACTTCCTAGAAATTACTCATTTCACACTGAAATCTCATTATTTTGTAATTCGCCCCATTATACAAACTGTTTTAGTATGAAGGTATCCCTAAAAAGCTTGTCGTAAACTGGCATCCCATGTGGATAACCAACATTTGTCTATAGTCAATCGTGAGGTAAGTAACAAGTACCTCAGTATGAAACACAAACACATCACAAAGCACAGAATGCTAATACACTGCTCATGAGTCTGTTGCTGACAACAGAAAAAAGAAAATGAAGCATGACTTAGCAATCACCAACCTATGATGTTCTGTTCGCAAACTGGCAGTATTTGGAAGTAATTACAGCACAGGATAATTGAAGACAATCACTAGCTATAGTCTAAAATTTTCAGCCAAATATAAACTGTATGATGTTCCTGAGGTTTAACAGTTTCTTGCCCTGTGCTCCTATAAAACTTCAAATAAGACATAATGGTGATTAGTACATTTTTTTTCTAGTTACCCTTTAAAAAGGCCATAATACTGGGCTTTTCTGGTACTATCAAGGGGTTTACCAAGAGGGGTTGCTTTCAGAGGAGACTACCTGCTGGAATCTGATGAAAGTGATCAAATTAATGTGCTTCAAAAATATATTACCTTGTATTCTTATGTCATAAATATAAAAGTGCTCTTCTTAGTCTATCTTAGGAGATGACATCAGGGGGTATGCAATAAGGTTGTGTTAAAGCTAGAACCTCAGTGATCTCTCTCCTCTCTCTCTCTCTCTCTCTTTCACACACACATACACACACAGTTTCACACTGTAGCTCAAACTGGTTCAAAACTCACTATGTACCCCCCAGACTGATCTCAAACTCACAGCAATCCTCCTGTTTCAGCTCCTGAGTGTTCAGATTATAGACATATACTGTCTACCCAACAGTCTTTTCTCGTATGAGTTGGTTACACTGCTTCTTTTGGTATATTCCTAGACTCAAAGTTCAAAGGCAAACTTTTTAAATTTTAGTTGTGAAGTGACAAACTTATGTAATTACTTTTTATCTGTAGTGTGAGACTATCTTCAAAAAGGGCACAAAGTCTGTTTTTGAGATTTGAATAAAATTTTATCATTAAAACAACCTATGGGGGCTGAAGAGATTACTCAGCAGTTAAGAGTACCTGCTGCTCTTGAAGGATTTGAGCTTGGTTCCTATCACCCATATGGTGGCTCACAACCATCTGTAACTTTAGTTCCAAAGAATCCAAAGCCCTCTTCTGGCCTCCCAAGGTACCAAGCACATATATAACACATACATACATACGAAACACTCATACTAAAAAATAAAACTAAACCACCTTTAAAAAAAACACACACGCACTAAATGCTATCTTTTGTATTGGTGACAAGCCTCTTTTCTCCATTACTTCCAGCTTGCTAATTTGTAAGTCAGCATTTCCTTTTCCAAATAAAGCCTCACTTCGTTCACCGGTTTTCTGTTTTGTTTGTTTTGAAACAGGGTTTCTCTGTAACTTTGGAGTCTGTCTTGGAACTCACTCTGTAGACCAGATTGGCCTCAAACTCACAGAGATCCGTCTGTCTCTGCCTCCAGGGATTAAAGGCATATGCCGCCACCACTGCCGAGCTGCTCACTGTTTACTTTTTTCTTTTTTAAAAGACTTATTTATTTATTATATATAGTGTTCTGCCTACACGTATGTCTTCAGGCCAGAAGAGGGCACCAGATTTCATTATAGATGGTCATGAGCCACCATGTGGTTGCTGGGAATTGAACTCAGGTCCTCTGGAAGAGCAGTCAGTGCTCTTAACCGATGAGCCATCTCCCCAGCCCGCTCACTGTTTTCTTAATCATTACTACTCCATTGCAGCTTCTAGTTCATATCCAAGTTGTCCTCTTAGACTGGTCTTTCACAGTGTATCCCTCACATAGGACCTCCCAGTACCAGAAATACTATCATAGCATCAGTCTCACTATACTGTAGCCAGAGTTCCTTGTGCAGAAATGTGTCATCTATGTCTACAATTAATATCTAAAGCATATTTAGATACTTGCTGAATGTCAAGCAAAGGGACCATAAGGCCCAATACAGATAACCACTATTTTAGATTTTTAAAGTTTTTAAAATTAGAAATATCTTCAAAAGAAATTGCTAGTTTTAATGTGTTCCCCCAAAGTTCACTTAATGCCAAACAGAACTGTTAGAGGTAGGGCCTTTAAAAGTCATATGCTTATGAATAAATTTATGCCATTATTTTAAGAGTATATTAAACTGTAACTGTAGTAGGTTCATGATAAAAGAAATTCACTCCTTTTAATACCAGCACTCAGGAGGCAGAGGCAGGCAGATAGATCTCAGGGAGTTTGAGGCCAGCCTGGTCTATAGAGGGAGTTCCAGGACAGTCAAGGCTATAAAGAAACCCTGCTCAAAAAGAAAAAGAAAAAAACAAAGAGAAAAGAAAGAAAGAAGGCAGGAAGGAAGGAGAGAGCGAGGGAACCCACTCCCCACAACTTCTGCTCTTTTGCTAGAGGATGACACAAGAAGGCCTTCACTGGATGGATGTGTATCACTTGATCCTTGTCTTCTCAGCCTACAGAACTACAAGAAACAAACCTGTTCTTTGTAAATTACAAAGATTCTGTAAATTACAAAGATTTGTAAATTCAAGGATTCTATTATAGTAGTACAAAATAGCTGGAACAAAAATAATAAGCAATTTTATCATTAAATGTCAGTGGTAAATTTTATTTATACAGAATCTTTACCATAGGCACCGAATATATTAAAACCATAATTAATGAGGCTTTAAGAGAAATGGGGCTGGAGAAATGGTTCAGCACTTAAGAGCTAAAAATAACCCAGAAGACCTGGGTTCAGTTCCCAGCACCCACATGGTGGCTCACAACTGTCTAAAACTCCATTTCTAGCAGATTCAATGCTTATTTCTGCCCTCTGCAGGCACCAGGCATGCATGTGGTATACACACACACAGGCAAAACATATAAAATAAAAATAAATATTAAATAAATCTGCGTATCTAATAGGCATATAGAATTGATACAACTGAGAAGGAGGGAAACAGGAGAATAGAAAATTCACCATGTAACAGTGTCAGAGATTTACTTGCTGCTTGGGAGCAACTCAATCTATGTTCAATTAGGCATGCCACAAAGAATCAAACTAAATATTTCAACTGAGTGATAAAGTTTTATCAAATGAAGTGTGGAAATTGAGTTGATTTAATGAAATGTATCTTGACATGAGTAGCTGGTCACACTTACTCTGATTCCCAACAAAAGGAAGGGAACATACTCCCAACTTCCCAACAAACACCCTAAAGCCATTCTCCTAACTGTACTTGGCCATTACAGTTTGACACCTAAAACAAGGCAGGCACTACCCAGAACGTACTAAAGTATGATGTTCATGCCCTTAAGAATTTTATTCTCACGTTAGCGTCTTCTCATTGGTACCAGCTATCAGCTGGCATAGTATCCAAATCAAAATCCAAATGCTTGAAGCAATTCACATGCATCTCTAAGCAACAGCTGTGTAATCTTTATAGTATGTCTAAAAATAAAGTTTAAAACATTAAATGAGTTTCATCTAACATTTAGAAATATGACTGAACAAAATACAGTCAACTCAATTCATGTTACAGAGTCATTGAGCAGAAGGCAACATTCAAAATGATGAGTAATCCAATTCATAAAAAGTAAGTGTTTATAGGCTGTGTTTTTATTTTAGAAGTGTCCTCTTTTCCTGAGGCTATGCAATACTTGGAATGGCAAGGGTTTTGTTTGGTTTTACCCCTGGTGCTGAGGATTGGGCCTAAGGCTCCGTGCATGCATGCTAAACTCCCACTTGACGACTGAGCTTCGTCCCAGCTAACAGTCTTATTTCTTCCTTACTACTGGAAAAGTTATCTTTTATGTAAAAGTTTAGAAAATAGAGTTCTTGACTATCTTTACTTAACTTTACGCCCTCCCACAACTTCTGTTGAAAGGACTCCTCTGAAGCTCATCTGTTTTTCTTTGGCTGACCTCATTAGCCACTAGAGCTGAAAAAGCTCATATTCTTTAACATTCTGTCCTTGGATCTCACCGCTACTGAGATAGATAGCTATACGAAACACATCTCATTAAACACCCAATGTCCACATACCCCACCCACCCAAGAGACAGGCTAATAGCCTGCTGGGCAAATGCACATGATCCACTCTTCCATCAGCTGGGCCTAGCACTTGCTCAACCATCAGGCTCATGTTGACTCTCTCAGGTCTTTAAGTTCCTGATCTCTAAAGCAAAATGGTCCATAAAGCTTCTATTAGGACCAAGAAGGCCACATATAGCTGTAAGGCAGCAGTGAAACTTACAAGTTATCTATGTAAAAAAAAAATATGATTAGCTCCAAACCATGCATCTTTCCCTAGTTTAACCATATTCAAACAACACTCAAATTATGCAACAAAACCAAAAAACTATGCATATTTATAAAACTTCCAGAGTAAAATAACTATAGCGTGAGTATGGGGGGAGGGTCCATGTTGTTCACACTTAGAGATAAGATGTTACACATTATGTTGTAATACACACAAACAGACACAGAAAATCAGCATGTTTGCTCTTTAAAGCAATTGGACATATAGTTCAGCTCACAGAGTGCCTAGGATTCACAGGCACTGACTGGGCTCAATCACCTGAGCATAGTAGCACACACCTATAATCTCAACACACAGGAGAAAAAGGCAGAAAGATTGCAAGTTCAAGGCCATACTCAGTTACATAGAGTCTGAGACCAGCCTGGGTATAAGAGAACTTGACCACACACACACACACACACATTAGTAATCGATGAATGCACTGATTTTTATAATGAGTACATCAATTTTTCTGTAATTATGCAATTTCCAAAAGATATAAAATGTCTCAAAAACAATAAATTAAGACTGTAAGAAAGACACCATACACTAATAAAAATGAGAATATAATCTACTCATCACAAATACATTTTTTTAAAAAGCCACAATATGACTAACACAATTGTCAAAGAAAACACATTACCTTTAATCTAATATAATCTTCTCGTAACTATTGACAGACCAAATATATAAATTAAAAGCAAAAAAGTCCTGAACAATAATATTAAAGATTCAAAAATAGAGAGATCTAGCCAGGCATGGAGGCTCATGTCTGAAATTCCAACACTTGGGAGGCTGGGGCAAGAGGTTACCATGAATTTGAAGCTAGCCTAGACTACCTAGTGAGTTCAAGGACAGCCAGAAATACAGAATGAAAACCTTTCTCACCCTCTCCTCCAAATTAAAACAAAAACAAAAAGAAAAGAGAGAATACAAATAATACTTTTAATCTCAAAACTCAATAAACAGAGGCAAGAGGATCACTTTGAGTTCCAAGCTAGTTAGGTTGGCATACATAGTGAGGCTCTATCTCAAAGCAGTAAAAATGAGGAAAGGAGACAGACAGACATGACAGACAGATACATGAACACATAGATACAAGTTAGAGAACACATTTCTAGCATCCCCCCAAAAAAATCTATGCTATTAAACCATGTGTTAGGCATCAAAAAAAGGAACCCTTACAAATTCTTTAGGGTCTCGTACAGATTATATTTTGATATAAGGAAATATGATAGAGCAAATTTTAATTCCCAAGTTTATAAACAACAAAATATCATTATAAAATGCTTAGTAGATCTATGTTAAAATACACCATACAACTTTATGAACCACAAAATAAGCCGGGTGTGGTGACACGAGTCTTTAATTCAGCACTTGGAGAGGCAGAGGCAGGCAGATATCTGTGAGCTCAAGGACAGTCTACATAGAAAATTCCAGAAGCTCCAGAACTACATAGAGCAACCAAGTCTCAATAAAAACAAAAGAAGCACAAAATAGGTTAATGCAAAAATTAAAATAAAATAAAAATAAAGGAAAGTCAAGAACAGAAATCTAGATTAAAAGAAAAAGTGAGAGGGTTAATAAACAAAAGCTGCTTCTTGGAGAACAGTAATAACCTAGATAAAACTTTAGAAAGATTTATGAAGCCCAAAAAGAAGGGAAGAGACTTAGTGTTTTATCTAAATACTAGTGATTTTGCTTTTCAAACAAGATTTACTTTTATCCATATAAATGTTTTGCCTGCATATATACATGTACCTTCCTACCGTCCGACCTGCCTACCTACCTACAAACATACATATAATATGTGCATGCAATGTTTAAATAAGTTAGAAGATGGTATCAGATCCACTTGGAGTTACAGATGGTTGTGAGCCACCATGTAGATCCTGAGAACTGAACTTGAATCCTCTGGAAGAGCATACAGAACCACTCAGCCATCCCTCCAGTCACCACCATAAAATGCCAAAATTATGAAAGTATAGAGTTTGAGTGGAATAAAAGAAAGAGAATAGAACAACAAAAAAAGCAAACAAACAAAAAAAATAAAAAATAAAATAATAATAAAGACTCCAAGCCTAACTCCATGGTGAAACCTTTTTCTTTACAGGTGTTTAGGCCAGCCAAGACTGGAGTAAGAGCTGCTCAAAAAAGAGGTCTAATCACAAGATCATCCAAACAGAAATGAAAACCTAGTGGAGAAAAGGACATAACTACCAAGAGTTTAAAGGGAGGTGAGTTGAGGGTAGAAAGATGACTCAATTGATGACAGTGCTTGCTGGGCAAGACTGAAGACCTAAATTCCACCCCAGAACTCACTCAAGCTATAAACAGCAGGACCTGGAATTGTGGTGCTGCGCTGCGGGGCAGAAACGTGGCACTAGCTAGCCAGCCAATCTAGCAAAATTGGTGAGCTCTAGGTTAAATAAAAAACCCTGCCCCCCCAAAAAAAGTGGAGTGATGTAAGAAGAAACAGGAGATTGACCTCTAGTCTCCATTCATACATGTACATACATGCATATGCACAAATTCTCACACTCACAACTAAACAATTTTTTTTAAAAAAAATACATTAATGGAGTTAGAGAGATGGCTCAGCAGTGAAGAGCACTTATTGTTCTTGCAAAGGATTCATAACCATCTATAACTGCAGTTACAGGGCATCTAATATCCTCTTCTGACTCCTTTGGACCCCAGAGATGCAAATGGTGCATACACACACATTCAAACAAAACATTCATATACATAAAATAAATCTAAAAAAGAAATTAATTATCTTGGTCATCCATAATGAGAGCCTTACCTCAAGAGTCATTTTTCCTAAGTCAAAGCAAGCAATTAAACATCTAGAATTGCATATAAGTTCTTAAAACTTCTACCATCAAGGGCTGGAGAGATGGCTCAGAGGTTAAGAGCATTGCCTGCTCTTCCAAAGGTCCTGAGTTCAATTCCCAGCAACCACATGGTAGCTCACGACCATCTGTAATGGGGTCTGGTGCCCTCTTCTGGCCTGCAGGCATACACACAGACAGAATATGGTATACATAATAAATAAATATAAAAAAAACTTCTACCATCAAAAAAGTATACACACATAATTCTGTTATATTTCAAAATATATATTTACAAGAGTCTAAATTATTTTCTTAAACCCTGAAATGGGTTGAGATATGCTAATTTTCAGTTCCTATAAAAATATTATACAGTAACATTTGAAGTTTAAATCAAAGTGGGGGGGGGGAATATCTGCAAATATACCTGGCTTTTCCCTTTCTCCCAGTTCTTTAAATTTAACACAAATACTGAGATCAGTCTGAAATGTAAAGAAATAGCTATGTTTGTTTATTCTACCGTGGCCTCAAAATATACAGAGAAGTAGTCATTGAAGGTATATTCTGGGGCCAAGTGGTGGCAGCATGCGGGCAGGCACCGATCCGCAGGCAGAGAGAGAACATACATAGGCCTGGCATGGGTGTTTGAAACCTCAAAAGCCCACCCCTAGTGACACACTTCCTCCAACAAGGCCACAACAACTAATCCTTCTAATCCTTTCAAACACTGCCAATCCCTGGTGACTACACATTCAAATATATGAACCTATAGGGATCATTCTAATCAAAACACCACAGTATTGTTCAAGGCATTAAGGTCATACTCGTTTGGCTATGGTTTTTGTTTCTTTTGTTATTTTGATTTCTAAGACCAGGTCTCACTCTGAAGCTTATAGCAGACCTCAAGCTTATAGCAATCCTTTTACCTAAACCTCCACAGATGTCAAGATTATAGAAATGTGCTATCACACTCTATTTTTGTCTTTTATATTTTTTATTTTTTTCTGTAACTGGAGATGCCAATGGCTTTCTGAGTAATAATGACCAAACAAAGATGAAGTTGTAAAGTGTTGTAAAACTAAAATACAAAAAGTAATTAAGTAGGAAGAAAATATATGCCAGACATTATTAAAGAGCCATATGAGTGACTTAGAGCAACAAATTTTACATTGTACAAATGTTGATCTAAAACAGTGGAACATATTATAAAATAACGAATGGAAAAGAATATCCTCCTATTCAGCTAAATCATTCTCTCTCAGTTAATTCTCTCTCTCTCTCTCTCTCTCTCTCTCACACACACACACACACACACACACACACAAACACACCAACAAATATTTTCAATTAGTAAACAGCCAAGATTTTAAAATAGACCCAAGAAAAAAGATTATGAAATAACTATAAGCAGCTTTAGTCAACATCAATCAGATGTTAAATAAGGGTTGTGAAGGGTTAGATATTTTACACACAATGGGGATTATGTCTGGCTGTAGAGCTGAATTCCCACAGGGCTGAGAGAATCTATACAGCAGGAAACAAGAAGAATCAAGTTACTTGTTAATCTGTTAAATGCACAGCTCAAAGGGGGTGTGGTGAGGGGGCTTAAATACATAACCTCGTACTTGAAACAAATTCCAAAGTGAAGTTTAAAATAGATGTAAAAGTGTCCCTGTTTATTCAGACACTGAACTGTGCTGTATTCACAAAGGCTATAAACTATGCCAATGAAGCAGGAAAGGTATTATAATCTAATTTTAAAACAGTCTGAATGTAAAATCTCTTGCTTTTAAATTCTAGCAAAATAGGTAATTCTTTTAGTTCTTAGCCAAGAATATCTAACAGTTACAACTAGCCTTTGCAATTACAACTCATGAGTCTCAACGGCTGTGGTTACCTATACACAACCTGCATAAGAACAATCCACTCAATATTTAACCAAGGATGGGGAGAAAGGGCTTCACAAGGTCCCGCTCCTAGCTGAGAAGCTACAGGAAGTCATGGTTGTTAGTGGAAAGAAACAGTTTTCTACAGGTGTGAGCCCAGTAGGTTGTCCCCAAGCTATAGTGGCAGTCAAAATAAAGATACAGTGAGGGGAAAGGAGGAGGAAGAGACTGAATGCCACAAACAAGAATAAAGCAAACGCAGGGTGCTGTCACTAATCTCTACTGAAAACCCAAAGCTGATTTACAGGATAGGCCCCTCTTAAATATGAGGTATTATATCCTGTACTATTTTTAAACATAATTTAAAAAAAATCAATAGCAAGTAAATAGATGCATCCAAGAAATCATTTTAAGGCAAATGACAATCAGCGAGGAATAGTACCTTGTCTTAAAATAATTGCTATTTTAAAAAAGGTCCACATGATGAAGTTTCTTTCCAGTGAAAAGGTTATGAATGACAAGAAACAAAGGGTAGAAAAAGTCAAAAGTTCTACTTCCATCATTAATTGACTACCAGACAGCTAGCCATCAATGATTCCTTAGCTATGTAACTTTGCAACCACTGTTTTGTTTAAATCTAGCAACAGTCAAATGAATTGATTATTGTTACTATCCTGGGCAGATGAGGAAACTGAAGCCTAAAGGTTAGAGTGCTTGCGTGAGTCCAGTACTAAAGCTACAGAGAGTCACAACTGAGTACCTGGGGCCAAGAACTTCCATGAGTGCATTTGATCTTTTTAAAATCCACAAAAAAACCTCATTTCCTTAGTTTAACAAACAGAAAAAAATATGACTGGATTTTCAATTTCTGAACAAAGCACACTAGAAAAAACAGTCAATTCCTTGGTTTCAACCCCAGCTCTGAAATCAGAACTGGACAATTCACAAGGAGAGGTAATACAATTATAGCAAAGACAGAAACTCACTGGTGAGCAAAGATTGCAAGTTAAAACAAGATATCTTTTTCTACTGTGGGAGGAAAACAGCACCCTCATCTCTTGCTGATACAAGTAAAACAAGCTTTTCTGCAAAGCTGCTGGTACACAAGCACCAAGAGCCTTTGAAATGCAGACATTCCCTGACTCTGCAGGTTACAGTCCTGTAGGTTTCACTTAAAGTGCATTATGCAGAACTTAGCTGCTAAACAGAACTCCTTATGATGATAGGAAAGCCCCACAAGGTACTATGTAAGCACGTTTTTAGGTTAAATTTTATGCAACTGCCAGTCAACCCCTCTTGGTGGAGGATGGGGGGTGGGGAAAGGGACATCATAATTTAAAAAGAAATATACCTACATGGATAGTGATATTGAGAATAAATGGAAACACCAACACTTTAGAAAAAAAGCGCAAACTAAGAGGGAATATTTGATTCAATTAACTGACTTTTTATAAAGTATAACGTACTACAACTCCAGTTTACACTAGAAGCCAAAATCTGAAAAGTGCAATTAGTGCAAGATCAAAACTACGTATGTGCGTACAAAGTCCATGTTGCTTACCCTAAGTCTCATCTACCTACTGACGTGCATTAGAAAAAGTAGCCTTTTGTTATATGCAGACCAACAACCTAAACTCAGGAGGCTGAGGAAAAGTGCCGTGGACTGGAGGCTGCCCTGAGCTACTTATCTCATACCAGAACTGACCCTGCTGGGCTGGAGAGATGGTTCAGCAGTGAAGAAAAACCTTTGCTGCTCCTAACCTGCATTTGGTTCCCAGAACACACATCACATGGTTTCACAGCTAATTTCCAATTTCAAGACTGTAGTAGTCTGCACATATATGTTCAATAAAAAAATAAATATTAGTGTTCATAGCATTTATAGTATATAAAACTACTGTATAGAACTACAACCAATTCAAATGTTCCTCTACCTGAGAATGAGTATCCACACAATGGGAATGATTTAAGTTATAGATTAATAAACATACGGAAGAAGATAGAAAAAGTTCCATGAGTACATGGACATGTTAACCTCCACGTTCCCAGGCCACAGAATAGTGCTTATCAGTAGTAACACTTGTGAAGTTAACCAATAAATCCTTCTGCTTTTTAAGTTCTGTCAATAAACATATTGCCAATAAGCATATGGCTTTTTTTCCCCAATCCTGTTTTTAAATATGTAACTAGGTGAATGGGCACATAACACTATTGAATCAAAAGAAATAGTAAACCAGGGCAGTGGTGGCGCATGGCTTTAATTCCAACACTAGGGAATTGGAAAGTAGGTGGATCTCTGTGAGTTCGAGGTCAGCCTGGTCTACAAAGTGAGTTCCAGGACAGCCAGGGCTACACAGAGAAACCTGTAACAAAACAAACAAAAGAAACAGTAACTGTTATATATTTCCCAAGAGCAAACCAAAGGCCTTGTTTTCAGTCATAACAGGAACAAAACTAATCATAACTCCTTCCTAGAGAAGGAAAGTAATGACATGTACCTCTTACAGCATTATCTTAGGAAAGAACAGCTTGCCCTTTTCTTACACAGTACTCATAACAATGCTTCTGGGCAGAAGAACACACACTTAGCGTGTGTGAGGCCCTAAGTTCAATTCCCAGCATCCTGACATGAGATTCTCCAGAAGACACCAAGTGGGTGTCCTACATGCACCTCAGATGACAATTATAGGCCCCGGGTTGTAATGCCTCCTGCGCGCCTGTTGTATGAGAAACAATCCCTACTGGGTTTTGATTTGTTGAGTGTGAATCAAAGAGCTCAGGAAACACTTACACTTACCCATTTGATAAAAAAGTGAACACGCGAACATGAGAATAAAGAGACCCGTAGGGCTAGATATGGAAGGGTCCTGAGTGGGCAAGTGTCACAGAGGGGAGGCACCTCATTTGTGTTCTTTTTACAGCTCCCAAGAATTCCTTCCGACTGGAATTCTAAGGGAGGCATTCATTGTGGTCCAAAACGACTAATCAAACCACTGGCCATTCCTGATCAAACTCAACTTTCAGCCCCTTCTTTCCACAGTGTGACTTGGAGTTGCAACTTCTAACTCTCAAATTAGAAATGGATTCCTCTACAAAGTAACTCCACAGTTCAGTCTTTTTGCAAAAATACACTATTTCAGCAATCCAAGAGCTTTAAGAACTATGTCAGGCAGTAAACAGAAACCAAATACAGAGTTCTTATTATATTGCAATATTCATGATGACCCTATTTTCAGAAGCATAATAAATTACTTGTTTCAAATTTTTAACGTCATAAATTACCAAGCCCAACACCCATGCTACGTCAATCTCACCAACCAGGCCACATATACAAACCCTGAGGCATAACAGAGAAACCCTGTCTCGGGGAGAAAACAAAAACAAATATTAATTCAGAACTCATATGAATATTACTAAAGTTGAGACTTCCGTGAGCAAATAATTTACTTTTACAAATAAATCTCAAGTATAAAGCAGCCGAACTTCATCTACTCTTCTACTAACTTTTCTCTAATGAAATTTTGTGTGTGTGTGTGTGTGTGTGTGATATTCAAAAGTCTGCAATTTTGAAGAATTGCAGAAAGCTCAATTGCAGTCTATAGAAATATTTCAAATTATAAAAGCCTCTAAAACATGAAACCCTCTGATCCCAAGCATCACAGGTTCAGGACATTTAATCTATGTCTCTAACTATATATTACACCTGCATATGAAAACTGGAGGGACTGGGAATGCAGTTCCAGTAATAGAGCACTTGCTTGAGCTTAAACTCTAGCACCAAAAAAAAAAAAAAAATTTAAAGAGAAAACTACTCTGTTTCTGAAGAGAAAGCTAGCTAAGATATTTGAAAATCAAAACCAGTACTATCAACCCTTAACTCAAAGTTAACCTAAATATCTTGGGAGGGAGATAGTTTTCCAATATAAGCAATCCGTATTTACAGTGAATAAATTTCTGTAGTTGTTAGAAAACTGAGCCCACCTTACAAGTTTAAGGTTTGAAGACTCATTTTGTGCCAAGCAGACAACTGAGTTCAGCTATAGTCTAGCACCTTACAACTCTGAAGTGCACTATTTCTCTGCTTACTGCAGCATCACCTTTAAAACTGAGTTCAAGTTGTACTCAAAACTGACACTCAAACTAACATAGGCGATTGTATGCCCAAACCTTCTACACACTAATCACTCTTTAATGCTGACAATTTATAATCTGGACACCACAAAAAACCACAAACGCCAAGCCTAAAAAGCTCTGGGTTTATTATATGACCCTGGTTCAGGATCTGGAAACATCTGATACATAGAACCCAGCATATACACCCACCCACATTAAAAGCATCTATGCCAAGTTCTGATATATAGAGCCTTCAAATGGGTATTCACTTAGACAAACAAAAAGCTTTTAGCCACTTAGTGCTAAGTTGACAATGAGCTGCAATTTAGTCTAATTTAGACTAATTTAGTCTCTTCTCCAAATTCAACATTAATAGTATCACTGCCACTGGTCACATGCATGATCAAGGTATGCAATCTCAACTGAGGATGCTTAATAATCACCCAGCTAAGCAAAGCTTAAAAGTTTCTAAAGGTTATTAAAACTTACATTCCTAGACACAATATTGGATAAGTATCATTTGATGTTTTCAAGACAATCAGAAGGCTTATATCCTACACTACCAAATCATTAATTTTTAAATCCAAACTTTGTAACCATTAACTGTTCTCATGTCCAAGAAAAACATTAAGAAAAAGCACAAGTAACATTTTCAGTTTGCTCACAGGAGCTGCCAACCCACTCTTGATAAGAAAACTTCCCTTAGGAGAATGATTATCAGTTAGAAACATTACCAGCCAGAGCTAAGTAAATGTAACCAGAGTGAGCAGCAGAGCATTTATCCTTAAAGGCAAAAAACACATAATTCCAGCAGCCAGGAGGCAGATTTCAACCACACACCCCAACTTTACACCTCATCCCCAAACAGAATGTTCAACAGCTGCTGCCCTTGCCGAAGCAGTCTCCATTCTCATCCAAACATGCCCCTGGGGGAAGATGACAACCCAGGGAAAAGCAATCAGCCTTACTAGCAATCAACTTTTCCAATAACTGGGGATAAAAAAGAAGTGAACCATGGGCCCATGTCCCTAAAATTAAAAAACTAATATCTCACCAGCAACTCTTTGAATGACTTACCCACCTCTCAAAACAAAAACATAAAAACAAAAAACAAAACCAAAAAAAGGAAAAAGAGGGAAAAGGCCATCCAGATGCAAAATGGGCTACAGGGATTTCTTTTAATCACCCATTTGCCAATCTGGGATTCCTCTCTCCTCATCTCTCCTGCCAAGAGAATATGGCACAGAAATGAGAATAATCACCCTCTTTCCCTCCACCTCTACTTCATCATTCACTAACAAGTAGTTCACCGATCTTAGACAAGCACAGACTCTCCATTCATTCCACAATATTTCCTCAGTACCTACTCAATGTCAGGCAATATTCTCCCACTTTCCCAAGATACTGAGGAACCTTCAGTGGCTTCCCTAAAAACTCAAAAACTTGTGTGATTTTCATGTTTAACTTAAAACAATGAAATGGAAAGAAGTGTCGTAAATTTTCTCTTAACTGCCTTATAAAGAAATGTCTTTAAAAACTAAAATTCCCTAAGGATTCTGTTAGACTACACTTAGTACATTGCAAGTATAGGAAGAACATGAGTCATTTAAAAGAGATCGATGGGGCCACTGGAACAAAAGAGAACGTCTATAGTTCAGGCTCAGTCAAACTCACCCTCAGCTCCTCAGATAGTCAACCCACATCATGTCATCTCTCCCACAGTAAATCTCAAATTGTTAGGGCTAGTAATAAAGACAGCATATATCCAACTTAGTATGCACATACAGAGAAACTATCTTCATAACATTTGTCCACTACCATGTGGAAAGTTATTTTGATAGCCCTATTTCTGATAAATGTTAGCCATTCGGTCAGAACCAGGCCTCTAATACAAACCTATTACTATTCCATGCCACTTGACAGACTTCTGTTTATTTCTGTTTCTCTTTCTCTCACAGAGAAACTGCTACTTAATAACAACAGCCTTGTCTTATTTTCTGGAGGTCTGAATAATCAAATAAATAAACCACAGACTCCTTAACATTAGAGATAACCCTTTTCAATCTTGGAAAACCTATAATAAAATGTGTACTCCATTCAAGACAGGGTGGATGACCTGCCCTATAGAATGAAAAGAGAGTCTAATAATTTCCTTAACATCTGAACCTCACAGAGAAGGAAGACCCAAAACTAAGGTCTCCAAGAAATACTCCAAAATTCTGACACTTCTGATCGCTGTTGCTGGGTGGATTCTTCCCGGGCCAGTCTGATATCATCTCTATGTAGTGGAAAATCTAAATGAATGACTACCTAACCTACTCTAACAAAATATTAAACGGGCCCTCCCTTTTTACCTAACAGTTGATGAAGTAGTGTACTCAATAATGTAAATGTGGAACACTGGCTTAGTAATATTTTACCCATGCCTAATGCTCTATTCTTTAGATCACCCATGAATCAGAGGAACAGGAATTTAGAAAATACTAGACTAAGTAGATGGCAAGCCATTGACAACCAGCTGTAAGCTTTGGACAGGAAGATTGTGAGGTCAAAGACAGTCAGGGATACAGAGTGTTTTAGGTTGCTCTAGATTGTAAGAGCCTGGCATTTAAAAAAAAAAAAATGCAAAGGGCTGGAGAGATGGCTCAGAGGTTAAGAGCATTGCCTGCTCTTCCAAGAGACCTAAGTTCAATTCCCAGCAACCACATGGTGGCTCACAACCATCTGTAATGGGGTCTGGTGCCCTCTTCTGGCCTGTAGGCAGACACACAAACAGAATATTGCATACATAATAAATAAATAAATAAATAAATAAACAAGCAAAAATATTTAGAAAAAAATTATTGAAATATTCCAGTAATTTACAACCAAAATAAACAGCAAAGTGTAGTAAATATTAACTTTACTTGAAAATGCAACAGAAAGCAATTAAAAATATATACCATTGCGCTTGCCAAATACAGCATAAAGTAATTCCAAAAGAGGGCAACATAACACAGTGGTTGAGCACAATCAAAAGCCAGACTGCTGGTGTTGAAAGCCTGGCTCTACTAATTGCTAATGCTATATTACTCTATGGCTCCATCTTTTGATCTGGAACAGAAGTGTATACCATAGAGGACAAACGTTATATCACACCACATATGCAATGTTTTAAAATATTAATAGTTTGAGTTAATTTATCTAGAGGATTTAGAAGATAGCCTGAGTAAAATGCCAGTTCTGGAAACCATAAGGTGATGGATGGAAGCACCAAGTGAACACATCTAATTAGTGCCAAAGAACTAACTATACATGTTAAAAGTGGTTTAATGAGAGTGGGCGGTGATGCATGCCTTTAATCCTAGCACTTGGGGGTGGGGGCTGAGGCAGGCCAATCTCTGTGAGTTTAAGGCCAGCCTGGTTTACTGAATGAGTTCTAGGACAGCCAGAGTCACATGGGAAAATCCTGTTTCAAAAAAAAAACAAAAAAAACAACAACAAAAAAGTTGTTTAATGATATCATAGATATATTTTTACCACAACATAAAAAACACTATTATCCATCACCCATATCATTGCATTTCAATTCCCCTGCTTGAAAATAATCATTATATCCTATATGAGACTGTATAAAAGTTCAAGATTCCTGTTTTAAAATCATTTGCAATAAAAGCATTTTAAAATACTTTTTTTACTTTTCACAACATGTTGTACTATGATAAAATTCTGACGTTCAAAACATTTAACTTGAATTCTCAAGCAAAAATACACTCTAGAAGTTGGTGCTATCTTTTCAGCAACAAAACCAAAATACACTGTTCTAACCTGAAACAACTAGGAAACAGATCTATAAACTCCCCCAGCACAAGCATTTTAGTGGCTTCTACATGCAGAAAAACTCCACGAACCTTAAATACAACCAATTATGAATAGCAACAAAAATCTTTAAATGTCCATTTTAAAATAAAAACTTAGAAAATAGCCCCAAACCACTTACAAAATGAGCATGTGGTGAAAAGGGACAGAGAATACCAATTTACTATACCCAATGCTGACTGACAATGTTTGTTGCATAGCAACAAGATTCTGCAATCTGAAAACAGTACAAGACTCCCTTTCTCCATTTGCCAAGCCACAATTAACTCCATCAAGGTAACAAACTACAAAAAAAAAAAAAAAATGCACATAATTTAATTTCTAAAACTGCAAAATGGTAAATCCAAATTCTAAATTACTCAGAATTTCAAAGTATCCTTACACTTTCACTCTCAATGTTTCTGTTCTTACAAAGGCTCACTTTGGGACTACACTTTGAAAGCATCATTTGTAAGGTAGTTCTATTTTTTTTTTTATTTTGTATACATTGGTATTTTTGTTTACACACACACACACACGTAAATATCCATCCATGTACCGAGTGTGGTGCAGTGCCCACTGAGGCCAAAAGGGAGTCAGATTCTCTGGAAGTGGAGTGGCAGATAGTTGTCAAACGCCCTGTGAGCACTGGGTTATCTGGCTCTCCTCTCCAAGAGCAACAAGCACTCTAACTGCTAAGCCATCGCTCCAGGCCCATTTAGTTTTTAAAATAAAATAACAGGTAACAGTGCTCGTGTGTGCACAGACACCTACTGCTTCATAATTTAATAGCAACAGATGCTTTCAGCTGATTTAAAAATTGTAATTTACTGTAAAGAACTATAAATTTTTAAATCTTGGAACTGAACTATTTCTTAGGATTGTGAATATAGATAAAATGGCATCACTTCACAAAACTTTTTCAGATAAAACTCTATTTCACCTAAGGAACAAAATTAAAAACCACAGTCATTCCTCTTTTTTTTTAAAATATTTATTTATTATGTATACAATATTCTGTGTGTATGCCTGCAGGCCAGAAGAGGGCACCAGACCCCATTACAGATGGTTTGTGAGCCACCATGTGGTTGCTGGGAATTGAACTCAGGACCTTTGGAAGAGCAGGCAATGCTCTTAACCACTGAGCCATATCTCCAGCCTCCATTCCTCTTTATCTTTAAATATCTCCACTGGTTTTTCTTGGTTTCTCTATTTATTTTGAGAACGTTAAATGTCCTGATGTGGCTTTTTTTGTTGTTTTTTTTTTTTTTTTTTAATTTTTCCAGACAGGGTTTCTCTGTAGTTTTGGAGCCCATTCTGGAACTAGCTCTTGTTCCAGGCTGGCCTCGAACTCACAGAGATCCACCTGCCTCTGCCTCCCGAGTGCTGGGATTAAAGGCATGCGCCACCACCACCCCGCATGATGTGGCATATTTAACACAGAACAAAAGGGTTAAAAATGTTTTCTAACACTTTAAAGAACGAGAAGCTGTTTAAATTAATAGAATAGTTAATCCATTTATAATAATCTGTTGACTGAGAAAATTTAGGAGCACTGTGAATTTAGTAGCTTTTAAATAGATCTACACATCACAAAAACATTCAAAAATATACTTGATGTGTATTATAAATGAAGGCTGTTATCTGTTATACAGAATATAGATATAGCTTAGCACACACTCTCAAAGAGTCTCTAAAATAATTCTGCTAACCCCGCATGCTCTACCTTTCAAGTTATTAATCTAGCAGAAAAGTTCTTCAAGTCATTTTTAAAGTAGACTTCAAGAAAAATATGTAAGCTTGGAAGTAAGACAAAGCTGGGTTTCAAACAAGGTTCTACCACGAACTATGTACTTCAACACAAGGGCATCCTACGCTAGGTAATGGCCTAAGAAATTAAAATTTATAGGAAGTACATGGCACATTTGTTTTTCTTTACCACCTATCCCTGAAAACTGTATACAGTCTTGTCCAATCTGCCATCATTCCTACCACTTCCTTCAGAAGCTCTACCTTGCCTTCAGACAGCACTGAGCAGATTAAGGATGAAAAATGAAATCTGAGAAGTAAAAAATCTGAAAGATAAAATTTAGTAAGAGGCCAGATGTTTAACAGAGAGGACTTTGATTTGAAGTTCAGCTGCCATTTGCCAATGATATGACTTCAGCCAAGTCACCTAACCTTTCTAAGCCTCAGGTTCCATACTGTAAAGAACACCTGTGAGGTTGCCTGCCTTTCAATGCCCATCAATAGCAGTTACTTATCAACTGTTTACTTCACCTAAGTGAGGAATAGTAAACCTTGTCATATACAATTGTTTAACTCACTTAGTTTACACCAAGGTAGGCAAATATTATCCCGAAAGTGAAGCTCAGTAATATTCCACTCTATGATCAATAGCTCATCCTATAACAGGCATGTGTTCAATGTTCAACTTTCAGGCCTTCAGATAAATTTCATAGCAGATTTGTAGAATAAAAAAATTACTTTCTGGAGCTGGAGGGGATGGCTCAGTAGGTAAAAGTGCTTGCTGAGTAAATTTGAGAACTTAAATTGAGATCCTAAGCATACACACACACACACACACACACACACACGCTGGATGGCATGGTAACCACCAAAAGCTTGGGAGGGAGATACAGAAATTGTAGACCAAACTGGCTAGTCAGGAAGTTAAGTAAGTTCTTGGTTCCACTGAGAGACTCTGTCTCAATATATATGGTGGAAAGTGATCAAGGAAGATCCCTGACATTAATCTCTAGCCTCCACACATGCATTCGAACACGCCACACACACACACACAAAGGTGCTATCTTTCGAAGAGTGGTTATGCATGACTGTAGTCTCAACAGTTGGGAGGCTATGGTGATACTCTGTTTGTGATCTAACAAATAAAGCTTGCCTGAAGTCAAAGTGCAGAGCTAAACCACTAGTTAGCCATAGAGGCAGGCAGTGGTGGCCCCACACCTTTAATCCCAGCACTAGAGAGTTTGAAACAGAAAGGGACATAGCTGGGTGAAGAGAGGAATATAAGGCGGGAGACAAGAGCTCAGGAGATGAGAGATCGAGGCATTTAGCTGCTCTGTTTCTCTGATTTTTCGACTTTCACCCCCTAATATCTGACTGTGGGTTTTTAATTAGAATTCATGCTATAGGAGACTAAGGCAGAAGCACAAGTTCAAGGCTAGTTTGGTTAAGCAGCCTGTTAAGCGTGCAGCTGGGATACACACCCAGGCCCTACCCTCAATATAAATTTCATTTTAAAAGAAGTCTAAATGTTTGCGCTAACAATTTTTTCAAAGAGCTTTATCTTTTACATTTCATTAATACTAAAATTCAAAAGCATGTTTTTTTCCTTCAGATAATTCACGTACTAATAGGCTTATGTCAATTTTTGTTTGCTTCTATTTTCAGATCTCATGTAGCTGAGACACTGTCAAGGATCAGAAACATGCTTGTACGTGTGTGCATGCAGAGTAAAACTGTGGGAAAAGCACTAGAAATCACATTAAATCACAATTAAAAAAAACAGAGAATAACTTCTTAGGATATCAGTCATTAAAAAGAAGATAGTATTTCCCTACTGCATAATCTTATCACTCTTCTTGCCTTCCTTGGGTTGTTTGTTCATTTGGTTGTTTGTTTTGGGTGGAGTGTTAAAGTAAGATGGTCTCATTCTGTCGCTCACTCTGTCCTCTTTATAGCAGCAAACCCATTTCATCCTCCCCAGTGCTAGATTTACAGATCTAAGTCAACACACCCAGCAGGCTTTTCCACTCTTGTTGAAATAGACTGACCTGTATACCTGAGTTTGTTTCTGAACTCTCTTTTATTCACTTGGTCTATCTTTATTGCCCATACTGGAATATTTTGATCACTGTAGTATTTTAGTAAGATTTTTTAAAGTGTGTGTGTGTGTGTGTGTGTGTGTGTGTGTGTGTGTACAGGATGCATGTATGGACATTAGACCAAGTGGATCCTAGGGATGAACTCAGGTCATCAGTTTTGGGAGCAGGTGTCTTGACCAGTTGAGTCGTCTCACCAGTCCATTTTAGTAAGATATTTAACTGGACATATAGATCTCCCAATTCTGCTTTTTAAGGTTATTTTGGATCCCTTAAAATTCCACTATCAATTTTGGATTTCAAATACCGTCATTAAGATTTTGATAAAACTACAGGGTCCAGATGTATCATTTGGGATATCAATGTTCTCTTAACACTATGTCTTCATTTACTTAGATTTTTTTTTATTTCTTCCAGAAAATTCTGTCTTACGATACAAATTTTAACTCCTTGATTAGATCCTCCACCTCTGCATTAAATAGCACTAGTAGCTTTATCCTGACTCTCTGCAGGTATTGTTTAAGACATATACACAAATTTCCTTTTATATCTGTCATGAGACTACTTGTCTAACCAGAGATAGATGCACGAGATCAAAGTTGTGACATCCATCCAAATGGGAACTCAGGCTATGACTTAGGAAGTATCTCAGAACAAGATCTTATTCATAAGCAGGGTCAATATAGAAAGGACACAATGTTAAGCCCTTAATCCTATATGGCTGGAATTCTTATAAAAGGAAAATGTATCACTGGGCATGATGGCACACACTTGTAACACTAGTACTTGAGAAGCTAAAGTACTTGGGCTACATACATATAATGAGACCCTGCCTCAAACAAATAGGAGTATCATGTTAAGAGAGAGACACATAGAAAAAGATAATTATATGACCAGAGAAGCAGAAAGTAAGGTGTTTATCTACAAGTCAAGGAATCTGAGCACGACCAGAAGCCACAAAATGCAAAGAATCCTATCTGACTTTTAACATACTAGGCCTATTCACAAATTTCAGACTCAAGATTTCAAAATCAACTTGCTCCTTTTCCTAACACCCTCTGGTGTTTGGAGTTGAACCTGGGTTTTGCACATGTGAGACATACATTTTATTACTGAGCAACACCGCAGCATTCAACACCAACTCTTAAGTGTCCCCAGCCTACTGTTCTGCCTTATACAATTCAGATTTATCCACCCTTCTCTCTCTCTCTCTCTCTCTCTCTCACACACACACACACACACACACACACACAAACAAATTCTAAATATACAATCTTCTAAACGGCATGGTAAGTCTCAAAATATGGTAATTAATTATTAATCCTAATTTACGAAGAAAAGAAATTGAGATTTGGAATAGACGAAAGGTCTCAAGATAATGTTCTTTAATTTTTTTTAGGTCTATGTGAGTACCCACCAGAACACTCTTATGTAAGAAGAGTCTTTGGAATCACAGAGTAGGACTTAGGCCATGATAAAGAAAAATTAGTATTTAATTCTAAAGAGCAACAGAAGATAAAGAAAAATTAGTATTTAATTCTAAAGAGCAACAGAAGACACAAGAGGGTTGCAAAGGATGAGGCTGAGCTAATAAAACCTGGAACAGAAAGATCTGACTACTGCAGAGATGACAGATTTGATAAAAACAATAGACCAATACAATCAATGGATTAGGAACACTGTATCTATGAAAATGTGAGAGATAAAAGGGTCTCAACCAGGAGCTTCAGTAGACTCCCAGAATTTGCCAGAAACAAGAAGAATCCTGAAATACCCACTAAAGAACAAACCATTCATAAAAACAAACTCGGCCCCTTTAAATATACCTTCCAAGGCAGCATAGCCTCTGAAGAGGCTCCACCATTTGGAATCACCTCTGCCCAGTCAATCTCTCCATCAGCTATTTTCACTCCAAGCCACACAATGCAAACCATCTACAGAGTAAAAGTACAAACCTTTCAAAGACACAATCCTGTAAGTCCCTGAAAACGATCTCTAATCAATGCAACACTCCTGGCAATAATGAAACCAAGAATAGTGACTGAGAGAAGGCATGTGGGGACTTAAATTCATTCTCTAACCCCAACAAAGCTGACAGCGTAATAGGCACGTGGGTATACTCACTAAGCTGTACATTCACCTGTCAATTTAGCAGTTTTTATTAACAAGATTCTCAGTCTTTCTAGTGCTGCGACCTTTTAATACAGTCCCTCATGTTGTGGTGTCCCCCAATCATAATATTATTTCGCTGCTCCTTCATAACTGTAATTTCACTACAGCTGTGATTCATAATGTAAATATCTGATATGTGCCCCCCACACACAAGGGGGTCATGACCCTCAGGTTGAGAATCACTGCCTTAAGAGGTTTAAGTAGGAATGAAGAAAAAACAGTTCTACTGCCTGAAAGACTTACCCAAGCTTAATTTGAGGCATCGAGATACTATGACCTACATGCTAACATGATAAAGGTAAGGTGGACATCACAAATGACAAAAGAGGTTTGCGTCCTCAGAAGGCAGGGAATACTCCATTGTGTTAAGTTAGTGTATTCTACCTCTGGACTTCCAATATGAGATAAATTTTCTTTCTTTCTCTTTTCTATTGGCTTGTTAGGGTTTCTGTTTTCTTTTGAACAGAGAAGGCTGGCTTGGAACCCACTATAGAACCCAGGCCTTGAACTTCAGATCCTCCTGTCTTAGCCTCTTGATTATGGCCCAAAACGCTCTCTTAATGTTTAATTAGCACTTTGTTACGTGACACGCTCAGTTCATAACTGAAGACAACTAACAAAGACCTGATTATTAGGAGGTGAAAAGAAAATAATCAAAAAAAAAAACCAAAACAAATTCCTTAGATAAACTAATTTAAGTCTTAAGTATTTTAGCAAAAATGGGTTTTATCATATTAAAAAAGCTCACTACAGCATGAAAACTTTTTGTTAATACTTTCCATTTTTGTCAGGAAATTATGCAAAAATATTAAAGCGGCCAACATTTGATTCATTATTCTTACATTCTAACAATATAACATAGTTGCAACCATAATATCAAAGTTTTCATACTTGTGGTTCATTTTTCAAGATTAAGTCCAAATAAAGCCATTCCTCCCCATCTCTGCTATGCACTGTTATCTATGAAATGTTCTAGGCTAATTCATTCTTCATGGTCTTGTTCTTCTACCAATTATTTGAAGAAATTAAAGAGACCCCTTATACATGAAATAGCAAGATAAAATTGTTCACCAAACATCAAATATCAGTTAAAGTTAACCAAGGCTCTAGGCAGAGAAAAACAAATAGTTCCCCTGTGAACTGGTTTAGAGAAAAACTTAGCTGTCTCTGCCTCTAGTTCCTTGCCCAGAGAAGTGAGATGACAGTCCCTAGCTTTTAGCTGCTCAAGCAGTATCAATTGAATTCACACGTTAAGTTTTCAGATGGTAAGAACTCTGAAACATTTTGATAATAAAAAAAAGAATATAAATGCTAACACTGGAATTAATTAACAAAGAAAATTTTTCTAAATACAATATATATGCTTTAAAATATTAATACAAAAATTATATAAACTTAAACAAGATATACGCTGGTAGTAGTCTTAGCACCCTGGAGGTCAAGGGAGAAAGATCCCAACAACTTCGCGACCAACTTGAGCTTCATCAGCCTAGGCTGTTATGAGACTCTCTAAAAATTAAAAACATAAAAAAAGCTAGGCGGTGGTGGCGCACACCTTTAATTCCAGCACTCGGGAGGCAGAGGCAGGCGGATCTCTGTGAGTTTGAGGCCAGCCTAATCTACAAGAGCTAGTTCCAGGACAGGCCCCAAAGCTACAGAGAAACCCTGTCTCGAAAACCAAAATAAATAAATAAATAAATAAAGGGAGGGGGAATGGAATTATAAAGGGTCAATAAGTTCCCCAACCACATTAATCTATCAGTTTCATGTAATTATAATTAAAACCACAACAGACTGAGGGTGGGTCAAAGGGTTATTTAACTTTTACTAGTTTTGACAAAATTATTCTAAAGTTAATTTGAAAACAGAAAATCAAATCAAAATCTGAAAACTAAAGAACATCTTATCTTCTCTCTCCAATTAAAAGGTACTGTGAAGTTGGAATGGTCAATAGTGAGAGGTACAGGATACTAGTACGACACATGTCTGAGACAGTGCCACTACAGAAGGAAAACAAAATGGCAAGAAGTTAGATAACCAGTGAGCCCAGAAACAGAATTAAGGACTTATGGAAATTCAGTATACAATGAATATGGTATTTCAAATCTACAGAAAGGGATGGGTTATTCAATAAATGCTATTAACTGATTACATAGCTGGTAGTTAAGAACCTTTCGACCACTCCGAAATTCCTGATGTTTAAAATTTAAACACCAACGGAACTATAAGTTATCGAAATTAAAGACAACTGTTAATCTAATTTTAGGTTACAGAAAGCATGGTAACAAAAAAACTATACAAATGGATGACTGATAAATTTAACAGGAAATTTCAAAACTTCTGAAACCAAACAAAATTAAAAGGCAAGCAATAAATTCCAAAGACACAGGCAGCAGATTTTACATGATGGCCCCTCACAAGTAACACCTCATCATCAGGTGTGGTTTCCTTACACACCTTAAGACTTGGGCTGAAAGCACGACCTGGTTTGGCCAAAGAGATAGATGCGGAGAGGCTGGATATGTATACACACTGGAATTAAGAATGCTATTTTGCAGCCAGGCAGTGGTAGCACACGCCTTTAATCCCAGCACTTGGGAGGTAGAGGCTGGCGGATCTCTTTGAGTTCAAGCCCAGCCTGGTCTGCAAGAGCTAGTTCCAGGACAGGCTCCAAAACTACAGAGAAACCCTGTCTTGATAAACAAAAAAGAATATGACTTTACTATCTCAGAGATGCCAAGCTGACAGTCTAAGTCACCTGCGAAAATAGCCTCAACTAAGGTTAGATCAGACTGGCCTGTGGAGGATTATCCCAACTGTTAACTGATGGCAGACAGATCAGCCAACTATGGGTGGCACCATTTCCTGGGCAAGTGGTCTTGAGCTGTATAAGAAAGCTAGCTAAGCAACAGCCTGAGCAAGTGAAGACAACTAGCAGCATTTCTCTCTGGTTTTATGCTTCAAGTTCCTGCTTGAGTTCCCTCAATAATAAACTGTAACCTAGAAACTGAAATAATCCTTTCTGTCCATAAACTGCTTCTGGTCAGAGTGTTTAACACAACAACAGAGATGAAACAGAAGACTGGCCAAGGGAATGAAAAACACGGCAGTCTTAGTAAGACCAGACTTATGGCTCAGTGAACCAATACACTTTATACTGGATTCGGAGGTGGTTTGTTACAGAATAGTTAAGAGATAAAATAGACACACACTATAAAAGACTAGTATCCTTAAAACATATGAATCAGGGGCTGGAGAGATGGCTCAGTGGTTTAAGAGCATTGCCTGCTCTTCCAAAGGTCCTGAGTTCAATTCCCGGCAGCCACATGGTGGCTCACAACCATCTGTAATGAGGTCTGGTGCCTGCAGACATACACACATACAGAATATTGTATCCATAATGAATAAATAAATAAATATCTATAAAAAAAGGGGGCTGGAGAAATGGCTCAGTGGTTAAGAGCGCTGCCTGCTCTTCCAAAGGTCCTGAGTTCAATTCCCAGCAACCACATGGTGGCTCACAACCATCTGTAATGGGGTCTGGTGCCCTCTTCTGGCCTGCAGGCACACGCACAGACAGAATATTGTATACATAATAAATAAATAAATATTTTAAAAAAAACATATGAATCATGGTAGGAAAAAACTAATCCTGTTGGGCAAATGGCACATAAACAGATACTCAGAAACAGATGCCTAACCTAAGCAAATTTGACCCTACTAGTTAGTACACACACACAATTAAGCTAACAGACTGACAAAGATTATGATGAGCTAGCCAGATATGAGGAAACTGGAACTAAAGTACTAATTGCATAATGTTTATCAAAACGTGGTTAATTTAAGGGAAGCAGTAGCAGGCAGATCAGTTGAGTTTGAGGCCAGCCTGGTCTAGACTTCTAAGACACCTAGGGCTACACAGAAGTCATGGTAACTCCTTATGTCCGGTAATTGTTTCATTTAATATTCTCTCAAACGCTCAGTGTAGAGGACTGTCCTGGGGACTAGGACCAAAGTCAAATCAGAAATGACCTTCATAATTTTGTTTATTAATGTATAGTTTTATTCTAAAACGCCACTGAAGGCTTTAGGAGGGGAGTAACAATATCTAGTTTCCACTTTAAGATCATTCTGATGGACGAATGGAGAATCAGAGTCGAGTGGAAATGAGGAAACAGTAATTGTTCAGATGAACTAACAATTAACCAGATTTTCATAGTGTAAGATTGACACAAATGGAGGTAGACATGAGGAGATATCAACTGGATACAGTAAAAAATAAAGAAGCCTGACCATGAGGTGCAGTCTGTAATCCCAGAACTTCAGAGACAGAAGGATTCAGAGGCCCAGCCTAGCCTGAACTACATGAGACCCAAACTCAAAATATATAAAAAAAGTAAATACTGTTTCTTGACCTTTTTTCTAGAACTTTATCCTGAACAATCATATATAAACACAGACATGCTTACAAGGATGTTCACAGCAGTGCTTTTATTTCTGGAGACAGACTCTCATGCAACCCAGGCTGGTCTCAATCTCTCCTGTCCCATCTCCTAAGGGCTGGAACTGAAGGCAGGTGCTATCTCATTTAACAACAGGGAATTTAGTTCAGTTACCTAGAAAGTACAAAATGCAAGAGCACAGGGCTATATTTGGTTCCCAGAGCTAAAGAGAGTGAGGATGGGCTCAGAAAAAATAATACAACAAATCTAAAAGCCATATCTAAGTGATTAAATTAAGTAGACTGACTGATCCATCCACCCAAGGCAAAAAAAAAACCAGGTAGTCACTTTAAACTTATAAAGATCTGTATTTAATGACAACAGTTAAATGCAAAGGACTAGTGTGTGCATGCATGTGTATTCCATGCACATATGTAGAGGTCAGAGGGCAACTTGTGGTGGTTAGTTCTCTCCTTCTACTTACTACATGGGTTCCAGGAACTGACAGGAAGCACCTTTTACTTGCTGGGCCATCTCTCCACCTTTCCATTTTTAAGTAGTGCAGTCTTTACTTATTATACACACAAACACTGCATATGCAGTGTTACAAAAAGCCTAGCTGCCAGGTGTGGTGACAAGGCCTTTAATGCCAGCACTCGGGAGACAGAGGCAGGAGGATCTCTGTTTGTTCAAAGACAGCCTGGTCTACAAAAGGCTCCAGGACAGCTGGAGGTGGTGCATGCCTTTAATCCCAGCACTTCAAAACCAGAGCCAGTCAGATCTCTGAGAGTTCAAGACCAGCATGGTTTACAGAGAGAGTTCTAGGACAGCCAGGCTACACAGAGAAGCCCTGTCTCAAAAAACCAGGAAAAAAAAGGGGGGTGGGAGAGAGAATGACTGATCAGTCATTAAAAGGCCTGCTATGCAAGTATAAAAACCTGAATTTGGATCCCAGAACCCTCTTAAAAGTCAACTAACTGGGGCTGGAGAGATGGCTCAGTAGTTAAGAGCACCAATTGTTCTTCCAGAGGACCCAGGTTCAATTCCCAGCATCCACATGGCAGCTCATAACTGTCTGTAACTCCAGTTCCAGGGGACCTGACACCTCTACACAAACATATATAAAGGCAAAACACCAATGCCACAAAATAAAAATAAATTATATAAAAAAGTCAACTAACTGCATTGCTGGGAAAACAGAGACAAGTGTATTCCTGAAGCTTATTAGCCAGTCAGTCTAGCCAAACAGATGATCTCCTGGTCAGTGAAATGCCCTGTCTCAAAAAAGAAAACCTTGGAGGAAGACACAAGATCTCTGACGTCCACATGTGGATTACACAGGTGCAGACACAAGTACATCATACATAAATACACAATCCTATTTAGTTTAGTTTTCATCTGAGTGTTTAACATGTTTATACTTCAAAAGTATGTGCAAAATATACACCACTTTTATAATGGAAGGAAAAAAAGCAATTCAGAAAAATCACCATTAATATGAACAGTAATTTCTTCACTCTCTAGAAGTAATACAATTATCAAGTGGATTATAAAGAACTATTCTAAATGAACATTAAGATGCAGAAACTCAAAGCATTAAAATAACTGAAGGCGTGTTTGGCAGCACGTACTTTTAATCCCAGCATTCAGGAGGCAGAGGCAAGCAGATCTCTTAAGTTTGAGACTAGCCTGGTCCATAGAGTAAGTTTCAGGAAAACAAGGGATACACAGAGAAACCCTATCTTCAAAAACAAAAACAAAAACAAAACAAGTTAAATAGTCACAATTTTGCTTATAACAACCTAATATAAGAGTAAAACTATTGGGGCGGGGGTGGCATCTCAGGATTGAGAAACAATACAAACATCTCACCAACACAGATAACTATGAAACCTTTAACAAGAAGACCCACGCCTTCACTGAACCTTAAATCCAACAATTTGGACTCCCCTTAGATTGACCTAAAGACTAGTCATTTGACTTATGTTTTTGAGTTCTTTTTCTAAACTATCAAACTGACAATGACACACACCAAAAAGGACAGAAAATGAAGACCTTGTAAAGGACAGTCATTTTGAATTCACAGCATCATCATTACCAAGAACAGGTATTCCAGCAGGCCTTCTCCACTGGAAAAGTACTCAGTCCATTTAAAGATGTCACCACAGCTATCTTATTCCCCAAGGACAAAACTCTCATTGGTATCTGAGATTACTGTAAACAGACTCAAGGAAAACACCGCTCAGACTAGACAGTTTTCTAAGGAGCCTACAGATATGCTTCAAAGACATTTTATTGGTGGCTTTTAATTACTACTGTTCTTAGAACTTACTTTTTTTAAATATATTTTTGGGGTGGTGTGTGTGCCACAGGTACAGAGACTGGAGCACAACCGGCAGAGGTTGTTCCTTCCTTCCACATGAGGCTCAATTAGGCCATCAGGCTGCATGGAAGATAGCTTTAGACCTGCTAAACCATCTCTCTCTCCAGTCTGTCACTTTTACTTATAACAAGGAAACTAACTACTGTTAATTTAGTAGTACTTTAAGACTCTAAAACTTGCCCAGGCTTCTCAAAGGTACCACTGACAAGATTTCAATCTAAGCACTTGAATAGCCGGCTCCCCTAGAAAAGATAGCCCAGTGTTATGTTTTTAGTCTCTCTTCATTAATAAAAATGAAGATGTCAATATTAATTCAAAGTAATAAAAGTATTAGGTATAAATATAAGAAACAGATGCGATTCTCTTTTGGTATTGTCTATTCCAGTAAAAAATATCCTAAGGCCTGGAGGTAGAAGCTGAGCTATAACTCAGACACAATAAAATTAACCTTTTTGTAACTTTAAAAAAAAGTCACCTTTTAATATATACACAATATATATTCAATTCAACACATTCACTGTGTCAAAAAAGAAGGCACAACATATACCAAACTTCCCATTCCTCCCTCACTCCTGGCAACCACTAATATACTAATAGTCGAGCTAGGCATCCTTTGGATCTAGCCTCCTTCCCTTAGCTTATTTCATTGTCATGGTGCAATGTATCAATATTTCATCTTTGTTTGTTTTCAAAGACAAGATTCCTCTTTGTAGCCCAAGATGTCCTGGAACTTGACCTATAGACTAGGCTGGCCTCAAACTCTCAGAGATCTGCCTGCCTCTGCCTCCCGAGTACTGGGATTAAAGGTATGTGCCACCACCACCAGGTCATTCTTCAAATTCTTAACATAAATTTATAAAATGTTAAGACTTCCCTAGAAATAGAGGATTTATTTTGTGTGCCAAGTGTTATGCCAGAGCCTTATTTAATTTTCCCAACTCTGTGAAGCAGAAATTACTTCAATTTTACAGAAGAAATTCTAATCTAAATAAACAGTTTTAAAAATCAGTTAGTAAACGTCAAAACTAGACAGCTAACCCAGAGATGACTCCTAAGCCTGGACTCTTTACATACCATGCCATTTTTTACACACAGCATCGCTTACTTACCACTTAGATACACATACATTGTTTCACATCAGGACTCTTTAGACAAGTTGTATGTTAAAATTCTAACCCAGAAACTTCCCAATATAAGTACATTTCTAAAAATCGTAGGTGACTTAGGTATATTAGTTCTCCCAAACATACTTTAATAAATTATTTCTAGTTACATTTTTTTTTAAAAAAGGCCTATCCATGATTAGTACAAACATTACACAAATTACCCTCTCCCCCTCAACCCAACTAACATGCATGTTCTGCTATACAGACTGAATTGTGTCCTCTCAACTGTTGATGTCCTAAGCCAGAATGTAACTACATTTGGGGATAGGGCTTTTAGGAGGCAGGTACAGTTAAGTGAGCTCAAGCCAATGAAACTGATGTCTCTGTGAAAAACTCTAGCCATTCCTCCTAACCCCACTAAGATTCCACTCTCCAACTTTGAGAAAATAAAACTGAAATCTCAAGCACTGGGGAAAAAAAAAAAAGAAAGAAAGAAAGCAAAGCAAGCAGTTCTGCAGGCACAAGTTAAACCAAGAGAGATACATACATGTCTGTTGCTCAAATCTGTTTCAGTCTCTGGTCAGACACTAAAAACCAAACATTCTTCTATCTGTTAATTTAGTATTTTACAATAAAGCCAAGGAAATACAGTCCAACGAGCTCTGGGGGTAAACAAACCTGAATCTGAGGCTCTGGCTACTTGTGAGCTTTGGTAATAAGTAAGAAACCATTTCTATATCCATCTTGTAGCAGTGATACTGGTGGTGCTGGTTTTTGTTTAAGTAATTATATTAGTACTTTCTATCTGCAAATACCACACCACATCCTACCAGAGCCGTACCCAGTACAGTTCTAGAATGTTACAAGGCACTCCAAAACTGTGACTATTACTGTTAGTACGTAAGATTCTAAAAGAATACCAGACAATGTCAAACCCATTTGGATATAGACAGTATGTGCCACGTATTTTACTGATAACACAAATATGAAAATGGAGAATGCTGGGCTAGTGGTATGACTTGGGAAAAGAGTATCAAATCCTTTAGAACCAAAGTGGGGGGGGCAATTTAGGGACTACTCAGAAGGTATCACAAGGAAGAAGACACTTGGCTCTTTGTGTTTTTCCGTAAAGCAAAATTCTCAAACCTATATTTGGAGAGACATCTCCTGTGGTTCCTCAACTCAGATAATTTCTTAGGAGTTTTACATTCCCTCAATTCTACCCATTAATTTCAAAGAAGGTGTAGAGGGAGGAGGAAGGAAACAAAAGTTTGAGTATCTTTTTACTAGCTCACAACTACAAAAAACTGATATTCCTTACTCTCCCAATAAAGAAAGTTATACAATAATCTCTTAAACTTAAAGTTGTATGTAGAATAAAATATTAAATTAATGTAATTTCCTCTTTACTGGCCAAATTGTGCCTAATTATTTAGCTTATTCCAAATGGATTAATAAGATACCCAAAACCCTGAATACAATATGAAGTTTAATAAATTTTATCTACTTATCCACACTCATATGCAAGGATTATTCACTTAATACCTATAATATTGATATTCAAAAACACTGAAGATGAGGCTCCTACTTCTAAAATAAGTATCTGTGGAAGAGTCACAATTCAACAGCTGCAAGCACAAATGGAGACCCATGGGAGTGACGACTATTTTCATACTCTCACAGATATAACTTAGCACTAAAATCCTGTGAAATAATAGGATTATCTTTTTACCAATATGCTCAATTAGCAAGACAGTTCAGATAACCTGAATTTTCTGTCCCTTGATTGCACTTCTCTCAAGTGTGTATTAAACTTATCATTACTATAACTTAAAGCAGCAAAACCATAAAAAGTTTCAAAGACCAAACATAAACACAGGAAGAAAGCTGAAAAAAAAAATCTGTTTCCTCACTTAATCAATATGGCTAGGCATAAAGCAATTTGATTAGTAGTCTTCCTGTAACCGACCACTCTCTGAACCTATATCTCAAGCAAACATTACTAATGAATATATGGCATTCTTCCTCATCAATCCCAGAAATGTATCAATGCCCTTATCTGCCTATTAGTCACTACCTACTGAACTACATTAGTAAAATGTAACCTATTTGGCATCCTTAAATAAGGTCAATGGTAAACCAAACTGGCCGAAAGTTTTGTGCAACTAGTCTAAAAGAAGTAAGTTTTTTGTTTTTTTTGTTTTTGTTTTTGGTTTTTCGAGACAGGGTTTCCCTGTAGTTTCTAGAGCCTGTCCTGGAGCTAGCTCTTGTAGACCAGGCTGGCCTCGAACTCAGAGATCCGCCTGCCTCTGCCTCCCGAGTGCTGGGATTAAAGGCGTGTGCCACCACCGCCCAGCCTAATAAGTTTTTAATATCAAAACAAAAGAAGCTCACAAAGCATCTATTATTTGATCCTCACAACTCAGTCAAGAATTACCTCTCTACATACTGGGGGGCACAGATGCATTCAGTTGGCAGAATGCTTGTCTACTATGTAGCAAGTCCTGCGTAGAATCCCCAGTACAGCATGAAGCTGTGCATGTCACCAGCATTCTGGTGTTACAGGTGAAAAAAAAATCAGAATTAAACTCATCCTCAGTTATAGATTTGCATCTGAGGACAACACACAATACCTGAGACCCTGTCACAAAAAGCAAACAAACTATATACAGTTACATACATATATACATACTGATATTTACCACTGATTTGTACATATGTGTGTGTGTGCGTGCGCGTGTGTGAGGGGGAGGGAGGAAGGGAGACTGAGACAGAGAGACAGAGAAATTACATGCTTAGCTCAAGGCCACTCAGTAAGCAGTAAATAGCTTTGGTCAATCCCCACTATGCCTTTTTTACATGAGAAAGTCAGAGTATCTAGTGTTACAGTAGCCTAGGCCATACAATATTGCTCAAAAATATCAATCCAAAATTTTCTAGGCTCTCCCAAGAGATCAGACTATAATGAACTAAGTATTTTAAGTCTAACAGACTCTTTTTTCTGTTAAAAAAAAGGTAAGGTAAAAATTTGA
This sequence comes from Arvicola amphibius, assembly GCF_903992535.2. Classification (NCBI taxonomy): domain Eukaryota; kingdom Metazoa; phylum Chordata; class Mammalia; order Rodentia; family Cricetidae; genus Arvicola; species Arvicola amphibius. The sequence continues at coordinate 11,376,132 of NC_052058.2, read as the reverse complement.
GTGCTCAGCTAGTGTTTAAAATTGCAATCCCAAACACACACTTTCGGATCACAAGGAATATGCTTCTGAAGCATCACACAACTGAAATAACAGAACCAAAAACTCAACAGGCTACTACAATTGCCAGCCTGGTATTTTGGATCTGTGGCTTTTTTCCCTTCAACTCTTCCACGGTCCTGTGTAAATACTAAACCATGCTTTTTGCTGTCCACCTCTAATCAAAATTTCATAACTCTACACACAGCATTTAAATGTGGAGCATGTCTTATGACTTGCAGGAATGTTAAGCATTTAGTTCCCTTCTGTATAAGATTACACTATGTGACAATAACATGCTGTTCCTAAATTTAAATCATCTGAGAGATCTTACCACAAATACTCAATACTGTAAGACACTTATTTTTTCCAAATTCTGACCAACTTAAATAGAAATTCCTACTCAATATTCCTATTTCTGGATGGTCCTTGAAACACCAAAACTATCTTTCACATAACTTTAAAAAAAGATCCCATTAGAAGGTTAACGTTAGTCCTGACAGCATCTGTGATTAACCAAATACTAGCAAAAGTCCTTTCTTAAGCACTGAAGTATCCCAACAACTGCTCCCAGCACTGGAGATTACCTCATACCAAGCCATCCTACCCTCACAGCTACCTAAGCAGCTAACTGCTTGTGCCCAAACTGAACACACCACCTACCGAACAAAGCCATTCAAAGTGAAAAACTAGCTGATCCTCTTTTCTGCTCTTAAATTATTCAAAATCAGCCTACAAAGAATGACTGTAGACTGCTCAAGCATCTTAGACCTGGGAGATGTTCTATGCCTATGCTACTGGAAATGCTGCAGTGTGATCTATTACTACTAAGAAGTATAGTAAGAAAACAGCTTAAAAACAAGATACATTTTACTGGAAACTAGAACTTGTAAGTCCAGACATAATTTACCCAAGACAGACAATGTGCGGTATTTAAGTTTTACCAAAAACTTCAATGTATTTTGTTCATAATCTTTCAGATAACTTTAATCTTTATTTTTAATGCTAAGAAAATTATTCCAAGTCTGAAAAAGCAGTGTACTAACGTGTTCTAGAGACCTCTACAGCATTAAGTCACTAAAGTAGAAATCGACAGTATGTATATTATGTGACAGAGCAGTCATAGATTTTGTTAACAGCTCCTGAATTTTCAAGGCTACTAAGCTTAAGAAAAATGTACAAAAATATAGCTGAAGTTTCTCATCTTGCATTTTACAAAGATCAATCTTGGTTTCTGGTTTGTTTGCCATAATTACTTTTTAAACATTTGAAATAGCTTGTGGGAAGTCACTAAGGAAAAGAGGTCAGTTAGCATTAAGCAAAAATCTAAGACTAACATAAATAAAGATATGACACTTGGAGTCGGAGAAAATTCACAGTAACCTTAAGTGAACACAACACAAAAAATACTTAAAAGTGACCCGGGACTGTATTCAACCCTGATTTGGGGTTGGGGGGTGGGAGGAATATAAAAACTAAAGTTTAAAGCGGAACCTACTTTAAAATGAGGGGAAAAAATCCCAATGACATAACATTTTCATGCCAAAAGAAAGGAATTCGTAATTGTATCATTCAAATCTCATGGCATTACATTATAAAGGTCTTGGCAAGGGCTGGCCATTAATCTTTAACACAAAGGAGCTTCAAATCCAAATGAACTGAGAGACTATCTCCGGAGAAAGACGTGGAGTAGTTTACTTCGTCCACAATTGTTTAACCTAAAAGGAAGGCCTTTAAGGATGATAACGCAAAATGGATCAGCCTCCAGTCTACTAAGCCCAGATCTCACTAAGTCTTGCACCAATCCAGAACCAGGAGGTTATGGACACAAAACAAGCTTAGGAAAGGCTTGGGGCGGGGGGGGGGGGGGGTCCCCTCCAATGAATGACACACCACATCATGGTTTATTCTCCTACACAATCGGAGAAACAAAAAAACAGGGAAATAACACACCATATGTTTCATCGTATCAATCAGAAAGAAAAAAAGCATTTCACGACGGACCATCCAATTCTTTCCTTTGAGGCTGAAAGGAGAAACTGTTGTATTGATTACAGAGGAAGGGAAAAGCCGCTTACTGCTGCAATGCAACACAGCCTGCTACAGAACGGGAGAGAAGGGCTTTCCAAACAAAACCCTCCTCCGCCCGGGCTTACAACCCTCAAACAACTTGTCCCAGCCTTTCGCCGTCCCCCGCCAGTGCAAACCTAGTAAATTCCCTCCCTTCCCCCACCATCGGGAAATTTCACCTTTCCCCGCTCGTCTTACCCGTACCAGAGGCACTTCATTCCCCGCAGAGATTTCAGACCTCTCAAACTTTCCTCCCCCCACCCCCCCTTTTTTAAAATTAAACACTAGAGCTTTGTCCTAAAAGTACAGGGAATTTTTACATCTATACGGAAAATACCTGTTCCTCGGCAACAAGCACGCTACGGATCTCGAGCCCCTCCCCATCTCCTGGGTTTCGCTAGCCGAGGCTGGGGGAGGGAGGAGGGAGCAGGCGAATTAAACTGAGGAAGGGGAATCCGGGGTGAAAGAAGAGCATCTGAGGGAACACGAAGGACCCCCTCTCCCAAATCTGAGAGCTTGGGTAGGGGGAGACGGAAGGGGGGGCAGGAAGAGAAACCCTAAAGGGACAAAAGGGAGCGGGGAAGAGCCGGGAGAGCCGGCGCCGCGGGCCGGGGGCAGGCGGGTCCGCGCAGAGCGGTCGCGGCGCCGCGGCACAATGGCTGGCGGCCCGCGCGCCCCTCACCTCATGGTGCCGGCGGCGCCGAGGCTTCCCCGGCGCGGGAGACGCCGAGCGGAGGGTCTCTCCTCAGGCGGGGAGGCGGACGCCGCGGGGACGCGCGAGCAGAGGCGGCTCCGGCTCGGGCGACCGGGCTACACCATCTCCGCGCGCAGAGGCGAGGCGCCGGCCGGCCGGCCCGCCGAGCGCGAACGACCACGGGCTAAGGAGGGGGGCGCAGGGGCTGAGGCGCCGAGTGGGGTCCCCGGCGGCCGCCGCCTCCTCTCCGTCGAGCCTCGTCCTTCGCCTCAGACTGGAGCCGCCGGGGCCGCGCGCCCGTCCGTCCGTCCGCCCGCCCGTCCGCGCCACAGGCCGCTGCGTGTGCGCCGCCGCCGCCGCCGCCGCCGCCGCCGAGGCCGTGAGGAACCGGCTGCTTCTGCAGCCGCGGGAGGAGAGCCGGGCTCGCCGCGGGGCGCCGGGGGCGGGGCGGCGGAGGAGCACGCAGGCGCCGCCCTCCTCCCGCCGCCCCCGCCGCTCCCGCGTCGCCCGCTCCCCTCCCCCTCCCTCCCGGGGCGAGGGGCAGCGCGCGCGAGGGGGCTGCGGGGCGGCGGCCGGGGGAGGCGGCTGAGGCGGCGGCGGCCCTTTGTTGCCGCCCACCCGGCTCCGTGCCTCCTGCGGTTGGAGGGGGGGGTTCGGCGCCCGCTCTGCCCTTGACCCGGCTCACTGTCCGTGGCCCTCCCGCCGCCCGGAGGCCCAGGTGAGGAGCGGACCGCGGGGGGGCGTGACTAGCCGGGCGCGATCGCGGAGGGGACTCGGGCGCGCGGGCAGGCATCCCGCAGTCGCCGTCGTCATGTGTTTTCCCCCCCATGCGCGCCCCCGCTGCGGCGCGACTCCCTCCCCTCCTCCGGGTGAGGGGCGGGGTGTAGGGGAGTCCCGAACACGCAAGACGTGGTCATCATCGTCCCCCGGGTTCCCGAGGACCCCCGAGCGTGCGGGACCTGGGGACCCAGCCGACGCATGCAGGGTACGCGGGTGGCCGCGCGCACACACATGCACACACAACACACACACTCAGAGCTAACGCATCGTGGCCCGAGGCACGCGGTACCCTGTGCAGCCGCGAGAGACGCAGCCCGTGGAACCCTTTCTGTCGTCACCAGCTGAAAGGGAATCCCGGCCGGGGGCGGGGAGGGATGGGAACTGAGGATAATTTTAAATCTTCTGTCTTTCACCTAGTCTGGAGCTCACCTCCTTGAAAAGGTAGATGTACAATGCTAACGCCGCGAGGAATGTGCTACATTCAGATGGTGCAGGGGGAGTCTGAGAAGCCCGAATTTGTAAATAAATAAATAAAAAACAAATAAGTAAGTAAGTAAGAGGGTACTATCTCCCCCCCAAAATCCAATGATCTACTAAAAAAATTAAACTGGACAAATAGCCCCCTTGTGTGTGCGGTATTCAAGATGCCTGGAATAGGACAGAAAGGTTTTACTGCTACGGGATTCCTATTGCATCCAAAATGGAGGACCTACCAATACTGCAGGAATCCATTCAAAAGTTTGATGTTTCTTAGAAAATGGGCTACAATCCAAAAGATCGTTATGAATGCTGGGAATATGTGCACTTTGAAATGAAAAGCAAACGTATTATAGTCATCCCTTGGTCAATGCCTGACTTGTCTGGAGAACAGCATAACCTGTTTTTCGCTGTGAAAAGCCTCCTGGTTTCAGAACTCAACAAAGACAATGTGCTTTTTGGAAGGAAGCCCTGCAAGAAGCAGTGACCTAGAGCTGTGGCACAGGACCAGGGTGGCCTCGGGTAGGAAAAAGCAGGGTGCCTCTGCCCTAAACATGGTGTACTAATTTCCACCCACATAGCTAATTACAGCTTGCCATCACAGAGCATTTTATTCAAGGATCTCCAAGGACTGAAGAGAAAACAGCCTTGTCAGTCAAATGTCCTTGTCGCCATATGACAAGAGACAGAGAAATATACATATCAAGCAACCCCATGCATTATTTGTACAAAGCCATGATGCCATGATTAGCGAACATCTCGACTGTGAGGTGCACTGTCTTTATATACATGCCTGTAATTTAAAATGCTTACACCTCAAGCGTTCAACAAGTTAAAGAACATTTGCTATGGAAGCCTTCATTCTTGATTTTAAAAGAGTATTAATGTATATTGAATCATCTTGGGGGGAATTAAGATGCATATTCAACCATATTCACGCCAGTTTTCCTTAGTCCATTCCTACTAATACAGTAAATGCAACAGTGCCTATGTTCAGATAAAAGTCAACAGAACCAAAGAGGTGGAGATACCGCTGTGATGACTCAAACTCTCTTGTCAGAGACAAGAAACACGAATAAAAAAAAATTCCTTGGAAATGATGAGAACCTGGTTCTCACTTGTAAAAGTTAATCCATCCTGGTCTAAATAAGTTGTATATCATCAGCATCTTTATCCTAACAGCAGATATCCCAATGGCATGGCTACCAAACTAAGTGATCCAGGAAGAAAATGCTATTCTTGTTTTCTGTGTTTATTAAAAATGTACCAGCCAAGAATGTTGGCTGCCTACACCCATTTCCATCCTTTTGAATGGCAGTCTGCCAGCTCACAGTTGGTCACACCATTGCCTTTGATTTTAGATCTTGCATTGGCTGGCCTGACCTCCAAAGGTCATTTTATGGAAGGGCAGTTTGTTAGCTCTGACAAAATATTGCTTCTTGTTCATATTTGGTCTAACATTGAAAGTGTGCAAAAAAGCAAACGAGCTAGAAACAGACGAGTTCTGGTCATGGGCAGCTTCATGGGTAGTGTTATAGAAATACAGACTAGTTCTGGTCATGGGCAGCTTCATGGGTTGTGTTATTACATAAAAAATACAGACTACTGGTCATGGGCAGCTTTATGGGTTGTGTTATAGATATACAGACTAGTTCTGGTCATGGGCACCTTCATGGGTTGTGTTACTATATAGAAATACAGAATTTTAGAGATGGGAGGAATCTAACTGTTCACTCATTTTTTAAGGAGAGGAGTGTGAGAGCCAGAGAGGTTAAATAACTTGCCCATTGTCACAAAGTGCTTTGTAATAGAACTGGAACTTAAACCCAGGATTTCCAGCTCTTGGCCCATTGTCTCTCTGTCTGCATCATACTGCCTAAGAGTTCACTAAGGAAGAAGTACAGCTGATTGTCTTCTCATAAACCTAAACCATACCTAGAAATTGGAGTTGGCTTGACTGAATCCTAACACTCTTCGGAAATGATTTGAACTCTAACAGGGCTGCCCATCAGACACAACACCTGGCCGGTCACGGAGGGACCTGGATATTTGAAAAGTGAATGAAAGGATAAATGAGTGAGACAGAAGATTGATACGCTTGTGAGCCCTGTGGCTCCAACCCCGGGTGGCTACATTCCCACCTCAGCCTGTCCTCCTGACACGAGTATACGGTTCTCAACTTTCCCCCACAGACTCTGCCCCATTTGCTGCGGCAGATTGACCCACACAGCTATAAGCAGTGTGCACTCCCATGGAAACGAAAGAAAACAAGCTTCTGCTGCTGATAGGCAGGATGGGGAGTCAGCTCTGAGGGCTTCCCTAGAGCAGACCTTATTTAAATGCATCTGATAGCATCAGTAGGCTCTCCTCCATTTATGGACAAGAGAAGGAAGCATGACTAACGCTACTTCTCAGTCAGAAAAATCACTGTTGAGGGCGCAAGGCCTTCCCCTCCCTTATCCCCTGGAGTTACCTGGGATGGATGAAAGTGGAAAAGTAATTCGGAACGAACTTTACTGTGTACTTTATAATTGCTTGTAGCACTGCTGTACTCTGGCCGTTCATGGTGAAATTTTTGTGTCCCCCCCCCACACACACACAAATGGTGGGAAAATAATGTAGAACATGACATTCCAGTAGGATTCATGATATTTTTATTACTCCTCCTTCAGCCGCTTTGGCTGCCCACATATAATCTCAGTTCAAAAATTCTATCAGCAGACATTAGAAGAAACCATCGGCCTCTGTCTTTTGCCTTTCTTCCAATTTGTCAGCCAGCTCCATTTCTCATCCCTCTCCCTTCTAAACTGGGATCAGTTTGGTTAACTTCGCTTCTTCCTTCCCAAAGCTGCTTTCAGCCTAACAGTGCTTAGACCTGGCAGGTGACTCCCAGAGCCCCCAGTGAAGTGATGTTATTTAATTGGTAGAGGTCATATTCTAGACGGCACAATGCATTATTTCTGCAAAATTCAGGCATGATTGCATTAATGAATGTGGCTCCATTTCTAGAAAATAAGCAAACATCCGTGCTTTAGAAAATGGCTACAAACAAGAATGGCCATAATCTAATTCTGGACCTTTAAATCTAGCAGGTGGCCTGAGGGAAAAACAAGTGATTGTATTCTTTCTTTCATTGAATTGACTTCTGTTTACTGTAATCAGACTTGATGGACTACAGCTTGGTTTTCCCCAGAAGACAACTGTCCTTGGAGTATTTCCTCAAGAGATGACCCAAAGAAATGTTCATAAAGATTATTTCTTGGCTAATCACAGTTGAGAAGAAAGATGGTACTACTAGGATATATCCTGAATAAGTTTCCTTCAAAAACTAACTCACACGACTCAACACTATCTTGTTTGGAGATTTTTATCTGTCTTTCAGGTGGCTTTATAGCTCTTTAAAAATCCTAATCATATATGTATTTTTAAAAATGTATATACTTTTTAAAATATATATACCATAACAACCTAACCAAGTTCTAGTTTGACAATTACCTACCAGTTGGTGTGGTAATGCAGGCCTGTGTTACCTCAGTACTCAGGAGGTAGAGGAGCGAAGATCAGGAATTCAAGGTCATCTCCAGTAACAGGAAATCCTGGCTGAGGCCAGTCTGGGCCTTTGGCTTTCACTAATCTTTAGTATCACTTCAAGAGGAAGTGAGTAGTGATGCTGTACTCTGTGTGTAGCAAACAAACAACAACAACAATAACAAAAGGGAAGCCTTTGTAGGCTGTCCTGCAGGTGACATTGGGTGTGATTGCCTAGCTTTGGAAAAAGAGAAGGAAGGAAGGAAGGAAGGAAGGAAGGAAGGAAGGAAGGAAGGAAGGAAGGAAGGAAGGAAGGAAGGAAGGAAAAGAAAGAGCCCCAAAGGCAAGACTTTTGGTCTCATTTCTATCCTTTGTGCAATTACTCCTTTAATGGGATCAGACATTGACACGCTTCATATGTGAAAAGAATTTGTAACTAGTAGATGAGAAATACTAGTTCCATAGCTGCAATAGAAGATCTCTTCTATTTCATTTTACTCCCTCTGCCTTTAAAAAAGGAGCTCAGGCATGCCTGTAATCCCGTAATCCCATTACTTGAGACGTAGAGGCAGGAGGAACGGAAGTCCAAAGTCATCTTCAGCTCCAGGAGCAAGATTAAGGTGACCTGGCCTATATGAGATCCCATCTCAGAATAGAAAAGGGAGGAGACACGGAGTCAGAGGGATGGAATGGGATGGGGGAGGAAGGAAGGGAGCTGGCGTACAACTCAGTAAAGGATGGAATGGGATGGGGGAGGAAGGAAGGGAGCTGGCGTACAACTCAGTAAAGCCTGTTGTGCTCAAGGTCCTGGGTTCAGTCTCCCAAAGTAGGAAAGAAAAGAGAGAAAGTTTGAAGATCACTTAGGCCATGTAACTAGCACAGTTAAAAATGAAACAAGATTCAGTCGTGCACCTCTTGCCACAAGAAACCAGAGTGGCACCATGCTCCCAAATTAAAATTCATTCCCATGCCCCCAAGCTATCGGCAAACCCCCTCCTAGGCAGACATCTGATCACCAGGACCTACCTTGTACTTTTGGTGACTGGGTCTTGATATATGAGTTCAGTGAATCTCCAGATTAATGCTTGGACTGTCTCCGTGTACAGGATTATACATGTGAGTGCATGAACCCTCTGAGGTCAGGCATGTCAGATCCCCCTGAAATTGGATCTCAGTTCTGGGAATAGAATCTGGGTTCTCTGCAAGAGCAGTACTCAATCTGAACCGCCCAGCCATCTCTCCAGTCCCCCATGGACATCTTAAAGGTCTTTTGAGAAATGTCTACATTCTCTCTATTAACATTCTGATTCATATCACTTATAGTAGGGAGGGAATACACAACTCTACGGTGACCCTGTGCCGCTGTTAGCTTTGATTGTTTGCAGAGCAAACATCCAAGTCTTAATCTAGATGAGATCCACCAAGCTCTTTGCAAAAGAGCATAGATTCCTTCATTTGCATTCTCGTGAAAGACTTGGGATTTAAATACTCATTTAAACTTTATCATAGATGAATACGGTTATAACATTTCAGGAAAAGGCCCTGAATAGAGCCTAGCTTCCCATTCAGGTTTTTGTGTCTTACTCAGGTGCCATTTTATCTCTGTCAAATGCCTCATAATTTGTTTTCTGTAAATGGTTTCTGTCTCATGTGCTTTATGTCGCCTTCACTGAGTATCTCATCGTACTTGATTTTATTCAGTGTCTCTCACTTGCAAACAATATTTCCCTTCAAAAGTTCACAGGCTGGTCTTTTCCTCCCAGTTTTTCACTTTATTTTCTCTCCTATTACTAATGAGATAGGGGTTCTTAATTTGCTTTATTTGAGTTATTTATATCTTCAGGCCTTCCTCTCATAAGCAAGTCTGACTTAGCATTCTTTTTCTGCTGCACAATGCCCAAATTAAGTTAAGAAGCAATTCCTAAGAATGCTGGCCTGTGATTCTTCATGCTCCTCTGGTATCCTAAGCACGAGACAGTGTGTTTAATTTCTAACGCTGATGTCACTGGCTAAGTTCATAGTTTATGTCAGGTGTGACTCAAGAGTGCTTTCCAGAATAACTGCTCTAGACAGGAAGAGAGTGAGCCAAGAACACGTAAGGGAAGCAGGCGAGGTGGTGATTCTAAGTGTACAAAAGATACCGAGAAAGAACAATTTGATTTCTAGACTAGGCTCTACTTGCCTGCCATTGAGCCGTCAGCCACAAGGCATCTAGCCATCTTCTAACAAGGGAGCTCTTCCTAAGAGAGTAGGCAACAGTACACAAGGTTCTGGTACTGATGCTAACCAAGCTCCTCCCGCTGTATATTTTCCTCCTCAGAAGAGCTTTTCAGCTTTGATATATGGAAGATGTAGGGAGGTGTTTGTTTATATTTGTTTTTGTTGTTAAGATTCTGGGATCAGTAACAGAATCAACTCCCAAAAGCAGTTTAGTGATTGTGCATATTCAAGTCTTCCCTTCAGGCTACTTCATTCTGGGTGCTGAGACATTGTCACCACTGTCGCCATCTCTTAGCTTTGCTTACAGATGTCTTTGTTTTGACTTACTCTTTCCACTGTGTATCATCCCAACTTCCTGAAACTATATACAGCACTGTAACCCCAGAGCAAGACAGGCTAACTAACAAGGATTCTGACTAGCCCAGCTTGGGTCGGGAGCGGTTGGTAATTCTGAGCCAGAGTGAAGAAGACATGTTGTGGCTCTGAGATCAGGAAGATAACTTTATTTCTGGAAGGCACCAGGGTGGAAGCACAGACTGGTGGCAACCAAATCCAAACTGTAGGAAGCCCCTAGTTAGAGAGAGGGGGTGGAGCCTCTGTTTGGAAAGAGTGAATATAGCTAAACAAGGACAAAGTACTGCTGTGAAGAATGGGTAAGGAAGGGAATGGCTTTTCTTCAGTGATGGGGTTTACAAAGAACAGAAAGCAGAAACCCCTGAGAGTAATGTTTCTACAGATCCAAATATAGCCATAGGTGCTTCCACAGATGCCTGGCGCTGCTAGAAGCTGAACTAGTACCAGAATCCTGCTCTCTTCAGCAGGATAAAGTCTGGGGCAATGAAGGCCACAGCCCCAACAGCATGTGATCAGCTTCCTTCTTCCTACCCTTCTCTCCTGCCTCACTGGTCACAGTGATAGGCCCCCTCCCCATCCATCCCTTTGGCCACTCTCACACTGCTGCAAAACTTTTCCCATGTGATCTATTTGGGCCAATGGTATGATAGCAAAATCACAGAAGCCAATTTTTGTAGCGGATTTATGCATTGGGATCTGTCCTTTCTTACTGCTCTTTGGAAAACAACCACATGAAGAAGGCTGAGCTGCTCTATCTGGCTGTGTAGAGGAGAGTGGGGTTATTCAGGCTGAGCTCCTAAACCAATAGCCTGCCAACACACAGACCACCAACAGCAATCCTATACCAAGCCACACTTGGTGAGCTGACCTAGGCCAAAATAACTGCCCAGTTCATCCACAGAACAATGAGAAATATTTTTTGTTTGTTTTTGTTGGGTATCGAACCCTGGGCCTGGCAGGTGCTAATGCACTCTGCCACTGAGTTACACCCCCATCCTTTGGTTACTGATTTAAGGTCACTACATTGGTGGAGTAAGTGGTTATGTTGCAAAAGCCAACCCATGAGCCAGTGAGTTCTTCAAGCACTTCTCTTCTCGTAAGTCTTTGAGTAGAACAGTGGCTGCTGCGCCAAGGGGAAAATGTGTTGGCTGAAGCTCTCATTCCAGCCACAAGGTTTTTATCCAGGATCCCACATCAGCAGTGCTCTGATGGCTTCTCAGACCCTAGGTCTTGGTGTACCACAACTCCTCCTAACTGCTTGCTTGGTATACTTTAGGGTTGCCCTCCAGGAGACAGAAAAACCGAAGGGGACGGAGGGAGGGAGAAGAGCATGATGGGAGGACAGGCTCTTAAGGCACCCAGTTATGCCGCCTAAGACTGGTTCTTGAAGCTCTGAGCAAGGCTGAGAACTCTATGCTGAAAGCCTAGCTTCTCATTTCCTTGTCAGCCCATTTTCCTTTTGTTGCCCAGAGACACTTAGCAAAGTTTGGTTTGAATGTTTCAAGCTGTTCTCTGCTGGTTCACAACTGAAAAGCTCGAGTTCAAGTTTCTAGGTCAGACTCTTGGGTTGATAGTAGAACTGTCAGGAAGATGCTTTCCCTCGCCTACCTGATGAATTCTGGAGGAGTGAACGCTTGGGAGCAGCTGCTACTCAGCCACACTTGGCCACGGTCTCTGTGAGGCGGTTGCTTGTGCGTCATGGCTGAGGCGGCAAGCATGAATAGGCACAGAGCCATGCTTTTCTCCCATCTGTAAGACACTGATGTCATCCCTCCGAAGAGTTCAAGGAATCCAGTTCACTCGGACACAGGAAGGAGGAAGGAAGCAGATATTCCTGGAGATCTCAGAGCAATAGTTCAGAGCTTGGCTTGCACGTGAACTAGGCTGCAGTCCACTGGACTAACTGCCATGACGTTAGATTACATGAGGTCCAAGAAGGCTGAGTCAAAGGAACTGAGAGCCTGAGACATCCAGTTCTCAATAGAAGCAGACATCTAGGTGGGAGAGGAGGAAAAATCAAGGCTGACAGGAGGGGAAAGGAAACACTTTACAAACACGTTGGGTAGTGTGGTCTGCGAGGAGTCCTGATAACCAGTTACATGGGATGTCCATATAAATCTGCCTTCTGGAGGAGCCCTGGATAACTCTGCTGCTCTGGAAATGTTGACTGGATTGTGATTTTGGCAGACAACAAAAACCCTATATGAATCACTCATTAAAAAAAAAAGTTTCAGTGGAGAAGGCCAGCTTAAACTAAGGGGATTCTTTCTCTGGTGCCGCATGGTTGGAGCTCTTTTTTTTTTTTTTTTTTTTTGTATTTGTATTTGGTATTAGCTCCTCTCAGATTAGCAAAACTATAACCACAGCTGCCAGCAGCTCCTGGCTCATCTCTCCTTTGGCCACCAGAGAAGGTTTGGGCTTTTCCCCCCAGTGAACCAGGGCTTGGAAACCTAAAAAAAGCCCTAATTGACTTGCCTGGGTCATGGCCATGGCTGATACTAACACTGGCCAGCAGGATAAAATACTTCAGTGCTTTGACTCATCAATCTTGGGTCATGTTCTCAACTTGAGAACCCTTTCAGAATCTTAGTCATGGAAGGAAGAAAGAGGAACCTGAAATGAGGGGGAGGTGGTCTCGCAAGCCTTTCATCTCAGCACTAAGGAGGCAGAGGTGCACGCCGAGCTTGAAGACAGCCTGGTCTACATGGGGAGTTCTAGGCCAGCCTAGATACCGATTCCTCCTCATAGAAGAGAAAGTGGGAAGTACACTTGAACACATTGGCACAGGAGACCACTTCCTAAATATAACCCCAGTAGCACAGACACTGAGAGAAATAATTAATAAATGGGACCTCCTGAAACTGAGAAGCTTCTGTAAAGCAAAGGACACAGCCTACAGAATGGGAAAAGATCTTCACCAACCCCACATCAGACAGAGGTCTGATCTCCAAAATATACAAAGAACTCAAGAAATTGGTCATCAAAAGAACAAATAATCAAAAAAAAAAAAAAAAAAAAAAAAAAAAAAAAAAAAAAAAAACGGACTACAGACCTAAATAAAGAACTCTCTACAGAGGAATCTAAGATGGCTGAAAGATGCTTAAGGAAATATTCAACATTCTTAGTCTTCAGAGAAATGCAAATCAAAACAACTCTGAGATTCCATCTTACACCTGTAAGAATGGCCAAGATCAAAAACACTGATGACAACTCATGCTGGAAAGGTTGTGGGGAAATGGGAACACTTCTGCATTGCTGGTGGGAGTGCAAGCTGGTACAGCCCCTTTGGATATCAGTGTGGCGATTTCTCAGAAAATTAGGAAACAACCTTCCTCAGGACCCAGCAATACCACTTTTGGGCATATATCCAAAGGATGCTCAACCAAAGAATGGATAAGGAAAATGTGGTACATTTACACGATGGAGTACTACACAGCAGAAAAAAATAACGACATTTTGAATTTTGCAAGCAAATGGATGGAGCTAGAAAACATCATTTTGAGTGAGATAACCCAGACCCAGAAAGGCAATTATCATATGTACTCACTTGTAAGTAGTTTTTAAACATAAAGCAAAAAAAAAAAAAACTAGTGTACAAACACAATCCCAGAGAACCTAGACAACAATGAGGCCTCTAAGAAAAACTTACATAGATCTAATCTACATGGGAAGTAGAAAAAGACAAGATCATCTGAGTAAATTGGGAGCATGGGGACCTTGGGAGAGGGGAGAGGCAGGGAGGGGAGCAGAGAAAAATGTAGAGCTCAATAAAAATCAATAAAAAATATTTTAAAAGATACTGATTCATAATGAAATAGAGCCAACAGAAAAAAAATCTGTAAAATGACATCAATTATCATGTTTTTTTGTTATTGTTACTTATTCCATTAAGTAAGTTCAATTGCTTTTTTAAAAAGTATTATAAAGCTCTAGAAACTACAGGGAAACCCTGTCTCGAAAAACCAAAAAAAAAAAGTATTATAAATTACATTTATTTATCTGTGTGTGCTATGGCACACATATGGAGGAAAATAACGCATGGGAGTCAGTTCTCTCTTGCTGTGTAGGTCAGAGGGTTGGAACACAAGTTGTCAGGCTTGCTTGCCAGCACCTGTACCCTCAGCCATCTTGCTGTCCCAGTTACTTTTTAATGGACATGATCATGCCATAATTCATATACAATAAGACACACCCATCAAGTATGCGCTATTTTGATGAGTTCTGGCACATTATAAGCACATGGCATAACTGCCATCACAAGGCCTAGAAGAATTTCACCGGCCCAAGAATTCCTCTGTGAGCCTTTCTAGTGAATCTTCCTCTCTGTCTGGCCAAGAAAGCCGCCTGTCAGCTTCCCATCACTGAAGATGATTAATCTTTTCTAGAGTCTCATATGGAAGTAAGCACACTAGGCGAACTGTTGGTCAATTTCATTTCAGTTTTATCTTTGATACAGAATCTTACTCTGTAGCCAGGTTGGCCTAACATTCAATATGTAAACCAGGTTAGCCTTAAACAGGTGGCAGTCCTGTGACTTCCGGCCTCCTGAGTGCCGGGATTACAAGCTTGAGTCACAATGCATGGTGGATCAATTTCTCTTACTCAGTCTGTGTGTCTCTGTGATTCTCCCATGTTCTGTGTATCATAGATCTGTTCTCTTTACTGCAGGGTTGTATTACAGTGTATGTATATACCATGATGTAAATCAATCCATTTATTCATTTATGGATAAACATAGATCAAATGGTGTTGGTCGTGGTTTGCTTCCAGTTTGGAAGCCATTAGGGATGAAGTTAATATGAATGTTCACTTGTCTTTGTATGAACCTGGCTTAGCCTACTTTCTATTGCTAATAACATACTACAGAGTGTATATATTTGAAAGACAGACTAATTTTGAGTCAACATACTGGAGCCAAGATTTAGTGAGGGCCTTCTTGCTGACAGAGTTCAAAGGCAGAATAAGCATTACAAACTGGGTGGTTGTGGCACATGCCTTTAATCTCATCACTTGGGAGACAGAGGCAGGCAGATCTCTGTGAATTCAAGGCCAGCCCGGTAAACAGAGCTAGTTCCAGGATAGGCAAGGCTACACAACAAAACCAGTCTTCAAAAACCAAAAAGAAAGAAGAAAAGGAAGGGAGGGATGGAGAGAGGGAGGAAGAGAGGGAGGGAAGGAGAGAGGGGGGAGGGAGGGAGGAAGGGAGAGGGAGAGAGAGAGAGAGAGAGAGAGAGAGAGAGAGAGAGAGAGAGAGAGAGAGAGAGAGGAAAGAAAGGGCATTCCATGGAAAGAGTGGAGCTGAGAGCTCTTTTTCCTGCATCTTAGAATCACTCAACCATCGAACTCCACTCTCATGACTCTACAACATGACCCTCATCACTCCCGGAGGCCCCACTTCTAAGTACCACAATCAGATTGACTTTTTGCTCCCTTAACATCTCACTGTGAAGATTTGATTTCCACATGAGTTTCAAAGGGGACAAACAACAGCAAACAAATGGAAGGGCGGACACGTGTTTTCTTTTTCTTGGGTAAACAGGATTCAGATGGCTGCATCTTGTCGTAAGTGTATATTTGGCTTTAAAAACAATTGCTGAACTATTAACAGAATTGTTCCATTTTCCATTATCCATATCCTTGCCAACACTTGGAATGGTTAGTTTTTTTAAAAAAATTTGCACCATGATAGTGGATATGTAATGAGGTTGCCTTATGATTTTAATCTCTACCACATCGATGGACACTTTTCCTGTTGTTCACTGTCTAATGATTACCATGTTTCGCTGTTGTTCTCGTCCTTATTTATTGCTGTTCTTCCACTTTTAGGCTCTCGTCATCCCATGTCTAAAATGTAAACTTTCATCTCTCACTGTGGTTTTTGCCAGCCCTGCTCACAAGCCTTCCATTGAGACTGTTCTCTCTGGGGGAAGAAGATCACACTTAGTGTGATGATTAAATAATTCTACCAATTTAACCACCTAAGACTTTTTGCTTTGTTTTCTTTTTCAACAGGATTTCTCTGTGTCAGCCCTAGCTTTGACCTCGAACTCACAGAGATCCACCTGACTTAGCCTCTTGCGTGCTGGGATCAAAGGCCTGCACCACCACTGCCCAGCTCCATGTAAGACTTTTAAAGACCAATTTTCTACCATTTTGTACCCAGCTTTTCCTGCTTGACTCCTGTCTCCTATACATTTGCATGTAATACTGTCACGTGTTCCTCATTCCAATCACACATGCTCATGGGTTCATGGCTTTGACTGTAATGTCTGTTCTGTGTTGTTCTCAGCTCTTCTCTGTATGACAAAAATTGATTGTCTTTAATGCCGCACTCAAAAAGTTCTGTAAAGCCTCCACAGCCTTGCTGGGTAGAGCTGGCGGCTGTTGTCTCTCTCTGATAGTGTTTATTCCACAGCGCTCATAGGATCCTCACCATGGTCTGCAGTAGCAGTTTGGCTGTGGATTTTACCATTTCTCCTTGGTGAACTTTACCTAAGAACCGTGATGATGCCTCACGCACTCACATTAACTCCTACTCAGTGGCATTGGTTGAGCATGTGGGCCAGTGATTAAATAAATAATGAAGAGTAATCTGGCGTTTGCTCACCCTTGCTAGAGCTCTGCTTCTCTTTCTGGAAATGAAGAGGGTGCGTGCAGCTGATCTCTGCTGTCGTTCCGGCTCTACTGCTCTTAAAAGTCTATATTTGGAAAGCCAGCAAAGCAGTATATGTGAACAGATTTCAAAACTGAGTAATGGATCCAATGGCACTAATGAGATTGTGCTGGCGTAGCGCCGACGCTTTGAGGGGCAGCATCTTGTACACAGTAGAGTGACAAGATGAAAGGCGGGGGTTCCCAGTTAACGCTGCTAGTAGACGTGATAATGAAGAATCACACCGCTGGAGCCTAATCCATAAGGCGTCAGGAACACGACATCCTCACAAATGACCGCTCATACTTGCTACAGGTCACGCTTTTTCTTTTATGGTTTGACTCAAAGAAAAGGAAGAAAAATAACATAATTTAGTAGTATATTCACCCTTGAAACAACCTAGTATTAAATTGTAACTTGTATTGATTACCTCTTTTCTCTTACTCAAACATATCAAGTTAAAATATAGTAAGAAGACAGTTTCCATATGGAATATGACAAAGATTTTCAATAATATTAATGATTTATTGTGTTTTTAATCCATAAATCTGAGGATTCCTCTTCTGCATGATTATCCCACATAAACTTAGAAATCAAGGCAGTCTGTGATTGATTGCTTCTTAACTTTTTTTCAGTGTTATTTTTTAGCTGGCAACAACTAGAGCCAAACCCACAATTTGAATTTTAAATTTAATAAGTGGTTAATCATTTGTAAGACCCCCAACACACAGAACTGTGGCAGTGACAATATCCTCCTCAAGGATTTCAGAAGATCATGAGCATCCTGCCAAGATTCATTAAATGCTCTACAAAAGTCACACATAAAAGCCTGACCCCCAAGGCCTAACAAAGCCAAAACAGTGTAAGTTACTGCTATCTATCAATTAATTCAGAAGCAGTGGCTGCTTATGGAATTATATAACAACAGCCTTCTAGGACTCTTTTTTATATATTTTCTATCCAAATAATGAATTTTGTTTTGCTTTTTTGTTTTGTTTTTTTATGTTCTGAGTGCAACATTGAATTGGATTTCCATTCTGTGTGTCACTTTCCTGTTTGAATATTGCCAAATACTCCTGATATTTAAATTGAGAAAAAAAAATCATTACTCCAGAAGTCTGGAGACCTCTCTGGAGCTTTCCCCATCTATAACATTGACACAATGGTCCTATAAAAATGTGTCAGTTTTGGGTTTTTGTTTTGGGGAAGCTTGGGATTAAGCTGGTGAAATAGCTCAGCAGGATGAAGTTCTTGCACTCCAAGCCTGGTGCCCTGAGTTTGATTCCCAGAACTGATACAGTAGAGGGAGAGAACCTGTTCTCTGACTTCTACACAGACATCCTTAAACATGTGAGCAAGCGCGCGCGCATGCACGCACACACAGACACACACACACATACACACACACACACACACTAAATAAATTAAATATTAGAAAACAAATTTAAGTGATGTCCTCAGGAAGTTCTTTCTTTGTTTTTTTGAGACAAGGTCTCACTGTGTAGCTCTGGCCATCCTGGAACTCTCTATACTGATCAAGCTGGCTTTGAACTCCCAGAGATTTGCCTGTCTCTACCTCCCAAGTAGTGGGATTAAAGGTGCATGTCAGTGTACACCCATGTGCACACATGCACGTACATAAAATAATACTTTTATAGTCATTACTACAAAATGTGACATATCCCTTCACTTACTGCTTCATATTGGAAACTCCTTGATGAACCAACAATGTGACAGCTGTGGTTTTTATTGTCCAAAGATAACAAAGGGCCAGAAAGTTAGCAGACAGGCATGTGACCGAAAATGACAAGTAGTGAGCTAGTGGAAAACTCGGAGGCTCGTGCAACATGAGATGGTGTGGCTCCTGTGGAAATAGAATTGCCATACGACCCAGCAGTCCCAGTTATGGGTATATCCTGCAAAGAGCTGAAAGCAAAGAATCAGAATCGTTTACATGTCCAATTTCATAACAGTAATATTTATATTAGTCAAAAGGTTTCAGTGACATTTGTCCATTGATGAATGAATGGATGAAGAAAGTGTGCTGTAGTCATACAACGGAATATTCTTTAGTCTTAAAAAAGGACATTCTGACACACGATACAATCATGAACCTTGAAAATAGCATTATATGAAATACTGAATGGTTCTTCTGTGAAGAATCTTTATATATATATATATATATATATATATATATATATATATATATATATGAGAGTCAGAGGAAAATTACTGAGTGTTGCTTCTCTCCTGTACCATGTGGGTCCAGGGAATCAAACTCAGATCCTCAGGGATGGCAGCAAGTGCTGAACCACCTTCGGCCCTTGGCAGGGTTCTTTCAGGCAAGAGCCCTGGTTTTTCTTGGGGGTGGTTCTTTTTCTTTCTTCCTTTTTTTTTTAGATTTATTTATTTGATGTATACTGGTGTTTTGCCTATATATACTCTGTGTGAGGGTGTTACAGGCAGTTGTGAGCTGCCATATGGGTGCTGGGAATTGAACCCAGGTCCTCTGGAAGAGCAGCCAGTGCTCTTAACCACTGAGCCATCTCTCCAGCCCCTGTGAAGAATCTTTAAGCTACTGAACTCACAAAAACAGCAAGGAGCCGGAGGGAAGGAGAAATGGATTAGATCTAGAGTATTCAGAGTTTCTGTTTTGCAAGATGAGAAGATTTTGAAATGAGTGGAAGTGGCAGTTGCATGCCCATGTGGATGCAACCAGTGCCACTGAAGAACTGCACCCTTAAACCTTATTCACGTCAGCTAGTGGTGGCGCATGCCTTTAATCCCAGCACTAGGGAGGCAGAGGCAGGAGGATCTCCGCGAGTTAGAGGTCAACCTTGTCTTATTTGTAGTCTTATTCTGGGAAGGTTGCCATTCTTGTTCTCAACCCTTCACAAACTGAAAGAGAATGAGCCAGGGACAACTGTGCTGTGTGGTGCCCCAGCCTGGCCAGTAAACGGAATGAGGGTGGCAGAAGACCCCCATACATATACCCTAGAGATCCCCAGTTAGAACAGCAAAGGAGCCCCTTCATGGGACCCCAAGAGCCTGGCCAAGACAAAGGAGTACATTTGGAAAGGATCATGAATGATAGTGCTTACAATTAGGAGCTTGAGTCTTAGAGTAAGACTTGGAGGGAGAGTTTGGTGTTATCTAAACAAGTATCTAGTCTGCACCAGGTTGTATACAGGAGGAAGCAGTGACTGGCAGAGAAGGGGAGAGTTGGAGGGGAAGAAAGAGAACAGAGAGGGGAGGGAAGGAGAGAGGGAGTCGATAGAGGGAAGATGGAGGGAAAAGAGAAAGAAATGGAGAACACACATTCAAATGACAGAGGGGCAGAGGTGTAGAGTGTGACGGGGTGACCAGCTTAGCTACAGTAGACTTTGGTTATATCAGTTATACCCAAATATATCAGAATGGTAGGCTTTCCATGCGGGACAGTCTGTCTTAAATCCTAACCTCCCAGGTAGGAAACGTCACTGCCTAAGCCACATTGGTGGATTGGAAAGTACGATAATATTATTTACCTCATATGAGACAGTCTGCTAGCAAAGCCAGTTGTTACTATGTCACACACAATCCGCAGTGCAATGAAGCCTGCCTCTGTTTTCATGAATAAAATCACTTGAGCTAAAGAACAACTGTAGGGCTGGTGAGATGACTCAGCCCGTAAAGGCACCTGCCACCAAGCCTGAGGATCTGAGTTTGACTTCAAGAACCCGCATCATAAAAATACCAACTCCTACAGGTTGTTATCTGACCTCCACATATCTGCTTCCCTCACACACATAAAAAATTATTTTTAAAAGGCATAAACATTAAATTCCAAAGATCTGGCTTTCAATTCCAATGTGGCCACTTCTCATATATGTAGCCTTAGATGGGTCACATAATGCTTCTGATATGTTGCTTCTGCACATGTGAAATGTTTGCTAATACCTGTGTTAACCTCCCCAAAGGTTAAGCTGAAAATCCAATTAAGTAATACAGCTTTTGTACTTGAACTAAATTCATGTAAAAGATGTTTATGTTGAGTTGGTTAGTAAACTGAGATGATGGGTATTTTTATTCCTGGGATGTTCTATGTGTAATGATTGTTGTGTTTCTTTAAGAGACAAGCCACGCCCACTCCCTCCCCCATCCACTGAGGCAGGCTGATCTTCAGCTTCCCACCTGAGGTCTCTTTTCTGTCTTCCTCTCAGAGAGGCAGCTTTGCTTCTGCCTCTCTCCCCACTTCTCCGCTTTCCCCCTTCTCTGTCTCTCTCTCTCCTTTTCTCCTCTCTCTCTCTTTCTCTCTGCTCTTCTCCCCTTCTCCCTTCCCCCTCCATAACCCCCTGAATAAATATTCAACTTCATTCTGCATGTCGTGCCTATCCATATCTCTTGTCTCTTGTCTCTTACCTGCCCACCACGTGTCTCCCTGCCTGGAGCCAGCCACCACTTGGGGACAGGCAGCCAAACTCTGCCTGGGACTGGCTGCTCTCAGGGCCTGCTGTCTGCTACCACATGGCCTGCTATCACCGCTTGGGGACCTACAACATTTCTGCTGCCTACTGCCACTAGATATCCTGCAACATTTTTTAAAAATATTTTATGGTTTATTTAATTTTATTTTATGTGCATTAGTGTAAAGGTGTCAGATCCCCTGCGACGGGGTCTTCAGACAGTTATAAGCTGCCATGTGGGTGCTGAGAATTGAACCCGGGTCCTCTGGAAGAGTAGTCAGTACTCTTAACCACAGAGCCATCTCTCCAGCCCCTCCTGCAGGATTTTTAATAAATCCATAACACTATGCCTAATTTGTCCAGGGTAAGAATATTTTGGTTTCTAAATGCATGAAGAACATGTAACAAAAACTCATTTAAGTTCAATGGAAAGCTCAGGCTTCGAACATTGCTCTTCGGAGGAAGTGAGACTGGAACTTACATCATAACCAGATCACCAGGGCAGATCAAAATGCTCACACTGGCTTCATGGGGGTCAGTGAGTTTGTGTAGAAATGTTGGTGCCATTCTGGAGTCTCCCACAGAACGCCATGCCAGAGTCTAAACCAAGAGTTCTAAAGCTGAGTGAGGGTCAGGTGACACAGACAACACTGGTGAATGGCTGCCACTTTACGGCTGTGTCCCTGGCCTTTCAACAGAGTAGGGCCTATGGCAGTCAGGGCTCATTCTGCCTCTGCTCCTGCCTGCCTGCCTGCCTCCCTCCCGCCTGCCTGCCTGCCTCCCTCCCGCCTGCCTGCCTGCCTGCCTCCCTCCTGCCTGCCTGCCTGCCTCCCTCCTGCCTGCCTGCCTGCCTGCCTCCCTCCTGCCTGCCTGCCTCCCTCCTGCCTGCCTGCCTGCTTTTCTCACCTCCACCCCTCCACCACCCCTCAACTATGGCTCCTTTTCTCTAGTGATCCATAGATAAGAGACATCAGAAAAGGGAAAGATTTGAAGAGCGATGACCAACATATCCATTGACAGATTTAAAAAAATTAGATTAAATAAGATGTACAGGAGCTGGAAAGATAGCTCATTTGTTAGGAGAATTTGATGCTCTTGCAGTGGACCAGATTTTGATTCTCCACATCCACATGGTCTTTCACAACCACCAATTACTGGGATCCAACCATCCAGGGCACTCAAGGCCGCCTTCTGACGGCTCCTGCCCATATGTGGTGCACATACATATACTCAAGTAGATTCATATAAAATGCGTTTTGAATAAAATGTGATGTATACACACGATGTTATGAGCTAGCTTTAAAAAAACAAGGAAATGGCTGGTGTGTAGCTCGGTGGCAGAGTGCATCATATAACACGGGGTTTTATCTCCAGTGCCACATAAACCAGGCACAGTGGCACATGCTTTTAATCCTAAGCACTCTGAAAGTGGAGGTGGGAAGATCAGTAAGTTGAAGGTCATGTTCTGCTACAGAAGGGAGCTGAGGAGAAAGGGCAGTTATGGTCTAAAGGGTACCATGATATAATTTGTATAAAATGACTGAAAGAGCTAGACGTGGGGCCAAGGTGTAGCATCGTGATAGAGTGCTCTTGGCATGCATGACGCACACCCTGGTTTCCATCCACCAGTACAGGAAAACCAAACAGAAATTCAAGCCCTGGCGGGAGATGGCTGGTGGCAATTGTTACACTAAAATATGAACACACTTAAAGCCACTGAGATGTCATATGCTTAACAGTAGTGTACTGGCTGTGCCTCTATTGAAAATGCCTCCGTGAGATCCGTCTATAGGCAAGCCTGTAGAATGTTTTCTTAATTAGAGATTTATGGGGAGGGCCCAGCCCATCATGGGTGGTGCCATCCCTGGCTTGGTGGTCCTGAGTTCTATAAGAAAGCAGGCTGAACAAGCCATGGGGAGCAAGCCAGTAAGCAGCACCTCTCCGTGGCTTCTGTATCAGCTCCTGCCTCTAGGTTCCTGTCCTGCTTGAGTCCTGACTTCCTCTGATGATGCACAGTGCTGTGAACTCATAAGTAGAGTAAGGTCTTTCGTCCCCAAGTTGCTTTGGTTATGGTGCTTCATTACAGATGAGACAGCAAAGTAAATTTTATATCACCTATATTTTATCATTTCCCTCTAATGCTCAGAACTGAACCCAGGATCTCATAGAATGCAGATGTTCTACCACTGAGCCATGCCATATTCCTAGCCCACAATATATATTTTTAAATTGACATCTAGTAGGAGATGGATTAGAAATCCCATGTTATGCATGTTCCCCCCCCCCAAAGCACAAACCTAGAATCAGATTAGGTTCCCTCCCCAGAATGCTAGGAACCAAAGACAAGTGCTATTATGCCCCTAGAATATCTTGGTTTTGTTGTACTTATGGGAGGGCCAGTGTCTTAGTCAGAGTGTCTATTGCTGTAAAGGGACCATGGCCCCAGCAACTCTACTAAAGGAAAACATTTAATTGAGGTGGCGGCTTACAGTTTCAGAGGTTTAGTCTATTACCATCATGGTGAGGAGTATGGCAGCATGCATGCAGACATGGTGCTAGAGAAGGAGCTGAGAAGTCTACATCTTGATCCAAAGGCAACAGGAAGTGAACTGAGATACTCAGCATGGCTTGAGCATATATGAGAGCTCAAAGCCCACCTCCATAGTGACACACTTCCTCCTGACACACTTCCTCCAACAAAGCTACACCTCCTGATAGTGCCACTCCTAGTTTATGGGGGCCACTTACATTCAAACTACCATAGACAGCTTAGCCAGTATGCCTTTATTTCCACAGGGATTTTGTGTGGATATAAAGAGTTTGGACATAAAAGTATCATTGCACATGTAACCTCCACACTACCAAATGCCCTTAAGCAATTCAAGAGAGTGCTAGCCATTTTTCCTGTGTCTCCCAGCATATCAGGTGTCTTTGAACTCTTTCAGAAAAGTGTAGTGGTACTGTTGGACCCTGCTCCTTATCTGTCTACAAATCCATTTGTATTAGTGGCGAATGACAATGGCGGAACAAGCAAAAGTAAGCACTTTGGCATCCCTGCTTGTGCAGAAGAAAAGAAGACAAATGCTTAATTACAATGTTTGGTCCAACATTCCTAACTCCAGATTGGAAGAGACATTGCTTTGGATCATGGAATGTCCTTAACAAACCATTTATTCATTTATGACAGCATTAGGGCTGGCCCAACTGACCTCACACTTAATACACAGCAGAAATCCTCCTGTCTCAGCTTCTTGAGTGCTGGGTTTAAAGGCATGTACCATTTTTCCCAGCAATGTTTTCAGAATAACTTGTGAAAGCAAGAACTTAGTCCTTTCAGAAGGTAAGAAGGCTATAAACAGATTTTAGATCAACTGGACCCGAGCCCTAAGCCTTAAAGAATAAGAAGGCATGGATTTGTGAGGAGCTTAGAACAAGGGAGGCCCTTTGTCTTACAGTCTGGAGGCTGCAAATTCAGGATTCAAGCAAGCACCGTACCAGACCTGTTTCTGAATTTTGTTGGTGGAGGGCTTTTTGTTTGTTTTGTCTGGGAGTGTCTTCTGGTAAGGCTTCCCTGGCTCCTGTAATCTGGTGTCTGTCTTCCTCTATACAGGGCATTTTCTCTCCTTGTGCACATCTGTGTCCCTGTCTAAATCTCCCTTTGTATGAGGACAGTGGTTCTGCTGGATTAGGGCCCACACTGCTCTAGTGTAAACTCCTACCACCTAAAGAACATAGCTATGATTACCTTGTTTCAAAATAAGGAATTCTGAGACACCAGGATTAGGACTTCATCGTGTCAATCTGGTGACAGAATATACAATCTATAATTCAAAGATATGAAAGCTGGCTCCATCTATGTAAGCCAGAAGTTCAAAATTGATATATGTATTCCACTGTGTCCTTGGGGCCAGGGAAGGTGTTAAGGCAGTAAAGCCTGCTTTAGTGTAGCCATATTAATATCTTAGAACAGATGTAGCCCCAACTCTGTGGCCACTTTTGCTTTATTCTTGGTAATAGGTAATCATAAATACTTCATGAATTATTATTGGTAAGATTTATTATTTTAAATTGTGTGTCTGTGTGTGTGTGTGTGCATGAACATGCCTGTGTACCAATATGCATGTCCATGCAGGAGCGTGTGGATGCCAGGGGCACCAGATTCCCTGGAGCTGGACTCACAGGCAGCTGCTAGCCTACTCAGTTGTTGGTCTTTAGAACCAAACTCAGGTACTCTTCAAAGCAATACGTGCTCTTAATCACTGAGCCATCTCTCAGCTCCTACTTCATAATTTATGTCGGTAAGTGTTTGCCTAGAAGCCATTGCCTGTGTTAACTTAAAGAAGACATCCATTTCAATTGAGTTTTGAGAATGAGAGCAGCAAATGAATTGTGTCTACTAAAGAACTGCGCTTGTCTGCAGCCTGCACGCTCTCACCGGCAAAAGTAGGTTTGTGCAACAATGCAGTTTGGGAAAGGCAATGGATTTTAGTCCAAGTCAACAGGCAGTGCGAGCGAATTTATTCTGGAAATCTTGTCTGCTATAGCAGTAAAGGCTGGTCCCAGGAGGAGACTTCCCAGCTCACTTCCCAGCTGTGAAAATGATCCTGGCCCTCACTGCCACAGTGCTCCAGTGATGATGACAGCCTAAAGGATTCGTGCTGTTTCTTCGTCGTCACTCCATATTTTTGTTGTTGTTGGTTTTGACAGACACCTCTATTTCATAATGGAGAAGTATATGCTTACTATAAACAGATGTAAGGGTTTCTATTGTTATTGTTTGTTTGTATTTTAGTGTTTTTTTTAAGTTCTGCTTACCTGCCTGCCTCCTTCTTTCCCTCCCTCCTTCCTTCCTTCCTTCCTTCCTTCCTTCCTTCCTTCCTTCCTTCCTTCCTTCCTTCCTTCCTTCCTTCCTTCCTTTCTATAATCTTATGCAACTCAGACTGGTCTCAAACCTCAAACTCTTAACAGTCTTCTTGCCTCAGCCTCTAAAGTTCTGAGTTCACAGGCGTAAACCACCACACTCAGATTCTTTTGTTTGTTTGTTTGTTTGTTTGTTTGTTTGTTTTTGACAGTCTCACTGTGTAGCCCTTGCTGACCTTGAAGTCTCAGCCAGACCAGGCTGGCCTTGAACTCACGGAGATCCATCTGCCTCCGCCCACAAGAGCTGGGATTAAAGGCACATGATGCCACACCTAAATTAGTTTGTAGCCTAGGTTGGCCTTGAACTTGCTATGTAGCCCTGGGGGTCACGAAGCTCTCAATCTTCCTTCCTCTGCCTCCCAAATACTGGGCTGACAGGCGTGTAGCACTGCCCACTACACATAGGCTTTTTAGCAAGTATATCAGGCATTTTTATAGCTATGTTGGCTTTAGTTTTATATAATATTCTGTGCATTGAAGTATTACATATATGTACACATATGGCTCATATCTACACATTATAAACTGCAGTAGTCAAACACCTATGATGCCTCCCTACAATTTAAGAAGCAGCAGCATATGACAAGTACCTTGCCTTCCATTTCACTATCCTAAGTTTGTGACTTTTGGGCTTTAAAAGTAAAGTTTTATCACACTTGCAAGTGTGTGTGTGTGTGTGTGTGTGTGTGTCTGTGTGTGTGCGCGCACGCGCGCATTTAACTATTTGGGGACTTTATAAAAAAAAAAAACAACAAATTGCCAGGGCCAGGGAAGCACTTGCCTTTAATCCCAGCACTCTGGAGGCAGAAACAGTTCTCTGTGAGTTCAAGGCCAGCCTGGTCTACAAAGTGAGTTCTTCGACAGCCAGAGAAACCCTGTCTCAAACAACAACAACAACAGCAGCAGTAGCAGCAAGTTATTGATTGATTTCACAACCTACTTAACAGACATATGTTTGAAAAAAAGATTATATATATCTACAGCCCTTGAGTTGGCTCGGGACAAGGTGCTGGCTGACAAGCCTAAGCCTGATGAACTGAGTTCAACCCTGGAACCTACATGGTCAAAGGAGAGAACCAACTTCTGCAAGCTCTCCTCGGACCTGCTCACACTCACACCATGGCATGCACATGCCCACACAAAATAAAATAAATAAATGGAATATTTATCCATCCATCTATAGGAATAAAATACCTAAGTCTTAGGCACCTAAACCTTCCATTTAACAACAAAAAAATAAATGGTCTTCTGAAACGGTTGTTCCAGTTTACACTCTCCCTAGCAATGTGAAAAAAAAAAAATCCTAGAGTTTTGGATCCACATGTGGCACTATCAGAGCTCTGAGTTTTCCAAGTGTGAAACAGTTGAACTGTATATTCTCAGAAGAGTAATTGGGCCAAGCATTATTTCAATTATTTGTCTCCTTGTCCCATTTTTCTTCTTCCTTTTTTTTTTTTAAAGAATTCTTGATCCTCCTTCCTTAACCTCCAGGGATTAGCAGCATGGGCCACCGAGTCCCTGTATTTGCCCATCTGTGCTGGACCAGAGCACCTGTTGAAAACTTAGCATCACATTTAACCCAAGGCCCAATGGGAAGATTCTTTCTTTGGGGGATGTGTTGTGACTCAGGAGCCTTCATCTGGTCTAAAGGTGCAGGAGAAAAACTATGGCCTCGGGTTTTGCCTGTCTTGCACGGTTTTCCTACAGAAGCCTTCTAGTTACCTTTGCAGGGAGTGAATTAGCGCACCTCCTCATTCTCTCTCTCTCTCTCTCTCTCTCTCTCTCTCTCTCTCTCTCTCTCTCTCTCTCTCTCTCGCTCTCTCTCTCTCTCTCTCTCTCTCTCTCTCTCTCTCTCTGTGTGTGTGTGTGTGTGTGTGTGTGTGTGTGTGAGACCGGAGCTGAACGTCACCGTGTTCTTCTGCCCTCTGCACGGGGCTGCTGGGCCCTCGGGCTCTGCACATTCCACAGGCTCCATCTGAAGCTGTCCAGATCAATCCTGAGCTGCAGTGTGCAGTCTTCTCACACACCTCATTCTTCCTCCCTAGTTTACACCAGCAGGAGGAAAAACCACTGACCACTGGCTGTTAGTGCTAGCGGTGCCTTGCCAGGGGTCATGCCTTTTGACCTGCTCAGTGCTGTGCAGTCCCATAGCTGTCCCTGGGCTAGGAGGGACCTGGTCCTCCCATGGCTTTGCATGGCAGTGAAAACACTTCTTAGAGCAGATGACATGTTTTCCATATCCAACTGTAGCCCTGATACAATTGATGTTTATGCTGTTTGTTGTTGTGTGGAGGCAGCCTGTAGCCCAGGCTTGCCTAGAGCACACTGTGTATCCCTGGCTCGCCTCAGATGAGTGCTGGGACTACCGGAGTAAATCACCATGCTCTGCTGGTTGTGTTATTAATTAAGTCCATCATAATATATAAACACCCCGATGTCAGAAAAACAGAAATCAGAAGACCCATGAGCCTCTGTAATAATCAAGTGATGCCCACCCACATTGGGAGCATGGATCCTCACATTGGCTATACAGTCTGGAGCAAGGGTCACTGCTGCCCCAGTTAAGCTTTGGCGGCTTTCATTGTTGATAGACACTTAGGGCCCTGCTTCCTGTAGAACAGTCGTTTACAGATTGAGTTCCTGGGAGCCTTGGTGTTCGAGGGGGAAGAGAGGAGTTTCACTTCCCATCAAGCCTCTGTGTCAGCCTCTGAGATTCCATGGCAACCAGAGAAGAGAGGATGAGTAGGTGGCCAGGGCTCTGGGCCCTCTCTGTCTCAG
The DNA here is from genome assembly GCF_903992535.2 of Arvicola amphibius. NCBI lineage: Eukaryota > Metazoa > Chordata > Mammalia > Rodentia > Cricetidae > Arvicola > Arvicola amphibius. The sequence goes on along the minus strand of NC_052058.2, from coordinate 11,347,178 downwards.
CCAGAGCGTTCCTTTTGTTTTCTTTTGTTATAAACAGAATCCCATGTAAAGATTCATGTAAATATATTTTTTCCTCCTAAGTGTGACTATCCCTGGGCTAGCTCACTGTGTGACAGAGGTCCTTAAAATAGACCGGGCCGTAGCTAGGGAGGAAAGGCAGGCTGGTGTTGGCTGATAGTTAATTTTCCTTCTGATAGACATAAAGTTTCCAACAATTTTAATCATTTTTTTTTCCTTTCCTTTTCCCATTGATGCCTGCCTGCTCAAGGAACCTTGATCCCCGCCCCTCTCCCTACAGCCCTGGCAAGCTGGTATAGCTTTCTAGTTCCTTAGGGTGGTAGACTGGGGCCTATCTCCCCAGATCAGTGCCCAGTTTGTCCAGAGAAATGGGCTTTAAGGCAGCATATCACTGCCCAGCAAGAGATTTCATTTCCAGCCCCTGTCAGTTCCATGTGGCTGCATAACCACGTTGTCCCTCGTGCACTATGAGCACAAGTGATGCCATTTCCACACCATTTGCTTAAAAAGAAATTGCTCTTGCAGGAGTCTTCTCTCATGCTTCCATCTGCCTACAAGCTGAGAGTTTACACGGTGACTCTGGACCTCTTTATACAGATGAGGATAACTAGATGATGAAAGGCCTGGGTCCCTACAGGGCTGTGTGAGGCACAGATGTCTCTCCAGTGGAACCAGTGGGACTTCCAGATTGTTACAGGCCTCTCCAGGCAGTCACCATCTCAATGAACTGAAACCCCATACTCTAACGTGGAATATTCCTTTATACCGTGTGAATACATGTTGCTGTGATTGGTTTAATAAAGAAGCTGACTGGCCAATAGCTGGACAGGATAAGGTTAGGTGAAAGAGCCAAACTGAGAATGCTGGGAAGAAGGACAGAATCCAGAGTTGTGAGCAGATGCAGGAGGGGGCAAGATGAGCATGCCTTACTGAGCAAAGGTACTAAGCCACATGGCAAAGCATAGATAAGAAATATGGGTTAATTTAAATGTAAGAGTTACCTAAGAACAAGCCTGAGCTATTGGCTTAGCATTTGTAATTAATATTAAGCTCCTTAGTAGTTACTTGGGAGCGGGATGCAGGACAGAAACTTCCACCTACACCAATAATATCAGCAAATCCAGAAATTGTAGAACTGTGACATCTCGGCTCGCTGGCGCTAGTTCTGAGATTTGCATTCTTTTGGGACAGAGAACATACTCTTGTATGTTGAAGGCTTTGGTAGCCTTGGGTAGTGGGATCTGGGGGCAAGTTTTCCGCAGAAATGAGACACTAATGACGGCTGCAAGAATCCACCACCCCACCCAAACATTTGCAACTGGCTCTGTGCAGAGCAAGGAGGGCAGCAGAAAGGACCTGTGACAGGCTTGGCAGTGTCTGCTTTGAAGAATGTAGTAAATGATACAGTCAGTCCTCAGTTTACAGGAAAGGAAACAGCCTGTGTGATCTACTGAAGGTAGAGGGTGGTGTAATGGGAAGGCTGGGTCTGAAATCCAGGGCTCCAGCTTATTCTGAGCTATGATCTGTACTGTTTCTACAATTACCCTGATTTTCCCCCAGATATTCCCTATTGCTCTCAAGTCAGGGAACTGATGTTTCTAGAACACTGCTCTGAGGTACAAACTTTATCAATGAGCCATGATGAAATGCTTGATCACACTTGAGAACGCAGTACAGTCGACTGTGAGGAAGCAGAGGTGGGTGTTTTGTCTGTTGACCTTGGCCCCTCACCCTCTCAGACCATCCCTTTCCTGACTGAGAGCTCTCTCCTTCAGCTCTCTCTGCTCTCACAGCAGGCACCGCTTTCTGGCTGGTCCCCATCTGGGACTTCTCTCTTTCCCTACCTTGGCATAGCATGGAAACAGTTGGCAGGATCCTCTTGGATGTCAGCCCATACAATGGCAAGACATACAGGACAGACAGCTTGCAATTATGATCTTGTGAAGTCCAGAGACACATGACCAGCAAGCCCATGGCTCGGTGTCTTAATCAGGGATTCTATTGCTGGGATAAAACACTGTGACCAAAAAGCAAGTTGAGGAGGAAGACATTTATTTGGCTTTTACTTCCAACAGTACTGGTCATGACTGAAGGAAGTCAGGACAGGAACTCAAACAGGGCTGGAACCTGGAGGCAGGAGCTGATGCAGAAACCTTGGAGGGGTGCTGTTTACTAGCTTGCTTTCCCCAACTTGCTCAGTCTGCTTTTTGTAGAATCCAAGACCACCAGCCGAAGGGTGGCCTCATCCACCTTAGGCTGGGCTCCCCTGTCAATCACTAATTAGGCTGGATAATGTGGAGATTTTTCTCAGTTGAGGTTCCCTCCTTTTACAACTCATTAGCCAGCACATTCAGTATCTGAAAAGGCCCACTACCTTCACAGTATACCCTAGGAGCCATGTCCTTCAAACATATGACTGCAAAGAAGGGCTAGAACTCTGTAAGAGGCCTGTCCTGTGCCTTTCATACATGTCTGCTGTCACAGAGGCCTGTCCTGTGTCCTTCATACATGTATGCTGTCAACACCATACTGGTTCAAGAGAATCAAGTAAGTTGTAGTTGGTTTTCTTTCTGACACTTTAATGATCATTCCAGGACTCAACATTCCTTCATTATCGACCATATTTCTTTTCCTTCTCTCCTCTTTATAATTTAAACAAAAATCATTGCTAAAAATAAATCCTCATATTCCTGAGTTTCCTATTATGCCACTTATATATCCTTAGGTTGCCAGAGTCAACCCTCTGGGTACACAGACACACACACACACTTGAAAAATAAAACTTTGTTTTCCAAGAAGCTTCTGGAAGACCAGGACTTTGCTGAGAGAAATGCATTTAGAATGCTGGTATTCATCCATACATTTTTTTTAAAACAAGACCTTATATATCCCAGGCTGGCCTTAAACTTGCTATGTAGCTGAGGATGATCTTGAACTTCTGATCCTCTTGCCTCCACCTCTCAAGTGCTGGAATTACAGGTTTATGCAGTCCTAGGAACCAAACTCAGGGTTTTGTGAATGCTAGGCATATACTCTACCAACTAAGCTATGTTCCAGGCCTACCTTAAATATATTTTGGGTTGGTTTTGCTTTTTTTTTCTTTCTTGATTGAGACAGATCTTATTTTAAAGCCCAGGTTGGCCTTGACTTCAATCATTTACCTCTACCTCCCAAGTCATGTTATCTTTTAATCAGAGGCCTCCTTCAGCAGACAAGGGTTGATACTAAAACCAAGGAGGTATTGGTAATGCCTTGGGTAGGGGTGGGATGGGGGTAGGGAGGTTGAAACCAAGTTCTTATGCATTTTATACACACACCTTCTCTGTTAGGTGTACCTGCAGTCTTTAATGTACTTTTGTTCAGATTGTAACTGTGTTGGTCAGCATTCCATCACTGCATCAAAATGCCTGACACAAAGCTGTTTAAACAGAAGAAGGGTCTGCTTTGACTCACAGTTGTAGATGGTTCAGTTCATGGTTCATTGGCTCTTTGCTTTTGGCCCTGTAGCAAGGCAGCACACGATGGCAGAGGCAAATGGCAGAGGGAACTTGCAGTGTTTTGTGTCAGCAAATTGAAGGAGACAAAAGGGGCCAGGGACTCAATATCCCCTTCAGGGAAACACCCTTAGTGATCTGACTTCTCACAGCTCCTCTGCCTAGAGATTCCAGGACCTTCCAACAGCAACACAAGTTGTCAAAACACTAGACAATGGGCTTGGGAGCTCTGCAAACCATAGCACAGTGGGTTTTGTTTTATTCTATGTGCATGAGTGTTTTGCCTGCATGTTCGTGCCTGGTGTCTGCTGAGGTCAGAAGACTTCGGATCCCTTGGAACTGGAGCTACAGATGGTTGGAGTCACCTTGTGGGTGCTGGGAGCCAAACCAGGGTCTTCTGCAAGAACAAGTGCTCCTAACACTTGAGCCATCTCCCAAGCCCTAAAGTGGCACTGTTTTTAATAGACTATCTAGGCCCAACAAAATGTGACAACTATACCGAGCAACTAGGGGAGTTTTCAGTCAAGTTAAAATTGATAGAAGTTGTGCTGTAAAAAAACAAAAACAGAACTTTAACCCCTTTTTCCTTTTGTCTGTCTGTCTGGTTGGCTCACTTGTTTATTTTGAGGTATCTGTCTAACAGTGATCACCATGCCGGGGGGTAAACTTGTGGGAGAAATAAACTCAGTGGGTCGGCTCAGGACAGAACATAATTGAAAAACAGTGCCGTCCCCAGACTTTGCAACTTTGTGGATTTGGGTTAACCAAGGCTAGAATTCCAGGACTCAAGTTATCCGTGTCTGGCAGGCTGGGGGCGTTTCTGTTGGCTAGATGGGAAATCTTCAGTGTCAGCATCTGTTTGTGTTCGCGCTCAAAATTCTAGCTCAGTATACGAATGGCTTTCTCTTTCTTTTTTTTTTTTTTGTTTTTTTGGTTTTTTTCGAGACAGATAAAGAGTCTGAAGTCAAAGCAGGGGCGAAGTCTGTCTGTCCACTTAGGTCTGTGTGTGGCCACCCAGGCTGCTCTGCGGCCTGTCTCTAAAAGTCACTGGACACCTCAGGCTACACACACCCTATTGTTCACCGTCCCTTTTCCACAGTGATCCCAGCTGGCTCTGTTCAATGCTCCAGGTCCCCGGGGAGCTGGAAGCCCTGTGAGGCTGAGCACCCATGTCTTCTGCAGATCCCCTGCACAACACACCGACTACTTTGTTAGGGTTCAGCGGAGAACCAGGACTGTGTGTGAGCAGCAAACTGATGGAGTCACTGTAGGAGGAGGGGAAACAAGGGATGGGCAAGGACCCATCTCCAACCACCCTCCCAAGCGCTAATGTGAATGGACCAGAGTGTGTCTGCCTTTCAAGGCGAGAGGGTGGCCAGGGCAGTCAGTTGCTGGTTTGGGACTGTGAGCGTCTAGCTGGTAGAGAAGGATGTGGGAATATTCCAAATTCTTTGTGTCCAGTGGTGGACTTGTGGTCTTTGTTGGCTGTAGGAAGGATTATTGGACAAGGAGTGAAGAAGAACGAGGAGAAGCTGGAATCTACCATCATGTCTACTATTTCTGAGCCTCTCCACTTAGAACTGAGTCTCCTGGGCTTGAAAGTCAGAAATTGGAGCTGACAGAATGGACCAGCAAATAAAGGTAGCTGTGCCAAGCCTGGCAGCTTGAGTCAATTCCTAGGACCCACCCGATAAAAGGAGAGAACCGGCTCCCACAGTTTGTCCTCTGACCCACATGTGGATCCCGTGACACACGGTCCCTCTACCCTCCCCCAACAAATAAATAATTGTAATAAAAAAGAGTATCAGAAATTTCAGCTATTTCCTCCATGAACATGTTGGAAAATTTGGAGCAAGTCATTAAGCCATTTGCTGTTCAGTATTTCCTTGAGCACAGACATGAGCGAAGAAAACAGGGGCGACCATACTGCTGTATTTACCATTCCTCAGCACACGTGCTCGCTTTACCACATCAGCTGGCCGTGGCAGCAGGGAGCTGGGAGAATATGGAGGAACTGATCCACGCCAGGGTCCAGGGAGCAGGCCCTCCAGGGAACGGCTTTTTTCTTGGATTAACCACTAGCAATAGCCGAATGGAACCTTATGCCAGGTGCCTTCTCTCAACATCTAGGTAATGTGTGTAACCTTTGTAAGTAGAAAATGGTGACTCGGGTAGCCCCGTGGAACACGAACTTCATGTGTGCACACCAGACTTCACCCTTTAGATAGGGAGGATGGTTCTGTGGCAAACGGAGGGGTTTAACATCAGAATGAATGGCCAGGAGTACAGTTCAAGGGTAGAACATTTACTTAGCAAATACAAGGCCCTGGGTCCTGTCCCCATACTGGCAAAACAAACAATAACCATACACAGTATTATTTCCCACCACATTTCATTTCATTAATGTGCTCCATTCTGAGTACTTGAGTGTTTGTCTTTAATGACATCTGAGGGTTGGGGACGTAGTTCAATTGTACATTGGCTACTTAGCATTCAAAAAGCCCTGGACTCCATCTCCAGCACCACATACACTGGGCATAGAGATGTGGCTGCCATTCAGATACTCCAGGGCAGTGGTCTCGGCCTTCCTAATGCTGTGGCCTTTAACATAGTTCCTCGTGTTGTGCTGATCTCCAACCATAAGATTATTTTTGTTGCTACTTCATAACCATAATTTCGCTACTGTTGTGAATCATAATGTAAATATCTCTGTTTTCCAGTGATCTTAGGTGACCCCCATGAAAGGGTGGTTCAACCATCAAAGCAGTGTCAGCCCACAGCTTGAAAACCACTGCTCTAGTGGTAGAGGTATGGGGACCAGAAGTTCAAGGTTGACCTTGGCTATATAGTGAATTCAAGACCAGAATGGACTACAAGAACTCCTGTCAATAATAATAATAATAATAACAACAACGATAATAATAATAATAATAATATGGGGCACTAAATATTTCCTCTCTTGAATACCCAACACGTGTGTCAACTAGAGGCTGTTAACAAACATAAAGCTGTGGCTTTGGATACAAAGTCATGTCTGACCTTCAGAGGTGACAAGCTCAGAGCAGCAGTGCTTTATCCTAGGCTTCGGCTGTTGGCCTGTGTGTGTTTCTAAAGGTGCAGCCTGTGTTGCACCATGCACATTCCCTCCATATCCCCGCGATCCAGGGACATGCTTAAACAAGTTGGCAGATGAACAGTAAGTGAGGTCTGAATAGCTATATACAGTCAAGGACAAATATATTTTGGTATTTTAAAAAGCCTAGCATAAAAATAGCCGTGAAAAATATTTCATGATAAAAATAATCCATTCCAAAGGCCTCTATTGGTTTTCCCCTTTCTGAACTGGAAGGACATTTATGCGACTTATAGTACTGGGGCCCAGTGTCATATTTGTTATGTTTATGTAGTAACCAAAGCCTCCGGATAAATATTTATGTGGTTACAAAACTTTTAACAGGCCCCCAAACTTGGAATAGTCCAAAAGAAAACAAAATGCTCCATTTTGGGCTGTTGTAAATCCCCTGTCATCAACGTTCCTCGGACACTGGAAGGGAAGGAGTAAGCCCAGAATGGCTCCCATATGTTTGCTGAGAACGGGCTTTGGGGGCGGGGCGGAGGGGGACAGAGGAAAGGGCTGCTGTGCTGGTCTGTGGAAGAGTGTCCCAGCAGTCTGCCAACAGGCAGGGCATCATTTGGCACTTGGCAGCTGTTGCCTGGGGCTGCCTGCATGATAAATGACGAATGCTCTCCACCTAGGCTTCTTGTTACACTAAAAAATTCAGTGCATCTGGTTCTGGCCTGTTCTCTAGCCCATCCTATCTTTTTGTCAGCACCTTTGTCCCCTAGGCCAAAAAAAAAAAAAGGACTATTGCAGCGTTCAGGGGAGGATGGAGGCCAACACAACAGCTCATCAGTCTTTAGGGATGTGGTTTAAAAAATCATATTTGAAGCAGAGACCCAGAATCACAAGCATGTAGGGTTAATGGGTTGGGAGAATGGAAAAAGGGAAGAGAAGCCAGTAAGCTGCTCCTTTGGCTGGTGTGGAAAGACCCACGGGTCTGCCTTCCCACTGCCAATTACTGAGGGATTCACTCTGTTGATGGAAAAGGAGGTTACTTCTGGAGCCGTGGGCACGACACGGCCGCCATGAGACAGCAGTACTTTGGGGACAGTACACTGCGTTGTGGCAATAGTAGCTACCTATGCATGAGGTTGTAGAACAGAAACAAGAGCCTGGAAGTTGTTAGCACATTGTTACACCTGGGGCAGGTGGCAGTCACTGTCAGCTACCACAGTGCGAACATCCTGACTGGAAGATCTGAGCCTCGGTGTTCCAAAATGAAGTCTCACGTCTTTCTCTTCTGTTGTTTTTCTCCTCCCCCCCTCTCTCTCTCTCTCTCTCTCTCTCTCTCTCTCTCTCTCTCTCTCTCTCTCTCTCTCTCTCTCTCTCTCTCTCTCTCTCCTTTCTTTTTTTTCTTTCTTTGTTTTGAGACAAGGTCTCACTATGCAGCCCTGGCTATCCTGGAACTCACTCTGTAGACCAGGCTGGCCTTGAACTCAGAGCTCCGCCTGCCTCTGCCTCCCTAGTGCTTTAATAAGGTGTGCGACACCACACTTGACTGCTCATTCTTTCTTTCCTTCCTTTCTTCTTTCCTTTCCTTTCCTTTCCTTTCCTTTCCTTTCCTTCCCTTTCCTTTCCTTTCCTTTAAAACCAATTTATTCCAGCACTTGGGAAGCAGATGCAGTCAGATCTCTAAGTCTTAGGCCAGCCTGGTCTACAGAGTGAGTTCCAGGACATCCAGGGCTACATAGAGAAACCCTATCTTGAAGAACCAAAGCCAACCAAACGAATAACAAACCATTTTAGGTATTGTGTGTGGTGTGCTCGTGTGCCTTACAGCATTTGTGTGGAGGTGGAAGGACAACTTGTGAGAACTGATTCTCTTCCCTCACGTGTCCTGGGGATCCAGCTCGAGTCATCAGACCTGGTGGTGGGCACCTCGCCCTCATGAGCATCCTGACCTGTCTTTTGGTGATGCTAGTTAGACAAAGTGTCGTTAGCCAAGGATAACTCCGAGCTCTCAAAGTAGCCAAGGCTGGCCTTGAACTAAAAGTCTTCTTTTTTTCCTACTTCCCTAGTGATGATGATATCACAGGCATGGACCATCACATCTTTTTTTTAATGGTATTTCATTATGTCACCAAGGCTGGTCTCAGCCTAGAAGGCCCAGGTGATCCAACAGTTAGAGAACACATTGGGCTACATAGCAAGACTCTGTCTAAACAAACAAACACACCAAAAAATAACCAAAACAATTCCAGTTCCAAGCAGTTCAGATAAAGAAGACTCAACCTGTATAGCTATTCCTCAACACATGAGCTGCTCGCTGCTTCCATCTCAGGGGAAGGGCTAATATTAGACATTTAGCTGTGGTTACCAGAAAAAGAAAAGGGCAGAAATCTTTTCAAAGGTTTTGGACTTGAAGGAATGGTGATTATGGATCACCAGAAACTTCAGCCTGCAGACACCGGAAGCCTTCCCCACCAGGAGCCAGCCTACCCTGGCCAAGCTAGCAGAAGGCTGAACGCCTAGGAACCAAGGCTGCTAAGGGCCTTTTGTCCTTGAATAGCTCAAAGCATTTCTGAAGCTTTGCAGTGAGGCAAGGAACACTCGGTGGACCCGAAATAGCCCTGCCAGGGCTCACAGCCAGCAGCTGTGCAACGACAGCTGTTGTGACCCATGTCCCTGCACCTGACCTCAGGCACGGGGATCCCTGACAAATGGTCGTGAGAGCTTCACATTCTTTATCTGTCTGGAAGCCAATTTGACGTGAAGGCGGGGGTGGGGGGGCACATTGGATCTGAAGCACGAGTACTAAGTGAATTCAGGTAACTTCTCATTCTGCAGCCTGTCCCTCACCTCACCATGGAACTCATAGAGTTTGAGGGTGGCAAGATTCTTGCACTTTGGAACTGTGAGGAGCTATCCTTTTTGTTACTTTTTGTTTTAATACTATCTTGTTACCCTGTTTTCACGATAGTCTATTTTTGTTTTAAAATTCAAGTAAATCATGCCAGGCGGTGGTGGTGCAGGCCTTTAATCCCAGCACGTGGGAGGCAGAGGCAGGCGGATCTCAGTGAGTTCAAGGCCAGCCTGGTCTACAAAGTGAGTTCCAGAACAGTCAAGGCTACACAAAAGACTCTGTCTTGAAAATACACACACACTTTAAGTAAATCTCTCGTCAGGATAGGGTCCTGCCCCTGGGGCTCTCCGAATACTGTCTTGAACATGGAGCATGTGCAAGCTGGAATAGTGACACCAACTCTTACTAACACTACGATGGCACTGCTTTACACAATCCCAGTCAATCTTTTTTTTTTTTTTTTTAACAGAACTTGCCTCAAGTTTATTTGTAAAAACAGCACAAGGTCCTGACCATCTGCAGACACTGTGTAGATATCCACACCAGTCCATCTCTTCACATCGGCAGACTGAGACCTTTCTTATGGGGCCTTCACAGGGGCCTGGGCACCTTTGGGAGCCTGAGCTGCAGCTGAGGCCTCTGCCTTGGCTTGAACCTTGGGCTTTGTTTTTTTGGAGCCTACGCCCCCTGGCCATGTAGCTTCTAATCCGCTTCCCAAGCTTGGGGTGAGCGATGAAAGCAAGAAGGGTGAGTTTGCAGCTGGGACCTTTGGCACCTTGGGCTTCACCACCTGGGGCTTCACCAGGGCCTTGATGGCCTCCGCACGTGCACTCGTGGCCTTTGCATTATTTGCCTGCATCTTCTTCAGGCCTTTCTTGTTGTGCTTCTTGGCAAAGCGCATGTTCCTCAAGAACTTGGGGTCGACCCCCTTGAGAGATTCGTATTTTTGTGACCAGGGTTTCTTGATGCCATTTCTGTGCCACTTCCGGGACTGGTTGTGTGTGGTGTGGTTCTTGGACTTGGCCATGGCTGGACGGTAACCGGCGGCTCCCGAAGCAATCCCAGTCAATCTTATAAAAGCATAACTCCAAATGCCAAGGTCACCAAGCCAGTGCATAGCAGAGTCCAATTTATCCTCTTCCTCTGCAGAAGGCTACCTCATTTTTAAATGAATCTCTTGAAATATTTCTTATATTAAAAGTATTCTCAAGGCTGGGCAGCTGTTCAATGGTAGAGAAATTGCACAGCTTGAATGAGGTTCTGTGTTCAAAGCCAGCACCGTGATAAGAAAGTCATTTATTTATCTCTCTTTCTCTCTCTTTCTCTCTCTCTCTCTCTCTCTTTCTCTCTCTCTCTCTCTCTCTGTGTGTGTATGAGAGAGAGAGAGAGAGAGAGAGAGAGAGAGAGAGAGAGAGAGAGAGAGAGGTTGAGGGAGGTGTACCACAGCACTTATGTGGAGGTCAAAAGACACATTGTGGAGTTGGTTCTCTCCTTCCACCTTTATGTGGGTTCTAGGATTCAAACTTAAGTCACCAGGCTTACACAGCAAGTACCTGTCTTAGTTACTTTTCTATTGCTATGATAAGACATGACTGGCTAGGCGTGATAGCACACACCTTTTGTTATGGTTTGGTCCCTGTCCCTTTAAGAGACAAGCCACGCCCATCCCTCCCCCTTCCTTCGCTGAGGCAGGCTGATCTTCAGCTTCCGGCCTGAGCTTGCTCTCTTTTCCATCTTCCCCTCAGAAAGGCAGCTTCTTCTTTGCCTCTCTCCCCACTTCTCTGCTTTCCCCCCTCTCTCTCCCCCCTTCTCCCTTCCCCCTTCATAACCCCCCTGAATAAATAATATTCAACCTCACTCTGTAAGTCATGTCTATCCATGTCTCCATCTTCGGCCAGCCCGCCGTGTGTCTCCCTGCCTGGGACCAGCCACTGCTCGGGGACCGGCAGCCATCTCTGCCTGGGACTGGCTGTTCGCAGGGCCTGCTGTCTGCCACCACATGGCCTGCTACCACCATTTGGGACTTTATAGCATTTGCTGCTTGCCTACAGCCGCCTGGGACTCCGTAGCATTCTTTAAGAACAACAAAAGCCCTAAACATTATTAATAAGACAACCTATAAAAGGAAGGATCTGTTTGAGTTCTGGGGTCCAGAAAGATAAGAGTCTGTCATGGTGGGGATGTGTGCTGGCAGCAATCAGCAGGTTGGAGCATGATACTGAGGGCTTACATCTCGAACCACACATAGGAAGCAGTGAGAAAACTGGGAATGGCGAAAGGTTTTGAGATCTCAGAGCCAGCCCTTAGTGACATATTTCCTCCAGCAAGGCCATACCTCCAAAATCTACCCAAACATTGCCACCAACTCGGGACCAAGTATTCCAAACCTGAGACTTTGGGGACATTTATCATTCGAACCACCACAGAGCCTTTCCCTGCTGAACCATCTCCCTGATCCAAAAGTCAGATTTTTTTTTTTTTTTTTGGTTTTGGTTTTGGTTTTTTGAGACAGGGTTTCTCTGTAGCTTTGGAGCCTGTCCTGGAACCAGGCTGGCCTTGAATTCACAGAGATCCACCTGCCTCTGTTTCCTGAGTGCTGGGATTAAAGGCGTGCACCACCACCGCCCGCCAAAAGCCAGAATTCTTATCATGTTTCTGATTATTTAGAAAAGCTGTACACTCAGAAATTCAGGAAGTATGAAATGAATAAAGATGTAGTAATTATAATATGCTCTCTATAGTTGAGGTTAACATTCAAATTTTCCCTAATAGGTTTTACTGTGCATGTATTTATAATATTCCTCTTTTACCCAAATTGTGTTCTAAAACTTTTTAAGACCTTCCAAAGATGTTTAAATTTTCTTTAAACACCAAGAAAACTGTTTTAGCCAGTGAAGTAAGTATTGACTCCCAGAATTCAACTATAGTTTGGAAAATTGACCACAGTTTCCAAGAGGGGACTAAATTTGGCCTCAAGCTCATTGGAACCGTATGGAGGCTCTAAGTGGCTGGCCATTTGTTCCTTGGGCAGCAGGACCACTTTTCAGTGGCACTCGATAGCTATTAGTGTCATTAGAAATTCCTAAACCTCTTTGGGCATTAATCACGCTCCAGATGTTACAAAATATTAACGACTGAAAATGTACATACATTAAACCCTTCAGCTGCTGCCTCAAGGTCATGGGGATTTCTATTCATTCTCTTCTTCCAGAGCGCTCAGCCAACCACCCTCGGTGAAGTTCCAGCCTTGTTACAGACCAAGAAGGCTTCATTATGCATTATTTTATCGTTTTCATTGGATACCCTAAGAGTGTCCGTTGTCCCTTTAAAATGTGTCTCCTTTGATAGTCCTTTGAGGGACTCTTCCGTGGGCATAAGAGATTATTCTGTTTTGGTTCTTTGTCCCTGAAATACCATCCAGGGCTATCCTTTCTGTTTTGTCTGATCAAATGAAATTATTTTTAATAGAGGCTCTTTGTTTGCAAGACAGCTTATAATCTTGGAAAGCCCTTTGCCTTCTAGCCATGTGGTCTTGGTGACCGTGTTCATCAGCAATGGTGTCATTGGCCTACGAAGAAATGACCTTTGAGCCCACCCTTTCTGTTCGCATTGTTGAATATGGAATCTGCAACTTACATAATTTCTGATAGCTCTCTCCTGAATCCATCCCTGAAGGCTGTTTTTTTAGGTTCTCGCTCTAGTTCCCTGGTGCTGAGGCAGACACCAGGCAGCAGTGGAGGGCCTGCTGTCAGTCCCCTCCCAGGGGGCATCCCCACACGTTTTCCAGAGCTCTGCCAGGTGCTTTTGCATACTCACTGAGTTCATGGGAAGCACGGGCCCTCTCACTGGAGCCCCACAGTGAGTGTGGAAAAAGTGAGAGCTGTGTCATGAACCACAGTGGGTTTTGCATTCTGTGTAATTTGAAGACAAGATTCCTTTGCTGTGTGTCATGTCCTGTATAACCACTGTTGTCCAATATTTCGTAACCACCAATTCTTTGCCAGTGCCCACATGCAAAAATGGGTTTGTATTAAAAAATAAATGAGAACAGCACATTCTGATGTGGTGTAGTGTATCAGCAGTTTCTACCAGAAGCCTCACGGCTTGCCCTTCCTCTTCTGGGAGACAAAGGATAGAGGCAGAGCTTACTTATCCCAACACAGCGCCTGGTGAGAAGGGTGATGGGATGTCAGAATAAAAAAAAAAAGCCCCTTTTTCCTTTGAAATAGCTAAGTGTTCAAAGATAGGAACAGCCACAGCAGGAGAATGCTGGGCTCTGCTCGTTGAGCTGGTTTTGTGGGCCATTCCTTTCCCATTGGACAGCTCGATCACTTTCAAGTTGGAAATCCAGACAATCAGACTTGGCAGTGGCTTATTATTATCACACAATAAGATAAGAAGTGGGCGTTCTAATCCCAGTCCTCCAGAACACAGTTCCTCCTGCCCCAAGGGAAACATGGTGTACCAGTTACATGGTCTCCTTTCTGTGGACCGTGAAGGGTTTCCCTGAAGCTGGGCATGGCAGTGGATGATGGAATCCAGCCACTTGGGCAAGTGAGGCAGGAAGGTCGTAGATGGGTACCGAGGAGTTGGGGCCGGTCCAGGGAAAATGCAACAGAAAAGGACAAGGGTGCTGGGAGGGAGGGATAGAAGGAAAGGAAAAGGTTCCTATTAAATCCTCCAAAGAGTCTTACTCTCTTCTCATTGGCCAGTACTGTGTCACATGGTCACTTTTAAAAGGCTTGAACAGTCAGTATTAGGGCTCAGTGGAGGAATGTCCCTTAGCACCCACAAAGTCTTGGGTCTTATCTCCTGCACCACCAAAGCAAAGAGGAGAATGGGCAAGGATGAAAAGTGAGTTTTCCTTGGGAATATTGCTGACTTGACCCAATCAAAGCCTTGGGAAGTGGTCCTGCTAGTAGCATTCCACAGCAGCTGGCCCTTAGCTAGCTAGTGCACAGGTGCCAGTGGGGACAAAGAAAAGAGACAGAGGAAGAACCACACTAACCTAGGGGAAGGGATTGTTGCCATTATGGGTTTCAAGACACACCGGAATCAGACAACCCTGGCTACAAAAGAGTGGTTCCCATTTTGTTCATCTGTGAGCATTTTGCAATGAATCGTTAATTCTCCATTAAAGTCATTATAAAAATTCTTTGTTTATATTAATGGGAACATAAAAGGAAATAGCCATTTCACTCATTTGCTTAAACCCTTCAGAAACTTTCCCTAGCTTTCATCTTAGTCTGTTGTCCGATGGCATAACAGACAGCCATAGATGAATAAATGCTAAATCACACAGCTTCATCTGACACACAGTTCTGGAGGCTGGGAAGTCCAAGAACAAGGTGCTGGTGCTCGCTTCGGCCGCACATATACTAAAATTGGAACAATACAGAGAAGATTAGCATGGCCCCTGCACAAGGATGACACACAAGGACTTCCCATAGGGTAGGGAACCCTGACTGCTCTTTGGCCTGGAAAGGGAGGGAGAGGGGGAGTGAGAGGAGAGGAGGGAAGTGGGAGGTGGGAGGAGGTGGAAATTTTTAATATATATGTATGTATGTGTATATAAATAAATAAATAAGAAGAAAATATTAACTAAAAAAAAAAAGAACAAGGTGCTGGCATTAAGTGAGGGCCATTGCATTGACTCAGCAAGACGAAGGGGCAGTTGAGCAGGCACGAAGTGAGCAGAGGGAGAAAAAGTGAAAGAGAAGACAAGGTATGAGCCAAAGTTATAAACTCACTCTGAGAGAATGACATTAGTCACTTCTTTAAAACTTTCTTTTAAGCCAGGCGGTGGTGGTGCATGCCTTTAATCCCAGCACTCGGGAGGCAGAGGCAGGCGACCTCTGTGAGTTCGAGGCCAGCCTGGTCTTCAGAATGAGTTCCAGGACAGGCTCCAAAGCCACAGAGAAATCCTGTCTTGAAAAAACAAACAAACAAACAAACAAAAAAGCAAGCAAACAAACAAAAAACCCAACTTTCTTTTAAATATTTATTTGTATACTGGGGAAGCACAAATGCTATCCCATGTCTGTGGCGGCTGGAGGACAATTGTAGAAGCTTTCGTCCTCCCATCACGTGGGGCTCGGAGACCCATCTCGGGTGCAGGCATGCAGGCAAGCGTCTGTTGAGCCTTCTCACTAGCATGTTAATCTCCACTTGAGGATCCTGGATCTTTCTCAAAAATTAGGTGTGTGGATATGCATCGATATGTGGGTACGTGCACATGAGTACGATACCCTGGGAGGCAAAAAGAGGGTATCAGATGTCCTGGAACTGAGCTTTCTATGAGGTTGTGAGCCATCGGACATGAGTGCTGGAAAACAAACCCAGGTCCTCTGTAGGAACTGCAAGTGCTCTCAACCACCGAGCCACTCTCCAGTCCCAAGGCTCTACATCTTAGCTGTTACAGTGGCAAGGGCATTTCTTCGTGAGTTTGGGAAGAGACATTCAAACCACAGCGGTTTGTAAAATAAGACACAAAGTCTTTGGCACAGCCCTTAGCCATGGTGCGCCGTCCCTTTTGTCTTAGGAAGTTCCCCCCTCAAGACAGGGTTTCTTCTGTGTAGCTCACAGAGATCCGCCTGCCTCTGCCTCCCAAGTGCTGGAATTCAAGGCGTGCACTGCCACCATCGCCACCACCACCAGGCTATTTTAGGAGTCTTCTGTCTGTCTGCCTCTGGGCCCTTGCATGTTTCCTCAGAAACCTATTTCCTCAGAAACCTCATTCCCTATCCTGGTTCTTGTACTCCCTGTTCATTCTTTAGCCCTAAGATAAAAACCTTCTTCAAGCTTTTTCTGACCTTTCCAACTGGTTTAAATTCTAAATATTTTTACCTTTTCCTTAGCATTTACCTAAATACTTTGCTCAAGTCTGTTTCACTGCTAGAATGTTTGTGAAGGTCCAAATGTTCTTGTTTACTGCCCGAACTGTAGCCCCAAGCTGGGTACCTGCTGTTCAGTAAGCACTTAGCACATACTTATTAAATAAATGGGAATTTACAGGCATGTAGATTTTTTTGCTGATATGTGTGCCTGTCAAAATATGGTCCTCAAGCTGTGCTGGTCTGCGACAATCCATTTTCAATCTGCACAGATGAGGACAGGAGTTGAGAGTGTTGGGAAGCTTTATAGCAATCACTAAAGTGTTGGTATGCAATGATTTGGAAGTCTGTAACACTGAAAACAAAAGCCTTGCTATGGATAACACACCACAAACCATCATTGGACTAATGCACACTTCCCGTCCTCCTCCTCCTCTTCCTGACCCGCAGTGTCTGCCTTGTTAAACACAGCCTGGCTCCAGTAGACACTAGGTAAATATCTGTTATTGTTGCTACTCGCAACATGTTGGGGGAACAAGTTTACACAACATAATGTAGGAAAAGAAGGAGGAGGAGGGGAAGAGAAGGAGGAAAAGAGAAGGAGGAGAAGGAGAAGGAGGGGAAGGAGAGAGAGGAAGAGGAATGAGATAGGAGTAGGTGAAGGGGAGGAGAAGAGAAGTCATGCTGGTGCCCCACATTGGGTGCCCCCTGCCCCCCCCCACGTGTACATGATAAAAATAAAGTGTAATGTTTATAAATGGGGCCGGTGGTGCACCTCGGTGGCAGAGTTCATGCTTCTCTGTAGTTCATCTCCAACATCTAAAGTAATCAATAATAAAAACAAAAATAAAAGATGGCATGATAACAGGAACAGCCTGGACAGGAAGGCAACAGAGATGGCCATCAAGGCTGCCCTAAGAGGACACAGCCCGTAGAGGAGAAAAGGCTGTATGCCCGAGGCAGCCTGAGGCCTGGCTCTGACCTCTTGGCTAGGAAAATATTTGCATAATAGAACTGGTGTGTTCATGCCCAGTTCTTCCGTGGGAAAAACCTGCACGTTGGACAATCCCCGGGAAAGGGATGCATCTTTTTATTTTTGTTTTTTTAAAGCTATATTCTTTTCTGACTCTGGTATGGTATCGAAGCTTCTCACATGAGTTGAAGTCTTTTGTATACAGTGCAAAGTCAACTTTAAATTAGAACTGCATTTCCCCCACTCATTTACACCTTAGTATGAAGAAAGCAACAGGAGGCAGTTTGTAGGGTAGAACCATTTTCTTGGGCTGGGTCTGGCCTGACAAGGGCTTCCTAGCCCATCCCTAACCCTGCAAGCCCCGCTCATCATAGAACAATTAATTTAGAAATACCTTAAATCCAAGAATTCCCCTGAGACTGGGAACACAGTGCTAGAACACTAACTGGTATCCACCATGCCCTGGACTTGGTCTCCAGCATTGCAAAATTAAGATAAATGAGACAAGAATAAAAAATGTCTCTGGCTGCTCAGCCTTGCTGTCCTCCTGGTCTCTGTGTATCCCACATAACGTGGTATTTCTAGTTTACCTTCACTGTTCAGCATTATTTGGTGTATGTTTATCTTAGCCATGCCTCTGCCTTTGGGGGCAAATTCTCGGTGAGTGCCTTCTCCGGCACAGGGTGGCACACAGGACAGGTCTGTAAGATCCTGACAGTGATGGGGCCGATGGTGCTGGACCATCCATGGAATTCAGGGACTGGGAGGAGCCAAGCTTGGACCAGACTACTGGGCTAGGTCGCTTGTGACCTTAAAGGGAGCATTCCCAATAATGCAGGATGGAGTAGGGGCAAGGAGGGAAGGTGAGTGAGTAAGAATAGCAAACCAAGGAGTCAGAAGTGTGCTGGAGAATCTGTGTTAGAAGCCGAAGAAGGGCAGGTACCAGAGGCCCTTAAGAGGGGGGTGAGTAGGGCTGGGAAGATGGCTCAGTAATTGAGCATCTGCTGCTCCTCCAGTGGACCTGAGGTCACTTCCCAGCACCCACATGATGCTCACAACTATCTGTAACTCCAGTTCTAAGAGAGCTGATGTTCTCTTCTGGCCTCTGAGGGCACCAGGTACATGTACATGCAGCCGAAACATTCATACATATAACATAAAAATAAAGAGTTGGTGTGAAGATGAGTTGGTGTGAAGAGTTGGCGATATGTCTCAGTGGTGGGGCACATGTGGGTGAAGTACAAGGGTCGATTCCCAGCACCACAAACACACTGCAAAGTGAAGAAGGGCCGAGGGTGTAGCCCATGGTAGAGTACTTGCCTAGCACACCCAAGACTTGGGCCCACCCATTGCAAAAAAAAAAAAAACAAAAAAAAAACGAGGAGAAAGCACAGAAGCAGTCTGAGCCTGTGTACCGGCAACAAGGAAGGGGGCTACAGTGAGGAAGCGCTGTGGAGGAGGAGGGGCTGCTGGTAAGTTAGAGTCCCCCAGAAGCAAAGGATCGAGGAGCTCAATGGTAGGACTAACCTTGGCTAGAAAGTGGGCTTCCCTCCAGTCTTGCTCCATTGGGTGTGGCTGCAACAGAGTATACCCAGACTGGGCAACTGTAAAGGGACAAAACTTATTCCTCATAGCTTTGGAGGCGCGGAAGTACAATATCAAGGTGATGGCATCTGTCAGGAGCCTCCTTGGCTACATCATTCCTCGGCACTAAAGACCTGGGGGAGAGAGGGGAGAAGGAAGAGATGGACAGAGGGAGGCAGGGAAGAAAGGAGGGAGGGAAAGAGAGGAAGATGTAGATGATAAGAGGGGAAGGATAAGGGGCAGGAAGAAGAGTGCAAAGGGGGACTGTCATCAGGAGCCCCCATCCGCTCATAAGGTCTCACAGAGGAACAGGTTAAAAGCCCCGCCCCCACTCCCAGCATTGCTTTCTTACTTCACAGTAAAACTTTATAACCAGTGCTCAAAGCATAGACTTAAGGGGAAGTGTTCAAACAAGTCCTTTTCTGACGTACAAAGGAAGGGAGGGAGGAAGGAAGGAAGGAAGGAAAGAAGGAAGGAAGGAAGGAAGGAAGGAAGGAAGGAAGGGAGGGAAGGTGGGAGGGAGGGAGGGAGGGAGGAAGGAAGGGAAGGAAGGCAGGCAGTAAGAAGGGATTCAAAGATGAGGTAGAAAGCAGGTGGGGAGAGAGCAGGGAGACCTGATATCAGGCTCTTCTCCAAGCTCCCACCACTCAGTCCCCTCACAGTCAAGGCTTTGTTAACAGTGGAAGAACTTCAGGAGAAGATGCTGAGATGCCAGGATGATGCTCAGGAGGGCCAATGTCCCCAGAATCTGTGCAGTAGTCACAGATCCAGCAAGGTCCCCATGCTAAAGCCTCAAGGTTACAGTGGTGACCAAGAGCCTGAGTCCCCTCCGGAGCAGGCCTGCCCGGACAGTGAGAACTTAGTTCCGGTCCGGCAATGTCAGGATAACGGTGATTATGGGGAGCGCTCCTCCCGGGAAATGAGTGGAACACAGTTATAGGTCAGAAAGATTATCCCAGGCAGCCACTGGAGTGAGGGGAAGGGTGTAGGTGAGAAAAGGCTGAGGCTAAAGGGAGGAGCAGACACAGATCACCCTCCTGGCCTCACTAGCAGGCTTTTGTGGAGCTGGCAGAGAGGGAAAGCACTGGGCAGCTGGGGGGCCTATGGGGCAAAAGCAGAGTCCAGTGGAAGAAAGGGAATGGGCTGGCTGGCCAGCCAGGTGGGCTGGCAGGCTCACTGATTGGCCCGATGAGGCCAGATGCAAAGTTTCCTCTTGGGCAATTGAGGAGAGAAGGAGGGAGTCACTCAAAGGAGAGGGAGAACCGGTTTCTGGAGGAAGATGACAAGCTTATGCTTGAGCCTGTGGACAGAGGCCCTTGTGGGAATGTTAATGGAGAAGCACAGGAATAGGATTCACGGGTCTGGAGACAGGAGGAGAGGCCAGGGTGTGAGGCTATGAGAGACCTATAAGTACTGGATGCAAATGAGATACCCAGGGTTTGTGAGATTGAGCTTTTAAAAAGGCCGGAGAAAGACAAGGAAAACCAGACAGAAGCTAGGCCAGGCTAGACCAGGAGACAGAACACTCTCGTAGGCATGAGAGGAGACCAAAAATGAAGAGGATTCAGGAGGGACTCGCACTGGAATCTAGGAGGATGGGAAAGTTGGAGGCAAAAACAAAAGAGCTCAAGGGGACACAAGCAATGACCTTGGGGAGAGAGAGGTCAAAAAGAAAGGGTCCAGGTCACTGCTGGGGGAAGCCTGGGGAGGGTGGACTTGGAATGACCAGCTGCAGAGCAGTGGGTGGATGGGGGGGGGGGAACGACACACAACACATAAGGGGGTTTGCCTAGCAGCTGGGGATTACGTCAACTGGTAGTGTCCTGTTCAGTTCCCAGCACTCCCATAACGCCATCACTCAGGAAGTAAAAACAGGAAGATCAGAAGTTCAAGGTCCTCTTCAGTCACAGTCAGCTGGAAGCCATCCTGGGACATATGAGATCTTGTCTAAAATAATAAAACAAAACAGAGCGGCAGGGGTGATGGCACAAAGCTGTCGTCTCAGTACTTGAGAAGTGGAGGCAGGAAGACCAGAAATACAAAACCGTTTTTACTGCATAAGGTGTCTGAGGCCAGCCTGGGCTACACAAGGCACTATCACCAAATGACTAAATAAATAGAATGAGTCTGTCATCCTTGCACCCAAGAGGCTGTGGCAGGAAGAATGCCCTGAGTTTGTCAAACCAGCATAGACTACACAGTGAGTTACAAACCTGTCTGAAAAAGAGAGTCAGGAAGAAGGAAAGTGTGGGGGGTGGATACAAAAATGTCCTTAGTTAGCTGTGCTGTTCTTTGAAATAAAGAAAGTACATTGTGTCTGGTTGGGTGGGGAGGGGCAGGCACTGTAGAACGAAGGTGAGAAACACAGTCACAGGGCTGGTGACAGAAAGAGTGGAGCAGGCTGGGATGGAGCCACACATCCAGCCTCGAAGGAAGTAACACTAGGGACACTAGGGGACAATCTGAGAGTGTGTCTTGTGCCAGGTATTGTGCTAAGATCTGTATTGGGGGGAACTCCGTGTCTGGTGCAGGCTGGCAAGTGAGCAGACCACAGAGGTCTTTTCTCTCTCTCTCTCTCTCTCTCTCTCTCTTTCTCTCTCTCACTCTCTCTCTCTCTCTCTCTCTCTCTCTCTCTCTCTCCACCCAACTCTCTTTGAAATCACTCAAGCAAGCAAGGTCACTCATTAAACCTAGAGCTCGCCAGTTAGGTTAGACTGGCCAGCCAGAAAGCTCCGCGCATCTGTCTCTGCCTCCCCAGCGCTGGGATCCTAGGCCACCATGCCTGGCTTTTTACATGGGTGCTGGGGATCTGAACTCAGGTCCTCAGTCTACCTCATCGGGCACGTTACTGACAGACACACCTGAACCGGAGACAGTTCTTGACTGGCAGCTCCTCGGTTATCACAGCTGTCACAGAGCAGGCAAGAGATGGAACTGACTCCAGTGAGGGGAATGGAGTGGGGGCCGATGCAGGTGAGGCTGCAGGGTAGGTGACAGATTGTGACCTGGGTGAAGAGGAGAGAGCGGTGGCAGTTGAGAGGCCAGCTGGAAGACCTAGTTGTCATTCTCACCAGGGTGAGTGGAATGATGGGTGAGCATCTGATAGGACCAGGCATCTGATGCTTCCAGCAGCTGGAGTAGCCGGAGAGGCTGGAGGCCCTGTGGGGCTGGAACCGGTTCTCTTCACACCTGAGCGTGGCTTGCCTGGGAGAAGGTCTTCCTGCATTGCTCCAGGAAGGAAACCTCAGGTTCCCTGCCAAGGGAAACCTTCATCAGATCTGGGTAAGTATGGCGCCACGCCCATGGGATGACCGTTCTTGCCAGGTTTTTTCACCCCATAGGCTTCTGCACCGATTCTGTAATTTGTATTTTCTTTTTTGACATACCAAGGGTTATGATGGCGGTGTGAGAGGGACCCGCCATACAGGAACGCGAGCAGGAGACAAACACGCCATGCAGACAGAGCTTGAGTGCGGAGTTTATTAAGATAAAGGGAATGGGGAAGGGAAGAGAAAAACGGGAAGGAGAGACAGAGATTCAGAGGAAGAGAAAGAAGAGATGCGGAAGGCTGTCTCCTCAGAGAAAAGAAGAGGGCAAGAATAGGCGGAGCTTGTCTCTTAAAGGGATCTTTTGCACCTGTGTACAGATTAGGGCCCTGGGCTGGCCAGGCTACTGCCTGGGTGCATCCTGCCAGATGACAGGGCTGGCCAGCATAATGCCTGAATTCTAACACCAAGTCTCTGTGGCAAAACCACTTTCAGCTCTGGAATGTTTCATTTGGTCTATCATTCATTTATTCATTTCCGGAATATCCACTGAGAATCAACTCAGTAAGCGCCCGTCCTTACTGTTTACAATGAGAATGACAGTGTTGACCCACGTGAGATCCTGGGGGCTTTAGCTCTGTCCGTGAGTGCTGGATCCCTGAAGCCTTGTGCATAAAGGATGCTCTGCAAATGGGTGTTGGAGGTAGACGTGCATGTATTATGGAAGGAGTTTATCGCGTGCTTTCATGGTAATTTTACTAGCTAAGACCTCTTTTCCACCCCCAGTTTCGCCTTCATCACTTTCTCTTTATGCCAGGCGACACAGAAACAACCTTGGGTGCTTTGGGGATCCAGCTGAGAGGAAGTTGCATGATATGAGGGACACATACATGTGGTATGGGGACACTTAAGTATGTAGAGAAGCTATTATTGGCTACCCTAGTGTCGGGATCCAACCTTGACAGGGTTGGCACATTCCAGGGTAGGGGCGTGTGGATTAGAAATTTTAGGCAGAAGGAACAGAGAGACACGAAAGAAAAAGACAGAGACACAGAACAGAATATGGAGGGCAATCCAGTGAATACTGCATCTGCCCATGTTTATTTCTTACGATTTTTAAATACCCCAATCCAAAAGAGGGGAAGAAAGCAAAAGATTTTTTTTTCATGACACAAGGAAAAAAACTGATTACCATCTTAATACCCAAAACACCAAGTAACCACACCCTAGGTCAAGACATCCTGTTAGTAACCACAACCTAAGTCAAACCTCCTGTCAACAGCCCTGAAGGAGCAAGAATAAGCCTGAACTCTGACCTTCAGTCAAGGTGGACCCCACGTCCCAGCATGAGAACGACTTCCAGGGATAGTGCTGCCAAGCACCCTGAAGCCTCACTGGGAATGTAACAAAGGTGCAAGGTCAGATACAATGTTGCAAATGGGCACTTCCTAGGATGCTAGCACTAGCTGCTCCAGGGTAGCATTGAAACAGAAGCACCGGCACTGAAGGATAAAGACGAGCTGCAGTCCCTTGCCTTCAGCTTGACTCGGATGAACCCAGAGTTGAGGACCAGTTGGCCTGTACTTCACTTTTCTCTCATACTTACACACAACAGAGCTCCAAAGCTTATTCCTCGTCCAGAGAATGCATGGGAAACTTTCCAAGAAATGACGCAGCTTCCGAAAAGATGCTTTTGTGAGCACAGTTTGACTAGCCTTTCCAAGGGTGGGCCCATCTTCAGAGCTCACACATCTATCAAATTATAATTTGTTTCAATGAGCAGTCAGATGAGCCAGGTGCAGTGTGGGGGTGCACATGAAGTCCCAGCTGCGTGTGAGGAAGGCAGGAGAATTGTGAGCCAAGGAGTTCATGACTTCTTGAAAAAAAGTGGTAATGCTAACATCAACAACAACAACAATAACAATAATAGCAAATTTAATATCAAAGTAAGGTGCTGGAGAGATTGCTCAGTGGTTAAGAGCACTGGCTGCTCTTCCAGAGGATTTGGGCTCAGTTCCCAGCACCCACATGGTGCCTCACAACTCTTGATAAATCCAGTTCCAGAGGATTTGACACTCGCTTCAGGCCTCCTTGGACACCAGGCACATATGTGGTGCACAGACATATGTGTAGGCAAAACACCTATATCACATAATTTTTTAATAAAAATCCAAATAAATATTGTCTATGCCAAAATCTTTGTACCAAATGCTGTACCGGTATATCATGCCACCTTGTTAGTGGGTGCATTATAATTCTGATTGCATTCATTATCCAGTCATTAGACACGCAGGGTCCTCAGTATGAGACAGACATGGGGGACACACATTCCCCACAGTGCACTTCCCCTCTTTGAAGAGTCTTCACCTTCCCAGCTGTGTTGGTGGGGAGGGGTGTAAATAGATGACAGCTCTTGACTGGAGCCCAGACCGAGGAGGGGATGAACAAGTAGAGGTGCTTGGGTGGAGCGCCTTCCTCAGCGAGGTATGAGGTGAGTCTGGGAATGCATCTCGGAAAAGCTGACTCAGCCTCTTGGCCCGGAGGCTTCAGCCTTGGGTGGGAGGCTGAACTGGAACAAAGGTTCCCAAATTTGACTCATCATCAGAATCAGCTGAGAAGCCGAGACTCCCAAGCCTGGGAGTAACTCAGAGTGACAGCAGAGCAGACCGGGAGTCAGCCTGTCTGTTCTACTAAGAACTTGGTGGTGATGACCATTTTTATGAGATGGGGGTCTCATGTAACGTTCTAGGTCTAGGACGGCCTGGAACTGCTATGTAGTTGAGCCTGGCCTTGAAGTCCTGATTCTCCTACTTCTGCCTCCCAAGTGCTAGGATTACAGACGTGTGTCACTATGACCATCTGGTTAGCTTGCTCCAGGAATTGCTTCCGACTCCCAGGATCACAGGTCTACTTCTGCCCGAGATTTCTGTAGGTGCTAGGAATCTGAGCTGTCGACCTCATGCTTGCCCAGCAGCTAGCACTGCCGGTTCAAAGAGGACAGCTCAGTGTGACTTTTTGTATATCACAGAAGATCTATTAAAATTATTCTAACATCTAAGAACATTTCCATAACCACAAAAGAAGCCCGTGCCCACAAGGAGTCACTTCCCACCCCGCTGCCACTCAGCATCTTCTTTTTTTCTGTTCTGTTGTGTAGATATGGGGGAGCTGAAGACCAAATTCAGGGCACTCCACCACTGAACTATACTCTATTCCCCTCCATATTTTTTTTTTTTTTTTTTTTGGTTTTTCGAGACAGGGTTTCTCTGCAGCTTTAGAGCCTGTCCTGGAGCTAGCTCTTGTAGACCAGGCTGGTCTCGAACTCACAGAGATCCGCCTGCCTCTGCCTCCCGAGTGCTGGGATTAAAGGCGTGCGCCACCACCGCCCGGCTCCCCTCCATATTTAAATACTATGTTCATATATTTATCTGTTTGGTATATTTTGTGTAA
Source organism: Arvicola amphibius (assembly GCF_903992535.2). Lineage (NCBI taxonomy): Eukaryota > Metazoa > Chordata > Mammalia > Rodentia > Cricetidae > Arvicola > Arvicola amphibius. The sequence continues at coordinate 11,321,636 of NC_052058.2, read as the reverse complement.
ATGGAATAATAAAATATGTGATGTTCACATTCAACTTTCTTTCTCTGAATTTGAGGCCAGCCTGGTCTTCCAGGACAACCTAGTCAGGTCTAAAGAGAAAGTTCCAGGACAACCAAGCATAGTCAGTGAAGGAACAAACCACAGAATGCAGAAAGCTGGTGAAGGTGTAACTGAATGAGGGGGCCATGTTCCAGCCTCAGCAAGCAGCAGAACCTGGCAACTTCAGACATTTGTTCTGGCTTTAAAGTCAGATAGAAGAAAGTATTATGGAATCTTCCTCCATGACTAAGGAAAGCTGCTAAAGCCAGGCATGTTTCAGAGGTGCCCCTGCATGGAGGCATAGAGAGGTCAAGGCATGAAGCTGTGAAGGTGAAGCCTGGGTTGCCTTGGAGACCCTAAGATGCTGGAGATGCCAGAGATGTGGGATCCCTGCAGAGGAGAGCTGCTAACAGGGAGTGGAGCCAACCTAAGAGACAGAAGTGTGTTACAGTCAACAAAGCTGAAAGGAGTTGGAGATTTGAAGAGTGTTTTGACATCAGACATGGAAATGCAGAGTTTAGTTTCCCCAGATGGGTCTTGCTGTGGTCCAGTATTTCCTCACTATGCTCCCTTCCCTATGTTTTGGAATGGTGATGTACATCCTGTGCCACTATATGTTGGAAGTATGTGACCTGCTTTTTGATTTTGATTTTACAGGGAATTACAGTTAAGAGAATGCATGAGGGCTGGAGAGATGGCTCAGAGGTTAAGAGCATTGCCTGTTCTTCCAAAGGTCCTGAGTTCAATTCCCAGCAACCACATGGTGGCTCACAACCATCTGTAATGGGGTCTGGTGCCCTCTTCTGGCCTGCAGGCATACACACAGACAGAATATTGTATATATAATAAATAAATAAATATTTAAAAAAAGAATGCATGAATTCCAGAAGAGACTGAATTTAAGACTTCTAAATAAGTTTGAGACTGTTACAGACTGTGGGGACTTTTAAAATTGAACTGAATGCATTAACAAGCCTTTGGGAGCCAGGGAGTCGAATGTGATGGTTTGAAAGAAAATGACCCCCAAAGGGAATGGCACTCTTAGGAGACATGACCTTGTTGGAAGAAGGAAGTGGGTCATCGTGGGGGTGGGCTCTGAGGTCTCCTATGCTCAAGTTACACCTAGTGTGGGAAGCAGTTCACTTCCATTGCCCGAGGATCAAGATGTAGAACTCAGCTCCTTCTCTAACACCCTGCCTGCCTGCACACCACCATATCCCACCATGATAACAGACTACACCTGTGAAACTGTAAGCCCCCCTAATAGAATCTTTTTCTTTATAAGAGTTGTATGGTCACAGTGTCTCTTCACAGCAATAGAAACCCCACCTAAGACACTCCAGTTGTTGTAGGAACAATGAGTGAGGGCTCTGATGTCTTCATGTACTCTACAGCAATTTGTTTCTGGTCCTTGATCTTCCTCAATCTACCCTAAGGGCTTGTGACTGTAGTGTCATATTGTAGGGAACTGAATCTGTTGGGCCAGGAGTAAACACACTGTGTTGACAGATACTGTGTATTAACATTTCAGTAATCAGAGCAGTTTGCTTTTCACAGGCATCCAAAGAGTTATTCATTTTATTTTGATCTTTGATTCTTTTTAGGTCTGTTGTCCACCAAGATCTTTTCCGGATACTTATGATGCACTCATTAGGGAAAGAAAACTAGAAATTTCTTTCCCTTTGATTTTACATTTTTATTTTTTCATTTCATTTTTTTACATTTTATTTTTTATGTGTATGAATATTTGCTTGCATGTATGCAAGTGATGCTCATGAAGGCCAGAAATGGCCATCAGATTCCCCGAGACTGGAATTGCAGAAGGTTGTGAGTCATTTTGAGGGTCCTGGGAATTGAACCTCAGTCCTCTGCAAGAGCAGCAAGTGCTTTGAACTGCGGAGCCCTCTCTCCAGCCCTTGGTTTTACATTTTAACAGGGGAAAATGATACTGAACAATAAATGTGACCCTTTAATACATGCAGTCCCTCATGCTGTGGTAACCCCTCAATCATGAAATTATTTTGTTGCCTCTTCATAACTGAATCATAATGTAAATATGTTTTCCAATGGTCTTGGGTGACCCCGGTGAAGGATGGTTCAACCTCCGAGGGGATTGTGACCCACAGGTTGAAAGTACTGCCTTAGATAAAGAACATATTCTCACATACGACCACTCCAGCATCTGGGAGAACACACACTCAGCCATGGGTCACTTCGGGGGCTCAAAGGATCAGTACTACACACAACTTGAGCTTGCTCTGAATAATCACCCCCCACTTAAGAGATTTCCCCGAGTTGGCTCAGGCCTCACTGAAATGGTACTGTGGTCTAACCAACTTCTATGCAGTCTCGCCTCCTTCCTTCTTTGTCCACTGGTATCAATCCTAGCAGACTCTGCTTCTCTGCAAACACAACTCAAGATGTTGGGTACCAGCAGGAAGGAGAGGCTCCCTCTACTACAAGAACACTGGTCTGGGCTTCACAACACCCACCATCAAGGGCGCCTACATAGACAAGAAACACCTTTTACTGGTAACAACTCCATTCCAGGGTGACTCCTTCAGAGGATATGGTGGTTAAGATGTAGATGCAGAGGACCACTGCCATCCATGAGCATCATCTCTGGTCCATCCATATGTACAGTCCCTTTGAGAAGCACCACGAGAATGTGTCTGTGCACCTGCTCCCTTTTCAGGGATGTGCAGACTGGCAACATCATCACCACGGGCAAGTGCAGGCCCCAGAGTGAGACAGTGCGCTTCAGTGTGCTCAAGGTCACCAAGGCCACTGGTACCAAGAAGCAGTTTCAAAAGTTCTGAGAGACTGCTGGCTAACCCCACAGACTGCAGGCTAACTGCTCAGAACGTGATACAGTTATTTTCTGACTTACAGGGGTTAAAAGAAAAATAAAGTAGACAGATCCATGCCAATGCCATGGACCTGGTGGAGAAAGAAGGAGCCTCTGTTGGGAACAGAAGACTGTAAGGGCCAGTTGATGTTTAGACAACATGGTGCTGACATGGGGGTCTGGTGTGAGTCAGCTAAAATGTAGCTGACACTGGACATGGGGGAGCAGACAATGACTGAGCACAAAGGGGCTGACACTGGATGTCTGGGGAACCCCAAAATAAACAGCGGTCCAATATGCTATTTAATTATTTTTGGCAGAATGACACTTCCGTGTGATTCTGTATGGGTGACCTTGAGGTTGGAGGCCTGAGCCCTTTGCCTCTGTCTTTGGCAGCCTGCCTGTACATGCTTGTCTGTAGGCCTGTGTGCCTACATCTTTGTAGCCTGTGTGCTGCTGGCCTGCGTGTGTGCCTGTGCCTGCCTGTGTACAGCCTGCCTGTGTCAGCATATGCCTGAGTGCCTACGCAGGACTGCCTGCCTAGCAGTTCATTTGGTGGATAAATACGTGGTATCTGCTGCTTGCAGCTCTCCGCAGTCTCTTCAACCTCCCAGTCTCCCAGGATCCTCTCCCATTTTTTGGCATCTGGGCATGGACCCCACAGCCACTGATACATGGGGCATGAGTGTCTCGGTGGATTTACCTAGAGAGTCTGGATTCCTAGATTGCTTTGAGCCTGTGCAGCTATTACCTCTCTAGTAAGAACCAGCACTCTCCCCTTGCTTAAAGACAACTCCATTGCATGACCACATATACTTTTACAGAATATGACTCTGCCTGCCTTCCTGACTATGAGACCAATAACTAGGGTAAAATAACAACATATCCTGACCAAAGGTAAGCCTGGGATTGGCAAGGAATGAAAGGGCTTTGTTTGATAGGAAGCGCTACCTCAGCTCCCTAACACCCCTTTATACAAAAGGTCTGGAATGCTTAGTTGGGGGCTTCACCCTAGCCCCTGGCATCCATTTTGGAATGTTGGGTGGAAAGTTCCATGTCAAAGTCCCCTCCCCAGGGAAAGTCAAGACCACTCCCATGAGCTATTTAAACTACCCCCCAGAGAATGAACACATGGTCTCCCCTTTTCCCTCTCTGGTGGTCGTTCTGGTTCTCCTTTCCCCATCTCTATGTTTTCCCGGGGGCCACCTGGGAGCGCTGGCATCCATTAAACCTGGGTTTCTTCTAATTTGGTCTGATTTGGTCTAATTTGGATTATTGCGTCGGCAGAGAGGTTTGTCGTTCCAAGAAAAAACTTAACAGGCTTCTACAGAGGAACTGCAGAGCCTATCACCATATTATCAGTAGCTGTTGGGAAAGCATGTTTGGGGCAATAGTCTGAAGGCCTGTGATCAACAGGACCCAGCAGAAAACGGGGAAGGGAAGGAAGAGTTGTCCGTTTGGGACCCATCTCAGGACGGCTGCAGAACTTTCTGGGAAGGTTCTTAGAAGCCAAGGAAATGTGTTGTTCACAGTAGAAGTAGAAACGTCAGAATTCCCATGGCAGACAACGAAAAGACCAAGAGGCTCAGAGAACTGGGTTGTTAGAACCGACAGAGTACACGCAGCAGGAAAGCCTGCCCGATGATGCTATTCTGTGGCAGGCCCAGAGGGTACCCAGGCAATAGGAGATGCTGATGGGGGCGGGAGGGAGAAGGTGCCGTCATCAGCTAGAGTCTACAGCCAGGGCTGTGAGCTGAGATGCCACCATTGAACAAGGTTTACAGGTAACAATGGAGTGAGAGGACCCAGATGTGACACTATGCTCTCAGATGCCAGGTGGGTGCAATTATCATAATGAACGGCAAGGCTGGAGTGGCAGCCAGGGGACTCTGACCCTCACAGAGTAGGGTGTGGTTAACAAAACACAGACAGAATAATGGGGCAGTCAGTATAAGAAAACGAAATCCACAACAGACAACCGGGAAGCCAAGGACAGACATCTTGATGACAAATTAAGCTCTCTTCTAAAGTTACGCTGTGCCTGGTTTCCTAATATAAACTAGTTTTCAGACCCGGAGCCTGTGGATAAAAAGAACTGGTCCCCATCAGGAAGTACCTAATGACATCACAGTAATGATAGGAGACGGTTTTCAGGTCTTCTTTAAAGGAAACTATGGTCATTTATTTGGTAATCAGACATTAGAAAAATAAATACAAAAGAATATTTTCCCCAGGACTCTTGAATGTGGGCATCTTTGCTGAAACCCCAAGACTTAAAACATCATCATGAGACCCCTTTCAAAATGCATGCACATGGTGCCAGTTGGTAACTGTAGCTTGGCCAAGGTCTGACCAACAGTTACCCACAATGTCTCTGAACTGGCCAGTTCATTTCCTGGTGTCAAATATGTAATTAAAATGGATATGGGGCCAGCAAGACAGCTCCGTGAGTAAAAGCATTTGCCACCCAGATGAACAACCTGAGTTCCACGCCAGGCCCCGTGTGCTGGAAAGGGAGAGGAGGGAACCAACTCCCACAAGTTATCTTCTAACCACCGCACATGCGCATGCATGCAGGCACGTGTGTGCGCGCGCGCGCGCGCACACACATGCACACAGAGACAAATTGTATGCCTTGGCTTCTCAGCAATGATGGCGTAAAGGCCAAGCAGAAGATTCTGAAGTTCTGTACCGCTCTTCGCCCCCCCCCCCCCCCCCGCCCCGGTACCAAGGTATCAAATCAAAAGCTGCATTGCCCTCCTGGGAAGGGCCACAATTCATAACACGTGATTATAGACGTGACTGAAGGAAGACCCAATGGATGCAGGCTGGTGGTCTGCATCGCATCTCCATTTCATCATCAATCTGAACCCGTGAAAGTCAGACCTGGAGAAAGACAACAGAGCACCGTAGTCAGACAAGCCGTAGCCCCGCAGTGGCTGCCGTGCCTGGAGTGGTATCTTTCTGGAGCAAATACAGGAATCATCAGGTATGAGCGTGTGGCGTTCTGGGCCAAGGGGTGCATGCTCTTCCACCAGAACAGCTGATTCACTGGGAACATTTACAACCTTGGCCCAGGGTTACATTAATGCATCTTGGCATAAGATGGCCCCCAGAGACCTGGACTGCATGGATACCGATGACATCATGCTCACTGGACCATCTGAGCAAGAAGAGACTAATGATTTTGAGGCTTTTGGAACGCACTCATTCCAGAAAGTGGAAGAAAAAATATCGATGAGGAATTAGAGGTTAGGGGTGGAGCAATGGCTCAACAGTAGAGGACATACATACAGAACTCTAAAGAGACGTAGGGAACGTATACCACTTTACAGAGAGACCCCTCTTCTGGCCTCCACAGGCACTGAATGCACATGGGACACAGACATATATGCAAGCAAAACACCCATACACATCATATAAAAATAAGTCTTTAAAAAGAATCAGACATCTACCACATCTGTATCATTTTTATGTGTCCAGCGGTCCAGAGCATGTGGTAACATCCCTCTAAAGTAGGAGATACACGATTAGCTCTTGTAGTTATTGTCCCTAAGAAAGTCCAACACTAGAGACCACATATTCCAAACCTGGGGCTATCACTTTATACAAGGTAATTTGAAATCCTGCCAGTATTAAATGTGACCAGGAACAGTAAAGGGTTCTTGCCACAGATGCAGGCTACACAGTACAAACATCTCTGAGGTCTGGGCCACATGTACAGTAGTAGAGACATCAGTGTTTGGAAAAGATGTCATGTAGAATTTATGACAATTTCCAAAGCAAGAATTACAATGCAGCGTCCCAGCGTTCTGAAGCAAGGCCATGGCAGTTGTGAAATAGAATATCTTCCTAGAAAATCTTGGCATGCTATCGGGGCACGAGGGAAACAGAGTGAGACACCATTGGGCAAGTGCTCCCCAGCTCGGCATCAGCTGGCTCTATCAGGGCTGTGGAGTGATGAAGGCACATGGCCCAGCAGCAAGTCCAGGATCCACCACAGGCCCGGCTGGAGGACACGGAGACCTGTGTGACTTACTGTGTCATCATCCACCATCGCTGCCCAGTTCTCTTCCTTAGCTTGCGTGAATGGCTCCTTGCAAATCTCTGGATAGTTGGTTTTTGTCGTGAACCTGAGTTTGGTCCATGGATGACTTAATAAGTAAGTGCAAATTGAAAATGGATTGTTGCGGTGCTACACCATCATTCAAGGGTGACACAGACAGATGATGGTGAGCCACAGGTCCCATGGATGTGCAGACAGACCTTCAGGCAGAGAGAACCTGTCATCCAGTTGGTGGGCGGTGGCTATGGCTTAGAACAAACAAGGACTTATTTTGTCAAGCTGAATGGCTTCTTCAGAGTGTCCTTGAAAGGGAAAGATCTTGGAGATCAGGACAAAAGTGTAAGCTAGGCTCAGTGTATGTGTGGGAGCAGACATGTAGTACAAAGGTCATTGTCCCTGTCAACGCCCACAAGACAGCACCAAGAACCAAAGATGATGCAGCTAGAGTGAGCTAGACCACTTCTGTCACTGCCGCTCCCCTGCTGGCTAAAGGAGCATATAAGCAAAGTGACCACGACAGGAGGGACGGAGGCTGTCCATGGGCTGGCAGCGCGGGCTCCCGCTCACCAAGGCCGACCTTGCCATCACTGCTGCACGCCCTGTGCCAGCAACAGAAACCAACACTTGTGCTGCCTTCAGCACCATCCCTGGAGAAAACCTATCAGCACCTTGCTAACTTTCACAGAAAGAGAGAGTCATTTTGGGGGTGACTTTAGCTTTATTCCACATAGGTCTCAAAACTATCTTATGGGGCTGGAGAGATGGTTTAGTGGTTGAGAACACTGGCTGCTCTTCCAGAGGACCTGGGTTCAATTCCCAGCACCCACATGGCAGCTCACAGCTGTCTTTAACTCCAGTTCCAGGGGGTCTGATACTGTTATATAGACACACATGTGGCCATAACACCACTGCACAATAAATAAATAAATCATTAAAAAAAACTATCTAATGATTAGAGTCTTCTATTCACCAGCATAGGATCCCATGAGTCACTGCTGCCCTGGTCGACCCTTTCTTTCTTTCTTTCTTTCTTTCTTTCTTTCTTTCTTTCTTTCTTTCCTTCCTTCCTTCCTTCTTTCTTTCTTTCTTTCTTTCTTTCTTTCTTTCTTTCTTTTATTTTTAGGCAGGGTCACTTTATTTCCTTATTTCTGGCTATCTTGGAACACTTTATGAAGACCAGGCTAGCCTAGAACTCACATAGATCCTCCTGCCTCTGTTGGAATTAAAGGCGTATGCCACCATGACCAGCCTCCTACTCTGCTTTCTGTTGCTGTGATAAAAACACTAACCAAAACAACTCAGGGAGGAAAGGCAGGAACAGTGGAGGAAGGCTGTTTACTGGCTTGTTCTTCAAGGATTTCTCAGTTTGCTCTTTGAGACAGGGCCTCACTATGGAGTTCTGGCTGGCCTGGAATTCACCATGTAGAAGACCAGACTCGCCTGGAGGTCACAGAAATTCACACTTGCTTCTGCCTTCATTGTGCTGGGATTAAGCCATGTGCCACCACATCTAGCATGGCTTGCTTTTTAAATACAGCCCAGGTCACCTGTCCAAGAATGGCAGTACACACAATAGGTTGTGCCCTTCTACATCAATCATTCATCAAGAAAATGACTCACAAATTTGCCAATCTGATTAGAGGCATTTTTTTCAATGAAGGTTTCCTCAGTTTAGATGACTTTAACTTGTGTCAAGTTCACAAACAAACAAAACAACCAACTGACCAGCACAATTTCATTAGGCATGGTGCTAAAGGCAGCAGTCAGTGTTGGTCTCTGTTGCTGGCATGTAGGACATTTGGCAGTGATGGCAAGGTCAGCCTTGGTGAGTGGTAACCCATGCTGCCAGCCCAAAGACAGCCTCGTCCCTCCCGCCATAAACACTCTGCTTATTTGTTCCGTTAGACAGCAGTAGATTGCATCCCCTTTGCAACCTGGCAACCTGGCTGTTGGTGTTACCCTGTGGGAATTAACAGTTGCTATGACCTTTACATGGTAACAACCCTATGATAGAGCAAAGGTGATATAAATGTAGGCCCAGGGCTATGACATCATATCATACCATTCTTCTTCTGAAGAAGAGAATGGAGAGGATGATGTAGCAACAAGGAGGCCTTGGAATAAGGATGGTAGTGTATTTTCAGTCTGGAAACCCAGGGGTAGCAACAAGGATGTCTTTACTTAGAATCACTTTCAGTCATTATCCACTTGGAGGGATTCATGTTTCCTGCCTGCAGCTCTGGGCCTGTAGGGTTAAAATGTCTTGTTTGTAAAAGAAAATATACATCCACTGGAGATCCCAGGAAAAGTCTCACTGTGTTGACAGAGCTTTTCTGTCCTGTCCGGTCCTGCAGCTATTCAGTCCCAAAGAAACACACAGAGGTCTATATTAATTATAAACTAGTTGGCCTAGTAGCTCAGGCTTCTTATTAACTCTTATATTATATATCTTATATTAACCCATAATTCTTGTCTGTGTTAGCCACATGGCTTGGCCTTTCATTAGTGAGGTATTCTCATCTTGCTTGCTCTGTGTCTGGGTGACGACTATAGACTGACCTCTCTCCTCTTCCCAGAATTCTCCTGTTCTCATCACCCTGCCTCTACTTCCTGCCTGGTTGCCCCGCCTCTACTTCCTGCCTGGCTACTGGCCAATCAGTGTTTTATAATAATCCAAGAGACAGGATGAAAGACCATTGTCTCGCAGCATCACTGAGCAATGATGTGTGGATGCTACTTGGGCATGTCAAGGTATTTTTAATCAAACAGGACCAGAGAACAAGTAGAGTTGGTATTTTGACAGGCATGTCAGACATTTTGGGGGCTACAGAAAATACCTTAGAACTCACTATAAGAGCAGGAAAGATCCATCTAGGTCTATGGTCACTAGGTGTCTTAGTCACTGCTCTATTGCTGTGCAGAGACACTATGACCACAGCAACTCTTATAAGAGAAAGCATTTAATTGAGGGCTGGTTTCAGAAGTTTAGTCCATCAGCATCATGGTGGGGAACATGGCAGCATGTAGACAGGAGAGATGGCTCAGCAGTGGAGAGCACATTCTGTTAGTACTAAGGACCTGAATTCAGTGCCCAGCACTCACACGGGGTGGCCACAACCACTACCAAGCCAGCTCCAGGGATATCCCATGGCTCTGCCCTCTGCGGGTGCCTCCTCTCCCATATACATACACATAGAGACAAATAAACACTTAAATAATACTAAATCTTGTTTAACAGACTGCCAAGTAGCCAGTCAGATACAGCAGTGTGCATTTCAGCGGTGGGGGTGGGGGAGCCTGGACAGAGACCTAACTTCTGGACAGTTGAGTGCACGCAGCTCACGCCAATCAGCTCTTTTTCTTGCCTGCTGCCCCTCAGCCGCAAAGGTGAGAACAGGCTGTTACTCTGCAAATGTAGTTAGCAACCTGATCTGACCATGCTCTGGCGTCTGTTTCCCAGCAACCCCTTTGTCTTCTGCTGCTCTTCGTCATTCTCAGAACCCGTGGCCTTCACATGACCCCTGTCATCCCCAAAGCTACTTATCTCTGGCTGTAATGTTTCTGGGTTAGAAGGTAAACTGCACAGAGCAAGGTAGAATTCCAAAAATCACAGTAATTTTAGGGTAAGAAATGAGACTGTAGGCGATTTTTTTCTGAGAGACTGAGGAAGATCTAAGGCTTTCAGACCTAAGATTGCAGGAAAAGCCGGGAAGGCGTACTAAGAGAAGCTGCTATGAGACTCCCTACGTGATTATCCATTTCAAAGAATCCCCAGAGGGTGCTTGCATATTTGAAAAATATAATTTATGAGCCACATTTCCAACTTAGCTACTGTTGGAGGGCTCCCGTGCTCTTCAGTCTAGCCCTTGCCGAAGGATGGCTGGCCCAGATGACTGGCCCTAGGACACTGCCTGTCCACTATCCAGGGCTGCTGGAGAAACAGCAGTGGCAGAAAAAAGAGACCTGAACTAGATTTCCACTGTCATCTCAGATAACCATCCACACTTTGCTTAGCTTTCAGATCTTTTCAAAATTATACAAAATACATTTAGAGAATCTACTTTCTTCAGTTAATGAACATTGAGTGTCCTTGTAACTGTCAGCCAATGTCAATCTACACTGTTGCTGGTTTGTATTCTTTTTCTGATATTTTGAGACAGGGTCTCATTATGTATAATCTGGCTGGCCCAGAACTTTCTACTTAGACCAGGCTAGCCTCATCCTCACAGAGATCCACCAATCTCTGCCTCTCACATTATTCGTGTTAAATTCTAGTCTATGGAGCATTTAAATTCATTTAGTTAGTTCTTTACTTTGGCATTTTTAGTTAATTTCTTAGTTTCTATCACAATAACAAGAAATGCACAGTTATATAACTGTGGTGTTAAACTGGAGAAAGCATGAATATTTTAGGGTTTCTGAGATAAATTCCTAATGATGCAAATGTCACACAAAGAATTCTTGACATATTGTTATCTCAGCAGCAGAATTCCAACCTGCCGGCTTCCATTGGGCCAGTGATCCTGACTTCCACTTGATAATGTTCATACTGAAAAGGATGTGGGGAAAGTCCCCAGCTCCCCTTGAAAGAAAAGGGAGTTTCCAAAGCAAGGATATGTGGTGTGCTGGGAGAGCCTGATGTCTGTGCACTCAGGAAAGAGGTTGAGGCAGGAGAATGGTGAGCTACAGGCCAGCTGACCTACATAGGAGAGAGAGAAAAGAGAGAAAGAGAGGAAATGCTGAGGAGTGGTGGGAAATGGGCTGAACACTTCTTTAATTATTTTTGCAGTGCCTCATGTTAGGGCTTCATGTACATTAGGCGAGTGTACTGCCATGGAGCTACAGCCCACCCCTTAACATTCAGAAAAATAAAGAAGCAGGTCTTTGTATAGAGAGGACCAATCAGAGCTTCTGGAAGCCTCCACTCTGCCTGCCTTTGGCTAATGGCAGGAACGGCCAGATCTCTGGTTCACCCTGTCTGCATCTGCACTCTGTTATCTGCTGGGGAAATGATGGTGCTGGCGGAGAAATCAGATCAGAGGTGGACACCAGCTGCCGCAGACAAGCACCTGATGTTCTAAGACCAAAACCAGAAACACCAGACACAGAATCATCAGCAACCCCTTCATTCCACACCCTGGTCTCATTAGCCAACAGGCCCCAAACCAAACTTATTCTTACTTCGCATGGCCCTTGTTCCCATAATTCCTATGTTCTGCTAATGTCATCATCACATCACATGACAGCATGAACTGCCAGCTGTCACTCTGACTTCTTCCCTTCTAGCTCAAATATCAAAGTAGCTCATATCTGAACCCATTTAATTCTTCGCGTCGCTCTTCTAGCCTGGGTGAAGCTTCGTTTGTCTTTTACCTGGGAGAAGGCAGTAGCCTCCCAAACAGAAGTCTAAAAACCTTCAGGCGGTTCCACAGATACTTCTGTAAGCCCCCGGAGAGCTGTGTTAGTCAACCCTGTCACCATGACACAGAAAGCTAAGAAAACCAACATAAAAAAGAAAAGTTTAGAACCAGTGGCGGTGGCAGCACATGCCTTTAATCCTGGCACCCAGGAGGCAAAGGAAGCGAATCTCTGAGTTCTACAGGGTGAGTTCCAGGACAGGCTCCAAAGCTACACAGAGAAACCCTGTCTCAAAAAACAAAAATAAAAGTAAGCAAGAAAAAACAAAGGGAGGGAAGGAGGGAGGGAAAGAGAGAATTTAAGGCTAAAGAGGCAGATAGATCTCTATGAGTTTGAGGCTAGCCTGGTCTACACAGAGAGATCCTTTCTCAAAATAATAATTATTTAAAATAAAAAGAGGATAGGGAAGATTTACTATAGTTCTCAGTTGCAGAGGCTCTAGGCTATGGCTGGGCGGACTCATTGCTTTTCTCACCTCTTGTGGGTTACCAGATTTTGATGGTTGAGTGCACAATGGAGCAAGACTATTCAGCCCAAGGCAAGAAGAATAAGAAGGAAGGAAGGAAAGGAGGGATGGAGGGAGGGACGGAAGGAGGGAGGGAGGGAGGGAGGCAGAAAGGAAGGAAGGAAGGAAGGAAGGAAGGAAGGAAGGAAGGAAGGAAGGAAGGAAGGAAGGGCCAGAATCCTACAATTCCCTTCAAAGGCGCCATTTGCCAATGACCTAAGGACCTCCCACCAGGTCCCATCTTAAAGATTTACCATCTCCCTCCGGTTGCAGGACATTCAAGATCCAAACCACAGTGAGTTCTTGCCACAGCCCAGCCTCAGCCTGGCTTTTACGTCCCTGCCACCTTCCTTCCCATGCTTCAGATTCTTGGCCGTCCCCAGAAATCTCCTATGTGACTTTTCACTGCGTCCCTCTCCATCTTTCCTGCACGTCCCCTTCCTTTCTCAGCCTAGTGAACTTAAAATCCTTAAAGGCCAGGGCAAGCCTTGTGCGTGGTGGTGCACCCCTGTAATCCCAGCTACTCGGGAGGCTGAAGCGGGAGGGTGAGGAGTTTGAAGACAGCTTGAACTACACGGGAAGACTCTTTCTCCAGTAAGCTAATCAGTAGAGTGTGATGATTAATCCTCTGTAGCCTTCTCCAGCAGAATCAGCCACCTCTTGCCTGTGGGTCTGAAGCGTGTGCCTGTGCTCCTCAGGAAGCATTCATTCTGACTGGAAGCATAGGCCATCTGTTAGTGCTAGGCACATAGTAGGTGTCTAGCAAATAATGGATTAAGGGAAAAGAGAAGCCTTGTCCAATGGCTTTTATATTATCCCAAGCAAAGATTTGCATGCTTAGGGTAGACATTACCATATGGAGTAGGCAACCTTCCCTCTCTCCTCCTTTCCGGCTGTCATCTGTTGACATTTCTTTGGAGATTGTTTGTTTGGGGGATGGGATCATCTCCAGCTAACTTGTAGATATCCCTGGGAAGGATTAAGTCTTCAAAATATTAGCACCACCCTGAAGGAACCCCAAAATTCTGTGCTAGCAGGGAACTTAGTTGTCAGCAGCTTTCCAAAGAAATGCCTCTGAGAAACCCCCCACCCCCTTCCACCCCCGCCCAGAAGCTGAGTGCACCAGGCTGAGTGTTCCCAGGAGAGCGGAGAGGAAGCAGGTCCAGAGCCCAGGAGAGCGGAGAGGAAGCAGGTCCAGAGCAACGGCTGAAACAGGTAGGGGTGTGGGCCAGTTCTTGGTGACAGCCGTGGAAGGAGGTACTAGGCCTTCCCTGCCTACAGAGACCAAGGAGGGGGTAGGGTGGGTAGTAACATCAAAGACAGCTTCCTCCTACTTCACAGTTTGGTCGAATGCCTTCCCTGGGTAGAGTAGTGATTTCCAAATCTCTCTGTGCAGCGCCAGGAAATTCTCCAGTGATTTTCCAATTTTAATTCACCTTTAACTTAAACATAAATACATGCCTCGTGGCATTTTTAAGAGGGGTGGGTGTTTGACAAGATCAAATGAGTGACATTAGGGTGTCACAACTCCAGACAGGTTTCACATCGCAGGGTTGCTTTCCCGGTGAGTAGGAGGGTGACGAACCGAGAAATGGCTTCCAAATCGCTCTGCCCTACTATGCTGAGTTGCAAACACGCAGCCTTCCCACAGCGCTGAAAAGCTCCCCACTCTGGGGTGAATGAACCCTGCGGAGCTGCCGCTTGGCTCTCACCCAGCAGCTTGAAAAGGCCGTGAAAGGAAATGTTAGCAGTCATTTGATGCAACAGGACTCTTCGGGAGGCAGTGCCCGAGATGGGACCAGCCAGGGCACTTGGGATGGGCATCCAGGGCAGAACACAAAAGGCTCCCTGGGAACTCTCTGGACAATGGTGGCTTGGAGCCCTGGCCTCACGTTTCACTTTAAAAGAGGCCACCATCTAAACAGGTTGAGATGGTCTGTCCATAGCCAACGGGTCACTTGTCCACAGATGTGCAGAGTAAGTAAAAGCCTCATGAAGCCCCGTTTCACCATGGGCTTGACTCCAGGCAGCTTTGGCGGAAGAGACAAGATGACTCTTACATTAGAAGGCAATCTATGCCCTGATTTCATATGTTTTAACACTGAACTATATTGGATCCCTGTATGTGGGTGCCCAATAATAACCGTGGATTAATATTTCAAATAGTGAGTCAGGTGGTGGCGGCGTACACTTTTAATCCCAGCACTGGGGAATCAGGCAGGCGGATCTCTGAGTTCAGGCCAGCAGGGTCTACAGGACGAGTCCCAGGACAGCCAGGGCTACACAGAGAAACCCTGTCTCAAAACCAAACAATTCAAATAGCGACCTCCCTTTGTTACAAAGACAAGAGCTGGAGAAGATTATGAGGCCATGAATCATCTTTCAGGCTCAGTCAGTCAGTCAATCAGAGCTGCTGGAATGCAGACTCAAGCAGAGAGGCCCAGCTGAGACCTGAGGCTGGGTATGTAGCTAGTGACAGAGTACTTGCCTCCCATGTCTGGGACCCTGGTTTCCATCCCCAGGACCAAAATCAACCAATACAACCAAATACTACCACTTCCTCTCGGTATTGGTGGTTTCTTCTACATTTTTGAGGGGAGTAGGGGATTCAAGACAGGGTTTCTCTGTGTATTCCTGGCTGTCCTGGAACTCACTCTGTAGACCAGGCTGGCCTTGAACTCAGAGATTCACCTACTTCGCCTCCGGAGTGCTGGGATTAAAGGCGATTGACACCACTGCCCGGCTTGATGTTTCTTCTTTTAAAAAGCTGTGGAGGAAAGGAAGCGATAATAAGCAACGGAGCCCTCATTCAAATGAACTCTATACCTGACCTCAGCATAAAAAACAAGAAAGAGCTCAGCTGCTTTGAGTGAACTGGGATGGGAGCCTGGGAGTCTGACCTCCTTCTCTTGGCCCCTGGGAAGCACATCCATGCTGGGTTCCAGAAATATGCCATCATCCCAATCATAATTTCCCAATCTCCGAGGGCAATTTTGTCATCTGGTGCATTGAGAACCGTTTTCAAAAGTTACAAAAGATCTGGCAGAGTCCCAGAGGCAGAGGCAGGCACTTAACACTTGGGCTTGGAAGCCACTGTATGGGATATTAGTATGTCTAAGTGGCCGGCTCTGCTCGAGGGGCTCCTAGCCTCTCATCTGACTAGCTGTCTGTTATAGAAAGCCCCCAGTGACACATGGATCACTGAGGTCAGGTGGCACGTTTTTACTTTCCTAGCTGACTAAGGGTGCCTCCCACCAAGCTGCTTGCTTGCTGAGGCCTGTCTTGAAAGCTGACAGGAGACGCTTGTGTCTGCGCAGAGCTTTTGCCCAGCAGCTAAAGAACGTGTAACAGATGCCTGCTGCAAATCCCAAAAGGCTCCAGATCAGCTTCGTTTTCTCAATACCCAGCAGAGCCAGGCCTTCCTCCTGGGTCAGTCGAGTTATTCCAAAAAACTGACTCCTTGGGTGTATCTCAAAGGGAGAAAGGAAAGGCCTTGCCTCGGGACAAGGAGAAGGTCATTATAAAGAGAACAGCTCTTGGGAATCTGATAAAGCTTCTTCTTGGGACAAGGAAGGGAGGAGGCCAGGCCTGAGGGCGGGGCTATTTCAGGTGTCTGTGTCAACAGCTGAGAAGTCAGTCTTGACTTCTTTGTTGTGCTCTGCAATCTGGCCTACCAGGTTCACCATGTTCTCTGTGCAGTGCAAGAGCCGGTCACTAGACACACTGTTCTCTACAAACTGATCCCGTCTCGGGAGGTCACGTGACAAGAATGCGTCTCTTGGTAGCCAGACAGATTGCCGTGCCGCTGTTATCAAAGGCCTTGGTCCCCAGGTCAGACGCAGCATGGCTTTGACTCCAAGACTGGACTATAATTATCTGGAAGTTAGCCAGGTCTCCTCTGTGAAGGGCCTGGGCCCAGCATCATCTTGAAAAATTCAATACATTCCACACTGTCCCAAGAGGAAGACTGTCCCAGGGGAGACAAGTGGAGATTCTGAGCTATTTTGACTTTGCCTCTGGGCTGTCCTGTACCTAAGTCCTAGCTCCTATGGAAATGGGACAGGGGTCACACCCGCACCTCCTGGGGTCATTGTTAAGAGCTGCTGTGGGGCAAGTGTTGGAACAGCTTTGCCACGTGTAGAAGATGCAGAAGATGCCAAGAGACACTGAGTAATTTGCCTAGACCAGGGCTGTGTTTCCAGGTTATGCCTCAACCTCCCCCTCAAATCCATGGGGTCATACTCTTCCAAGTGCTGTTCCCCACTCCTCCCACACACCCCAAGTCCAGTGTCCAGATCCTGGAAGAGTCCTAAAACCCTGCTTGAGGACTGACTGGCAGCAGAATCTCTTATCATTCGGTTGGGAGAGGCACCATCTACCTCCGGTCCTAGGCTGGGAGGGAACAGGGTCACATAGCCTTCACACTGGCCGCGGTGAAGCTTCTCCCTGGTGATTGTACGTGACTCATCTGAGCAGTAAGTACAAGCCTGAGAGGCCCCAGCAGGCACTCAGGGAGCAGTCCAGTGAAGCAATCCTTGAGAAACGTGACGACCATGATCTCTAACTTTTGCTGTTTGGGCGTGTGTTCTTCAGCTGGCTATCTCTTCTCATTTCTGCCTTTGCCAAAATGGGGATGTGACTGTGGGAGACGCTAATGAAAATGACTGCCAAGTGCCTCTTTAAATAGAGCATACGGTAAGCAGAAATGCTTTAGGTAATGAAATTCAGTCTCTCTTCCTCCTTTGCGGCCCGAGCCACAGAATCAATAATGTTTTCCCAAGCGCAGCAGAGTTCCCAGGACAAAATGTGAATCAGCTCCCTGAGCTGGGCCTACAGCCTTCCGATGGGGAGTGGCCTGGGTCCTCAGGGCCCCGCTGTCTCTGCAGTGAGTGCCCATCCCTTCCTGGGATACCATCCAAGATGCCAGAGTTGCAAATTTCTCTAATGTCAGAAGAGGCTTTGTTTAGGGTCCAGTGCTCACAATGGGCTCTGCTATCTGTCTTCATTCTGTTTTCTCAGATGCAGACCTAACTGTCTTTTAGTGAGGACCTATTGTGCTCAGGCTCCGTGGTAAATGCTGTCTCCGACAGTATCTACTGTAATCCTCAGAGCCAGCCACTCTGGGAGCTGCCTGTGATTACCATTCCTTTTTTACCTAAGGAAACAGACCTGGGGAGAGTTAAACAAGTCAGGAGGTAACAGACCACAAAGGCAGGGCTCCTTGTCAGCCTCCCACCTCCCCTATTGTATCGTAGTTGGCCTACATGTACAGACCTCCGACTGAACAGAAAACCACCCCGCCGTGTAAGAAGGCCCTAGCCAGGGAATCCAAGGCAGTAGGGGTTCCCACAACCACGGGAAAGATGCGGGTGTGGCTATGAGGGCTATCAGCCTTGGGGGGCTAAGGGAGGAGGGAGCAGGGTCTCTCTTCTCTCACCTGGCTCTAGAGACTGGTGCACAAACCTGCAGGTCACCAGAGAGAATTTGTAACCTACAGAGACTGGCCAGAATCCCACAGCATGCAGGCTGCCGGACCCACTGCAGAGCCCTCAAGGCACTGCAGGACATCAGCACCCGTTCCAGGGACAATCACCCTGCCTCGCGACAGATGCCCACTTGCTGACCATCTGCAGGATGTCTAGGCTATCTGAGCTTGTCTCTGGGTGAATACAAATGAGGAGTGGAGGAAAGGAGAGCGATGGAGGAAGTTCCCAGAACTCCTTGTGGCTCTCTCCATGGAGAAGAATGCTCTGGTCCCTACCCTAGCCCCTGCACCCAGGGGGTCTGAGATGTAGAGCTAAGGGGAGTTGCCTGGACAAATCTGTTGCTTTTTAACTTAGAAAAGGTACATGCACGTGTGCGTGCATGTACATGCATGCATGCAAGTGTGTGTGTGCGTGCGCGTGCGTGTGTGCAAGTATGCGTGTATATTCATCAGAAATATTGTGCCCCACTAAAGACTTCATTTCCATGTCTTCATGGCTGCTGGGATATAAAGGGCTATGATACATGGAGTTTCAAGATGTTTGCTTAGATGGCACTGACTCAGATGCGTGGCTCACCCTTTTACGGCCTGCATGTCCCTCTCCCTCATCCTGCTGCTTGGAATGAAGACATGATGACTGATATTCTTTGGCCCTCTTGGATCATGAGGTAATGTGGCGGGAGGGTGGTGGTGGTGGAAGCCAGGGCTAAGGATGGTGCAAGAGGAAGACAGAAATGATTTTCCTGCTAACTTCATGCAGCCATCATTCTTGCCCTGGGATTCTTATGCATGAGAGAACAAATCCTGATTTTTCTCTTATATAAATTTTATCTTATTTTTATTTTTTGGTGTTTTTGAGACAGGCTATGTAGCCCTGGCTATCCTGGAACTCACTATATAGATCAAGCTGGCCTTGAACTCACAGAGATCCAGATCTCACACAGATCTGCCTCTGCCTCCTGGGTTGGGATTAGAGGTGTGCACCACAATGCCCGGCCGTGGATAAAGGTTAACTTCATCCTAGATGGGTTCTATTAAACAGAGGAATCTAGACCTTCTAGCTAGGCAGGGTCACCTGAGCCCTGTTAGCTTGGATTCAGAAGGGCTCTAGTAGACCGCCCTGCAGGAGGCACCCCTGGGAAATGGGAGCCTGCAGGTGAGCTGGGTTCAGCAGAGGACCTTTCTGTAGCTAATATGAGATCCCTTTCAGTGGACCAAGATGGTCTACAGAGTGGGAGCCAGTGGCTGATTCCTGCTCAGCTTGCAGCCATCTTGCCCGTTTTGGAGCTCATTTATCCCTTTCCTTCTTTGCTTTTCAGCACAGTTCCTGCTCCATGCTTACATCTAAAGCAAGAGACGGAACACAGACAAGCTGGGAAGTCTGCCGCTGTGCAGAGAAGAGAACTGGGGAGAGAGCTCACTCTGCTTGTATTTAGGTAGATTTACACATTCCCCGTGTGGTCCTAGGCCTTGACCTTGGCAGAGAGTGTGCAAGGCAGAGGAGCACTCTTGGTGACTGTCCCTAAGGAACCAGTCTGACTTTGTTCCTCCCCACCGAGTCCTACCCAGGCAACTGGAAGCCTGCTGCTTCTGCTCCAAGGTTCTGGTTTTGTTTGTACTGGAGATGAGAATGGTCAGAAGGGACAGAAACAACGGCGAGCAGCTCAGCACTACGGCACCTCGGGGAAAGGGCAAGGCTTTGCTTTTCCTACACACTGGCAAGGAAGATCCGCGGCTGAGAAAAGATATCCAAACCAGGGACAAGGTCTCAGGAACCCCAGCATGGGCTTGAACACACAATGTGCTGGCCTCAGTTTCCCAAGTAGTTGGAATCACAGGTAGGCCTGCACCATCGGCATGGTTAAATTACAAACAAATTTGAAAAGTCATGGCTTCATTCTTATTTGTGTGTGTGTGTGTGTGTGTGTGTGTGTTTTCCCTACTTGGGAGAGTTTGGTCTCAATTTCAGATCTTGTGGCAAAAACATGAAAACTATAGCCAAAGAAGAGACACAGCTGCCAAGTCATGCTTGCAGCCAGGCCTGGGGTGAGCGGTTCTGTTGATGGTACAGTCTACTTGCCATGGCCGTAGCCTAGGGAGCTTAGGTGCTCACCTCTCTGCATGCTCTCTGATCCACACACTGACTGCCCAGGTCAGCCATAACTGGTCTGCACACTAGCTGGAGTGTGAGCTTCTTAGAGGTGGAGTCTAACCTGTTCCCTCCTAGAGCCCCAGAGTGTAGAAGGACTTGTGGCCTGTCAATCAAATACCTGGTGCATCACATAATGGCATATCTATAGACTTTAGATTGATAGCAAATGGAGCAGTGGTAAAATCCTGGCCCCGGAATCCAGAGGACTCATTCATCCTTTCCAGGACAAGCTCAGCACAAACTGGACGCATGTTCTTCCACTCCTGAGCCCAAACAGACCTCTGTACCTGACTTTTGCTTTGGGGTCGCCAATCATCACACAGAGACTTATTAGTTTTGATCACTCAGCCTCGCTTATCTCTTTTCGGGCTAGCTCTTTTAACTTAAATTAACCTTTTTATCTAACTTTTTCCTCAGGGCTTTTTACTTTCACTGCTTCTCATGTCTGCTGGTCTCTGCCTGGCTT
The DNA here is from genome assembly GCF_903992535.2 of Arvicola amphibius. Classification (NCBI taxonomy): domain Eukaryota; kingdom Metazoa; phylum Chordata; class Mammalia; order Rodentia; family Cricetidae; genus Arvicola; species Arvicola amphibius. The sequence continues at coordinate 11,300,657 of NC_052058.2, read as the reverse complement.
CCAGTCCCAGGTGTATCTCTCATTCTCTCCTCCTCTCATTCTTTCTTCTTTTTGAGTCTAGATTTCTCCTCCTATTTATTCTCTCTGCCTGGCAGCCCTGCCTGTCCCTTTGCTGCCTAGCTGTTGGCCATTCAGTTCTTTATTAGACCAATCAGGTGCCTTAGGCAGGCAAGGTGAAACAGATGCAACGCATCTTTACATAATAAAACATACGTTCTTACATCGTTAAACAAATGCAGCATAAACAAATGTAACGCACCTTCACAGAGTTGAAGTAATACTCCACAGCATAAACAAATGTTCTGCCCAGCTGAAATAAGATTCCACAACAGACCTTGTTTTCTTAGCCCTCTGGTCCTACAATCCCTGGTGATCCTGTAGCTTCTTAGACTCTTTCCTTACTTGCTGGTAAAGAGATCACAGGTGAAAAGGCTCTGGCCAGCTGGAGCGTGGTGAGCGTGGTGAGCGTGGTGAGCGTGGTGAGCGTGGCTCTGGTAGACCTTGGCCTTTTCTCCCATCCCCTCTGTTTGGTGAAAATGGTTAGATTACATCCCTAAAGCTAGCCACCAAAGTCTATTCCCTTATTTGGCCACTTTCTCCTCCTGAGGCTGACTACCAAGGCCCAGCTATCGAAGTATTGATGTCCGGCAATCAGAAGCCCCTTTGTCTCACCTAATTAACATGCCCAATCAAAATGAAACACCTCATCCTAACGTGGCGTTCCCCCTTATATCCTTACAAACTGCCATTTTCCTATGGGGCATGTCTGTTTCCTCTCTGTCCAAAACAGTCCTTTGTCGTCTTTTTTCCCTTTCCCCCAGAACAGATGGCCCCGTTGTAAGATATTTGATTACCCAGTGAACCCCGAGATTATGTTATTTACTGGAAAAACCTGTTTCTAATTGTGGTGTGGCTCAGCCTTAGCACACACCTGTAATCTAAAAGCTTTGGGCTTATTGTGAACAGGATTAAATACAGTCAACTAGATCAAGAGGTGGAGAACACCCAGCTGATCATCCTCCTCTGCTGACGGACGCCCCAGAGGTTTTTCACCTCTTCTTTGTTGTATCTAACAAGACTTCTCAAACTGAATGTTCCTCCCATCCACTTCTGTGTGTCTCTCTCCATCCTCCTGACTCCCTTTTACTCTCTATAGTTTTGTTGTTGTTGTTGTTGTTCCTGTCAACTGGTTGCTTGCTCCTCCCCTTGACCTATGGTTGACTTTATTTAATCCTGTTTACAATATTCAAGCAGAAAGCTCTTGGGTTAAAGGTGTGTGCTAAGGCTGAGCCACACCACAGCTAGAAACAGGTTTTCCAGAAAACAACACAATCTCGGGGTTCACAGTGTGATCAAATATCCTGCAACATTTCTCCCTTTTTTGTCTAAATAAGAAGGAAAGGCCAAGTTGTATTTTTGGTTTTTCAAGACAGGGTTTCTCTGGAACTCGCTTTGTAGACCAGACTGACCTCAAACACCTCCCAAGTGCTGGGATCAAAGGCATACACTACCACCACCCAGACTTACCCTTCCTTTTTAGTTAGGCAGAAAGGGGGAAATGTTGCAGGATTTTGTTAACAATAGCATACCACTGTCCCCTTTCTCTTGTTCCCTTCCCCTCCTCCCTCACCCTGTATCTCCTGTGTTTGTCTCTTATTTCCTGCCTTCTGTCCCTCTGGGGTAAATAAATCTCCTTTGTGTGAGAACATGGTCTTGGGCATACTGGGTTGATACGTTCCCTTTCAACAGTGTTACTGAGGAATTAAATGGCACACAGTCATGTGTCATATAACATTTTGGTCATCAAAAAAGTGACCCTCTGAGATTCCGTGCCCTACTGGTGTGGTCACTATCTCAGTTTGTGTGAGGACACTCTGTGTTTTTTGCATGACACTATCACTTAAGTATGCCGTTCTTAGAGCTCATCATTAACCACCCATGATTACAATATATAAAAGTCTTCCTCCTGTTACAGTAATTCTAGTATTTGTGGGCGCTGAGGAGTCAAAGTTGTGTGTTCCATTGTGTGTGAAGGGCTAAGGAGTATTCAAGTAGAATTGCAACTATGTAATTTATAGCAAGTCTCTGGTCTAGCAGGAGATGGAAGTGACTTAGCATAATTAGCATACAAACCCCAACCCCCAGCTGGGTCTTTTTGCATATAGAGTGCTCTCCCACCAGTATAAAAGTAAAGCTTTTTGGCCCAGCAGCAGTAGGAGGTCAGATACACTGCGCGGGTCAGCGGGTGGAGGACAGCAAGGAGGGTACTGAGCTTTCTGTACGCACAGCACCTTCCTTAGAGTCAGGTGGCTTGGTTGGAAGACTGGTTGAAGCTAATGGGTGCCCTGCTCACCACTCTGCTCTTGCCTTACCTCTGCTTTCTCAAGCACAGTTCAGCATCTTTGATCATCTCCCCAGGGTCCTTCCTGTACCTCTGATCAGCTTCGGTTTGCCACCCACCCCCAGCTTTTCGGCTTGCAGCCTGGCCCTCCCCTCTGCCGCCCCGCCCACCTCCTGCTACCCCACCCACTCATCTGCTTCCCTCTCTCCCAGGCTTAGGCGCTCGCCGCAAAGAAGACCGCGTCCCAGGCCTCCTGCCCCCAGCCTCTCTCGCTTACTCCCTCCCTCCCACCTCCCAAGGTTGGCTCCGGAGTAGCAGCATTTCGTATCTGTCCTCTGATGTCCCATTGTCCACCTCCAGCAGTTGGGAACACCGTGACAAGAGACAACAAATACAGAAAACAGGAGACATTTTTTAAAAGAGGGTTAATAAAAAAAGAGCAGATAATTTCCAAAGGACATTAAGCTCTATTCAGGGCGACAATCTCCAATCAACAAAATGAAAGGCAAGAAGGGCTGGCCCCACAGGGACTGGCTGAAAGGCAGCCTGCCGGTGAGAGTGTTCCGGGGCTGGCTTCTCACACACCCCGTGGGAGGCACTCCTCAGCAACGACTCCCTCAATATCTTCCTGGCAACCAGCCCAGTCCTTGGGGGGGTCCAGACTAGACCCCACCCCAAGCCACAGGCTGTGAGCCGCCTCCTCCGTTCCTCCTCGTCCGTGACAGGACTTGCTGAGGTTCCCTCACCAGGAACCACAGAGGAACCGCTCTGTGTGCACTTAGCTAACAGAATTCTTTGGCAGACAGAATGCTGTCTGAGTCAGCTCGGAGAAATAATTAACCCTCCTGATGCTTCCTAGAGGAGGAAGGGGCTGAATGCTGAAGGCGTAAGAAAAGCAGAGGCCTGGCTGACCCGGGCAATGTGGGGGATCTCCATCTGGCTCACATCTACTTTCTGGGGCTTTAGAGTGTATTGTTGGAAGATGAAGAGAAGCTCCTTTGAGTGAGTGTGTGTGTGTGTGTGTGTACTGAGAGTGTGGGGTGCATATTTGTGTACATGCATGTAGAGATTCTAGAGGTATCTTCTCAATCACTCTCCACAATATTTTTTAATTTAAAATATTTATTATAGCCTGGTGGTGGCGGTGCACGCCTTTAATCCCAGCACTCGGGAGGCAGAGGCAGGCGGATCTCTGTGAGTTCGAGGCTAGCCTGATCTACAAGAGCTAGTTCCAGGACAGGCTCCAAAGCTACAGAGAAACCCTGTCTCGAAAAAAAAATTATTTTTATTATTTTTATGTGTGTGTGTATATGTGCGCACACCCCTCTGTGGGTACCTGCAGAGGCCAGAGGTATCAGATCCCCTGAAGCTGGAATTACATGTAGTTGTGAACCACCTAAGATGGGTACTAGGACCCAGACTACTAACCTTTGCAAGAGCAGTACATGCTCTTAACCACGGAGCTATCTCTCCAGCCCCTCCATGTTTTGTTTTGAGACAAGGGCTCTTCTCTGAACCTGGAACTTACTTATTAGGCTAGACTGAGGACTGGCCTGCCTCTACCTCCCCAGCCCTGAAATTACGGATGTGTACCACCATGCCCTGCTTTTTAACGTGTGTTCTGGAAGATCAACCTCAGGTCCTTGACTTCTGAGGCAATCACTTGCCCACTGAGCCAACTCACCTAGTAGTTTGGGGCCTTCTTCCCGGGTACCTGTTTCTGCCTTTTCAGAACAGGCATATAAGTCATGCAAAGGTGCTTGGATGACTGACTCTGCTTTAGCAAGCACTGAAGAGTCGATCCAAGAAAAACATGAAACCTGGACCCGTTCTCGAGAAATCAATCCACCACCCTGGTCATGTCACAAGTCCAGCTGAAAGGTCAAAGGTGTTTCCTTCAGCCCCAGCAGACTACCTTACACATTTGGTACGGCCGAGGTGATAATGTGGCCTGCGGTTCAGGATGCAACTTCCTTCGAAGAAGCCTCCGGTTCCCTGCCAAGGTCTCTGGGAGCCTTGGGCGGATTCCCTTCCTTCATTTCCCTCTACTCCAAGGCCAGAATTTCTCATCCTGTTACACAAACAGCAAAGTCATGACACAGCCTTCGGCCTGGCCTGCCAGGTGGTGTGGCCAACAGTCTGAAGATCTCTCCATCTCTGCCGGGCATAGCCGGGTGTGGCGGTGCACTCCCTTAATCCCAGCACTGCAAGGCAGAAGCAGGTGCATCTCTGTGAGGCCAGCTTGGTCTACACAGTGAGTTCCACGTGCAGAATTACGTGGTGAGACCCTGTCTCAGGAGGAGGAGGAGGAAGAGGAGAAGGAAGAAGAGGAAGGAGAAGAAGGAGGAGGCAGAGAAGAAGAAATCTCCACTGGAGCCCCCATCTTCTAGCACAGAACAGTTGTTTATTATTATTATTATTTTGTTTTTTGTGTTGGTGATCTAACCCAAGGCCTCACACCTTACTTGGCACACTTTCTTCTTCTTCTTTTAAATATTTATTTATTTATTATGTACACAGTGTTCTGCCTGCATGTATGCCTGCGTGCCACAAGAGGACACTAGATCTCATTACAGATGGTTGTGAGCCACCATGTGGTTGCTGGGAATTGAACTCAGGACCTCTGAAAGAGAAGCCAGGGCTCTTAATGGCTGAGCCATCTCTCCAGCCCTTAGCACACTTTCTAATACTGAGCTGTACCTGCAAATCCCTCAGTGAGGTTTTAATTGTACAGAGCACTCCTGGGAGAGGCAGACTGAAGACAGTAAGAGAATAGTGGGTCTGATATTGAGCTTTGGGTTGCTGTTGTTGGTAGTTTATATGATACCTATCTATCTATCTATCTATCTATCTATCTATCTATCTATCTATCTATCTATCTATCTATCTGAGCTGTGTGTTCTGTTGAGGTCAGAGGTTGAGATCTGTTTATTTTCCTCACTCAGTTCTCCACTATTTATTTATTGAGGTAGAGGGTTTCTCACTGACCTGGAGCCCATCACCTTGGCTAAGCTGGCTAACTGAGCTCTGGGACTACGCCTGTCTCTGCTTCCCCTAGTGCTAGGATTACAGACCTGGGTGCTACCATGCCCGGTGCTGGGGACCCAAATGCAGGTCCCTGTGCTTTATAGAAAGCACTTTACCTGTTGAACCATCTTTCCAGAATCCCTGTTAAAACAAAGAAACAAAAATATCCTATTGAGAGTTATAATAAAAAAAAACCCCATCCTTGTAAAATAGGCCATGCTGGCCAGTGATGGCACACGCCTTTAATGCCAAGGCAGAGGAAGGCCAACCTGGTCTACAGAGCGAGCTTCAGGACAGCCAGGGCTACACAGAGAAACTCTGGTTTTGGGGGAAAGAAAAGGCCAAGGTTAAATTTGATCCAATCCATAGAGGTAGTAAGCGCTCCCCTCTACCAGGTGAATCTACACAAGACCCAAATTTGGTAAAACATGTTTTTTTTCCTTCTCTTTTTCTTGTTTTCTTTTTTTTCAAGACAGGGTTTCTCTGTCTAGCCCTGACTGTCCCGGAACTCACTCTGTAGACCAGGCTGGCCTGGAACTAGGGATCTGCCTGTCTCTGCCTCCTGAGTGCTGGGATTAATGGTGAGCGCCGCCACCGGCTACTTCTCTTTATTTTTCATCACAGGCTCCTCCTCCCTCCCTGGACAGTGGAATCACAGTCATTCAGTTAGCACTACAGTCTCAGCCCTGATCAGAACCATCTCTGACCTCTGACAGTCTGGCTCACGCCAGGCACCCCTAGTGTGGGAGTAGCCAAGTTCTTAAAGGAAGATGTATGTTAGAGACTGCACTCCAAAGCCACCTCTATCTCCACCTCTGTCTCCAGTTTCCGCTCTGACCAATGCCAATGTACCATGAACATGACTTTGCAAATTCCCAATAATTGCTGTCATTTCCAATGGGGCTTTTCTTTACTCCATTCTCCGTTTGAAGCTAACAGATATTTATTGACCTTTTAGCATGGGTAGAATCAGATAAAAAGATATACCACTTAAGTATTTACATTTAAGATAGCTGTATGGGGCCTATGAGGTGGTTCAATAGGTAAGGGTGCTTGCCACCAAGCCTGAGTTCCATCCCTGAGACCAGCGTGCTAGGAGAGAATCTACTCATGAAAGCTGTCCTCTGGCCTACACATGTGTACTGTGATGTGCGGGTAGGTGCACACACACATACATACACGCTAAATTAAGTAATAATAATACAATAAAGGGGCTGGGGAGATGGTTCAGTGATTGCTGGTCTTACAGACCCAGATTCAGCTCCCAGCAACCATAGGGCAGCTCACAACCATCTATAATTCCATTTCCAGGGGATCTGACTCCCTCTCCTGGCATCCTCAGGTATTAGGGACACACATGCCATACACACACATTCAAACACATAGTTGTTTATTTTTTTTTAGTGGTGGGGGGTAGGGGGTTCAGACCTGACTGTGCTGGAACTCACTCTGTAGACCAGGCTGACCTCAAACTCAGAGATCAGCCTGCCTCTGCTTCCCAAGTGCTGGAAATTAAAGGTATGTGCCACAGCACCTGGTTCATACACATAATTTTAATATAGATGCATATATAAGATATATATGAACACACAACATACATGTATTTATTATATATGTATGTATATCAGTTTTTAAGAAGCTATTTGTATTCTGGCTGCTGTAGTGATACGCTATGCACCCAGAAGGGGTGAAAAGCCCATGTCCACATAGTGACATGTTGGTAAGTGCCAGTTCTGCAACGACGGGAGGCACACAGGACATGCAGGAGCTTCATCTGGAGTCACCACTTCCATTGTCTGTCGGGTGCCTGCTGGTGATTAAGCGGTAGCCCACGTGAAACCACATCTGTGAAACACTTTTGGCCCAGAGGTGCGGCATGGTGGCAAAGGGCTGGCTTAGCACATTCAAAATCCTATGTTCGTTCTACGCCTGGCACTGTGAGGTGGGGGAATGTCTGACATATTGGTATCAGTTCTGTATAAACATCTACAGCCATAATTCAGGGAACTTGCGGTGTTTTTCCATCGCAGAACTCAGTGGGCTTCAGGAGCAACACTACACTGTGATCACTGCAGCCAGGTGGTGTCTGCAATTGGTTCCAGATTCTATAGCCCCTCCCTCACAACCTTTTCCCCACAACCAACGTGGATTAGCATTTTTCTAGACAGAAGGGTCCCAGAGAGTCTAAATGTTCTGTTTAGGAGACAGAAACCCAAGCGTGCTCAAGCTTCATTTTCTCCCTAAAGTTTCCCCTCAGATTTCTGAAACCACGTTGTGCCTCCACATTACCGCCCAGCTTGCCTTGAGCGCCTGTTTATCCCGCTCCATGTCTCATCCCTCCCAGCCCAGTGCAGAGCACATAGCAACTGCTCACGTGTGACAAAGCACCTGGCTGTTTAGAACACTTCAATAGCCGGGATGAGAATAAATGAGCTGGGCATCTCAGGCACGCTTACTTAACCTCTCTGGACCTCGGTTGTCAACTGTATCTCACATTGTTACTATGAACATTAAACTCCTGTGTCCAGCACATCATAAACATGTAATGGATGTTAGTTGTATTTATCGCCAATCCTAAGCGTGCTCTAAATCTGGTCACCAAGCAAAGGGCAGAGCGCGCCAGTCGGCCGAGAACCAAATGTCAAGGACACTCTGCAAGGTGGGGTGGGGCGGGGAGGCAGATGCAGAGGTGCTGTTTACTGCTTATCTCTTGTTGCAAGATCTCAAAGTACTCTAAACTATCAGGAACAAATTTTCACAGGAATTTTCTGACATAGGGTGGAATCCTCTATTGTCAGTGTAGAGGGGACTTGAGAGCCCGATCAAGGTTACTTACTTGCTGGGTCAACCACAGGCTAGGAATAGAAATTGGCTCCCGCAGCCCCCCTTTGTCTCAGTGGCTTCCTCCCTGTGTGGTTCTGGCAAAGATTAAGCACTCAAGAGTGACAGCAACTGGAGGGAAGGTCAGAGAAAGCAGCTGAGAGTCGCACAGCCTCCACTGCCTTTCAAATTCATCCTCCTGCAAGAAGGCTTCTGCGGGGGCTCAGGGATGGAGCTCAGGGATGGAGCTCAGGGATGGAGCTCAGGGTGAGAGAAGTGGATAGCATGTGGACACCATGCTCCAGGCTTCCGTCTGACCACAAACAAACAACAAACAAACATACAAACAAACAGGAAGCTTGGCTGTCTCTCCAGCAGCACACTGTCCCCTCTGACTGGGATCCCCTGACTGCCTTCATTCAGGCCTGCCAAGGATGTATTCGGGGTGCTGAAGAAAGGCTCTGCCATACAAGGTACCCTTGACCTCAGTCATGTCTGCATTCACCCCTCGCTCTCACCACTACCCCATTACTAGAGTCTCACAGCTCCTTGGCTAGGCCGTAGACGGAACCCACAATTCTCTAAACTGTCTCCAGAGCCGGAAAATGCTCTCTGTAGCCAGGCCCCTGCCCAATCATCCAGGGACTAAGTTGGCAACAACTCTATTTACAGCTGCAAAAGCAGTCAAGTACAGGAAAAGAAAAAAAAAAAAAAAAAACCTTAACAGAAAACCACCTAACAAAGCCATCAGAAAGGCCATTCTTGTGTGAGCATGTGTGTATCCAGACCGCTCTCTGCCCTGGCTCTCGGGTTACTCCCAGCTCCTTGCTTTTACAAGTAGAACAGTGAATTATTCATGGCACACCATACTGCTTCCAGAGTCTCCCATGAGCATGGAGACTGTTACCACCCAAGGAGTTTGCTGCCAAAGTCATTGGGACAATGAGTAAGGGAAGCATAAGCGAGTAGACAGTGGCCCAAGCTGGGGCTCCTAGCTTCACCAGTGAAGACAATGGAAGTCTAAATGGCCTGAATCCCCAGAGGCAGGGACTGAGAACAGTGGGAAGAGGGTGAGGGCACAAAGTCAGTCATGGAGCCTCGAGGACTTCCATTACATTCAAAGGGTAGCGGTGCCGCCTAGGAGAACATGTGTCTTACGTGTGTGGCTTAATTCCACGCCCTGGGGCCGCACACAAAGTGGAGGTGGGCAGAAAGACACCTTTAAGATTAGATGTACTTTTGGTTTTTCTGATATATATCAGAATATATATATATATATATATATATATAATGTATATGTAGATATATATGTATATCTCTCTTTCTCAAACACACACACACAGACACACCCCTCAGGCTGGTTTCAAACTCACTGTGTAGCCAGGAAAGACCTAGACCTTCTGACACTGAGTTTGCTTCCTAACCCTAGCAGATCCTGCTTTGCCTCCACCTCCTGACCGAAGGATTACAGGTGTGTGCCACCATGCCTCATTTATACTGCTTGGGGATCAACTCCAGGGCTCCATGCATGCTAGGCAAGCACTCTACCATCTGAGTTACAGCTCAGGCCCTACTTTTTTTTATTTTTTTGCATACCACCAAGAAAACAAATTCTATTTCTGGCAAGATAAATCCTGATTTCATAGATACTAAAATGTGCATTTTACTATTGATAGCATAGCTGGGTGGCACATGCCTTTAATCCCAGCACTAGGGAGGGAGGCAGAGCAGGCAGATTTTTGAGTTCCAGGACAACCAGAGCTACACAGAGAAACCCTGACTCAAAGAAAATAACAAAATAAATAAATAACCAATAGAATTGATAACCTATTATTAGTAAATAGGTCTCATGTTTATCAGGTTCTTGCTCTATGCTGCAAGAAAGCTTCCTAAGCCCTGCCTTCCCTAGCGTTGACAATGAGGAAGAACAATAGCAGGGGTTAGATGGATTTAGTGTTCATGACTATAATTTTTGGGTTTTGTTTAGAATTTTGAGACAAAGTCTTGCTGTGTAGCCCAGGCTGGCCTCAAACTCTTGATCCCCTCCCCCTACCTCTGCCTTCTTAGTGCTGGAATTAGAGTGTACATCACTACATCTGGCTCTATGGTGCATATGTATGACATATTTTAGGGTGGTCATGTCGATTTTCCTCTTCTTTCTTTCCTGGGTCTGCCAAACAATTTAGATTTTTTTTTTAAATGTAGGTATTAAACTCAGGTGCTGTATGCTATCAGGTCTTGTACCTCTGAGAAGGGTGGACAGATAAAAGATCTTAGGACTGAACAAATGCAGGAAGAAGGAAACGCTCAAAGCCCAGCTAGCTCTTCAGTGACAGTGGGCTGTCGACCACAGAGCTGGGAAGGATGCCAGTGTGGGACTTGTAGGTAGTACACAACCGGTTAAGGATTTGGGATGGTTTTATGCTGGCAGTCAGCCATCATAATGTTTTTGAGCTTGGAAATAATTGATGTAAAGCGGTATTTTAAGGGAAAAATCAGCTTTTCAGGAGTGGGGAATGTCCAGAATCTGGAAAGATGCATCTTTCTATGTGGGGAGTTCAGTGGGAAGAGGTAAAGTGGAAAGGACTAATGACTGTTAACATGGACATCATTGAGTTCCGTGTACAAGAAGGAGCCGTTTTGAGACCACGGTGGTACAGGCAATTGACTTAGATGTCAGATTTGACTCAGTAGAAGAAATGGCAGTAAGGAGAGGATGCTGAGGAGAGGAAGGCTAGACATGATGCTTTGGGACTCATTTTCAAAGAAGTAATGGTTGGGTCAAGGGGTTCTGATGTCATGGAGGAAAACGAAATTTAAAATGGGAAGAACTTTAGGAATTTGATTAATTAAAACTCTAATTGCATTTAGTACTCATTGTTAAATTGGGAGCTTAGGCCCCAGCCCCTTGCATCTATCCTAGCCCCCTGACTCTGAGAATTAGCACTCTGGACTCCAAATCTCAGGAGGTCAGGTCCTGACCCCTCCCTTGGGGGGAGGTCAGGACCACTCCCAAGAATATTTAAGTGAACTCCCAAAAGAGGAACACATGGTCTCCTTTTCTTTCTCCTGGTGGTTGCGTTTGTGTGGCTTCCCGGTTTCCCCTCGGGGCCACACAAGAGTGCAGAACTCCCATGAAACCTGGATATCTCTTAATTTGGCTTGTTTTGATTTGGTTTGACTGGGAATTTGTGTCGGCAGAGAGCTCATGTTAGGAAAATATTCCTAACACTCATGTGTGGGGCGCATGCCACAGAGCAATGTGAAGGCAGAGACAGCTTGTGGGTTGTGATCTCCTTCCACCTCATGGGTCCCTGGGGACCGACTTCTGGTTAGGGGACCTGGTGGCAGGTGCCTTTACCTTGTGAGCCATTTCCTGTCTTAAGCTGATTTTGATTCGAGATCTCACTAAGTAGCCCAGGCTGCACTGGAACGGGAGGTCTCCTGTGTCAGACCCCCAAGTTTGGGGATTGTGGGCATTAGCCAAAAGGAAGAACCCGAGTGTGGTTCTGTTTCTGGACAAGTTGCCAAATTGCAGGACACGCAGAGGTCAAAGACATCAGCCTCAGAATGTAGCACCTTCTTTCTGTGAGCCAGATATTTTCCTAATCCTGGCACCTAAATGGTTGTCTTGTTTTCTAAGTCAGCTTTTCCAGAGGAGCAGCATGGACATCGGATTCTGTTTTCTTCTCATCTTTGCTGTTTTGAGCTATGGAACTGATTTTATTAAAATTAACGTCTAGGAATTTTCTACCAGTTGTTCTAATAGCTTCCCCAGGCTGGCTGCACAGCTCAGCGGCAGAGCACTTGCCTAGCCTGAGTCAGGTCCCAGGCTCCATCCCCACTACAGAGAGCTCTATTTTCCCAGTCTCCCCATCTGTGGTTTGTCTTTTGTCCTTGCTACTCAGTCTATTCTTTGAGGGGTGCTGAGGGTGGAACCCAGAGTCTTGAACACACTAGGCAAAGGATGAGCTACATCCCCTGCTCTGATTGCTTTAGAAAATTATGAAAATGGGAAAAAATAACTTATGGAAATGCCTAATCCTCCATAAAAGTTAAGAGAACATAGCCAGACATGCCTGTAATCACAGCACTCGGGAGGCTGAGTTTGAAGCCAGCTTGAGCTGTATAATGATGTCCCCCTACAACAGTCACCAAACAGTTGAGAGAACAGTATGTTCAAGTAACATTTTCTGTTAGACTTAACAGTAGACATGATTTTGTCACACTTGTCTTACCTATGTTCCCTTCTGTATTTCTGCTGACTTGCTCTAAAGAAAGTCCCACACTGTGCAGGTCTAAGCATTGATTCAGATGTGGGCACCTTCTAGACTCATCCATACTATGATGCCTCCGATCAAAACTGACATGTTTTTCTCATGTCACCTAATAGATGACACTGGACAGGAGGCGGTTTTAAAAGCGTTTCTTTGGGAAAAACACAAATGTGCCATTGTCTGGCCTAGCATTATACTATCATGCCTTTTTACATGAGGCGGCCCAGGTATGATGTCATTACTGCCCAGGGAGCAGGCCCTTGTTCAGGATTCAGTAAGCCCCTTTCCATATCTGGGAGAGATGTGAGCCATACTTTATTCTGTAGCTCAGCAGCCGCTTACAGAGCATGTGACTTCTGCTACAGTCACCATCCGCTGACACCTCCGTTGGAGGATGGCCATCACTCTAGAGGAGTCTGTCTGTAGCTGGTAACCCCAGCAACCACACCAGCTCCTCTCTGGGGTTGGAAGAAGTTCACACAGGGAACTCCTCTTGCCCCTTAGGGAAGAGGGAGCAGAGAAACCAGATCAGAGTTGATTAGATTCATGATGATTTGGGGGATGGGCTGAGGTTTTAATCAGCGTCTTCTTAAAATGAAGGAAACAAACACATATGCATTCTCTCTCTCTCTCTCTCTCTGTGTGTGTGTGTGTGTGTGTGTGTGTGTGTGCGTGTGTGTGTGTGTGTGTGTTTTGTGACTCCCTTTACCCCGAACAAAAGAGTTTTGGGGCGTCTCTTGATACTGCTTAACATGGCAAAAGACCCCAGATCACTGGAATTAATGGGAAGCCTGGAGCAGGCCTGGATAAGACACTAGTGAGGTAATGTCTGGTTTTTATTAAATATCCCAAATAGATTACTCACTCTTGCTAGATAAAAGACCCTGTCATGGTTTAAACACAAATCCTGCTACACACAGGGTCCCCATGGGTTCCTATCCCAGGGAGCCACCCTGATGTCTAGGCCGGTGGCTTGGTCAGGTAAAGTGCTAGCCAGAGGGGAAGACCAAGTTAGTTCTGCAAGCTCCTTCTCATTAGGAATCCAGAATTTGATATGAGTCTCGCATGCTTTCATGACACGAGACTCCCCAGAAGAGTCACAGAAAGATCCCTTTTCTCTGTACCCAGGAGAAGGGCCAGTTGGAACAGCCAGAGAGTCAGGCCCATAGGGCTCTGCTTGATGAAGCTTGTCCTCTGGGCTTCTCCTTTTGTGCCTGGAGCAATTCCTCCCATTCAAGCCATCTTACAAGTTGCAAAGAGTTTCTTTGATGTTGGATCCTCACAAAAGCCTTGTAAAATAAGCCAAGAACATCGAGGCTCGCTTTGGCTAAGGCTCCAGGCTGGAACTCCAGCTGCCTGCAGATCGGAAGCTCAAGGCTGTTCTACCAGCAGTGAAAGGATCGTAAGGACGTCCACGCCTTCCAATCTAGGACAGCAAAGGTGTGGGAGGAACTCGGAAAACAACCAGAGAATCCACAGGATCTTCCCGTAGAGAGGCGTAGAGCATCAGAAGCAAGAAGATGTAGGTATCACGAGCCTTCCTGCTCCCAACATGTCACCCCCCTACACTCCCTGGCCCTGTGGTAGGGGCTCTGAAAGCTCCGCCTCACAACTCCCTGGCAGGTCTCCTGGCAGGGGTGCCAGTCACCCGAGCGGACCCCAGTGCCTCCTGCTTGTGCTTTGTAGTCTACTCCTCGCTATTCTGTTGCTAGTCGGCCTTAATCTGGTGGCAAGCTCTGCACCCCCAAGCTCCTCACCCCGCTCCTCACCCCGTGCCAAGATGTCTCCTGTGAGAGTGAGCAAACATCGAGGTGGCTCACCCCTCCTTACCCAGCTTAGCTGTAAGCTCCAGCTGGGTGCTCCCAAGGCGAGGAGGGCTAATAGCGGCCCGCTGCACGGCCCAGACATGGCTCTTCTCAGAAACACGCATACTCCCCCCATATGGCATTATCTATATCCCCAGGAGCTCGGCACATTTCACTGTACCTTCTTTCTGCTTTTGGATTTTCCTTCTAGGTCTCTAGGCTTTCGTAGAGTAAAAGGGACACAGGGACAGGAGCAAGGAGGCAAAGCCCTCGTGGCTATTATTGGTCAGACCAAAGTGCTTGCCCCTCTCCTCATCTCTCAGCCTTTAGTGTGATGCACCGGAGGGATAGAGATGCCAAGATGCAATTGTGATTACCCGAATGTTATGATTTACAGTTTACAATGTCTTTTAAAATCTTCAAATACATTTTAGATTCCTCACGATAAAACTGTGTCTGGTACAAAGGAGGTGCAAACACTGCTTCTTTTTCCTTCCTCTCAATGAGGCTGGAGCGTGGAAATACTACTATCTCTACAGACAAGCAAGTCAGCCTCCTGGGTATTCAAAAATCCAAATAAACACACTGCAGCTGACGGAGACTCCGATACAGCTCTCCTGGCATTCTCTGGCAGCCTAGAGTCCTGAGTGGCCCCCTTCCTCCTTAGCCCTTTACCCCCGCTAGTCCTGCTGTGCCCCAGCTTTTCAGCATCTTGAATAGGCTCATCTTCATTATTCATGGACTCAGTTCTAAGCATTTTAAACCCATCAACTAATGCGTTTCTCATAAAACACTGAGGTAGGTGTCAACATTATTCCCATTCTCGATGAGGAAGCTGTAATGGGTGGTGTTTAGGAGCGTGGTCCCGAGGTCTGTCTGCAAGAGCAGCAGTGTCTGAGCTTTGCCAGTGCGGCCCCTGGGCCTAGGCCCTCATCACTGCACTTCTTTCCAAGTGCCAGCTTCTCAGACTTCAGTAAGTCCCTTGAAGGCAAGGACTTTTTTTTTTTTTTTTACTCCTTGTTCCTCAGCCCCAAACATGACATCTGGCACAGGGTATATAATCAGTAACTATCTGCTGAAGAAATGCCTGGGTAGCAAAGTGAGGAAGGAAGCTCGAAGAAAGAAGGCCATCTGCTAAAGTTTAAAACCCCAGCGCTGAGCTCAGGCTGGAGCTCAGAGGAGGAGCATTTGCTTGGCAAGGGGGCCATAGGTTCAAGCTCCAGTGCTGAGTAGAAATAACAAAAACGGAAATCCCAGGGCTGTAGATGTAGTCTTGGTAGTTGTAGCCCGGGTAGTTGGTGGAATATTTAGCAGGCAAGCACCAGCAAGTACCAAGTCCTAGGTTCTATCCCCAGCCGAATAGAATCAGGACTGCTGGTGAGGAGAAACACACCAGAGGAAGGGGAACATATATTTAATAATCCCACACTAGCTCTGAATAGGGTATAATAATGTGCTCTTTATTAAAGGGGAACTCACAGATCACAATGAGGAACAGGAATGGAATCCAACACCCAGGTGTGGCCAGCAGGGAGAGAGTGAGCGGGCAGATCCACAGGCCTTTAGATCCACAGGCCTTTAGATCCACAGGCCTTTAGATCCACAGGCCTTTAGATCCACAGGCCTTTAGATCCACAGGCCTTTAGATCCACAGGCCTTTAGATCCACACGCCTTTAGATCCACAGGCCTTTAGATCCACACGCCTTTAGATCCACAGGCCTTTAGATCCACAGGCCTTTAGATCCACACGCCTTTAGATCCACACGCCTTTAGATCCACAGGCCTTTAGATCCACACGCCTTTTCGCGCTCATGGCCACTCCCAACCTGGTCCAGCCTCTCACAGGCCATTGGCTGAAGGAGGTTCTCCGTTATGCTGGCACAAATGTTGCAGTTGTCAGGAGGTAGAAGCAGGAGGATCAGATGTTCAAGGCTAGTTTATGTGCACTTGGGAGACAGAGACAGGCAGATCTCTGTGAGTTCAAGTCCAGCCTGGTCTACAGGGCAAGTTTCACGACAGCCAGGGCTACACAGAGAACCCCTGTCTCAAAAACAAAGCTCAGAGCTAAACCGATGACGTCTTTCTTCCAATTCTACCTAAGACATGAGACGACAAGCACAGATTTTTGCTTCCAGTCAGTCTGTTTGTTGCTGTGACTGGCTCGCCCACAGAGCTTGTCCTGGCACTTGACGACCAATGCAGGGCAGGAGCCCCACCTGCGCTGTCTCCAGTCTCTGGGGCTACCGTTTGGGTCAGAGTTTAAACATGAAGTACCCCACAGACACTGGAAAGGAGACCCACAGCCTCTGTGCTGGGTTGGAATCAATGCTGAGGACTTCCCAGGTCCCCGAAGGGACCAGCTGCTTGCTCAGTCTGGGACAAACCCAAGCACATGCCCACAAAGGGCTGCAAACTGCAAATTGAGATCTAATATGAGCCATCTGGTCGGTGAAATGGCCAACGGGAGGGACAGGGGGCCTGGAACCTTCCCAGAAGTGGGACGTGATGACTCAGCTCACCCAGAACAAAAGCTTCTAAGGAAACCCTTTGGAACAGGCCAAACTGAACCTTCCTGAGCAGCCAGGATGGGGACTCTATCTAAAGGTGACCCCGGGGGCAGAGCTGTGAGACCCATGGTCCCTGAGCATGACCCTGGGGCAGGTAAATCCACACTGGAGTCCCAGTATCATTCCAACAGGCCAGTGAGACTGCTCAGTGGGTAAAGGCAGCGGCTGCCAAGCCTGATGACCTGAGTTTGACCCCCGAGACCCACATGGTGGAAGGCGAGAACGGACTCCAGCAAGTTGTTCTCTGACTTTCCCTAGTTGTAGCGTGACACCTGTGCGCATGTGTGCACAAATAAAATTTGAAATTTTATCTGTGCGCATGTGTGCACAAATAAAATTTAAAATTTTATTTATTCATTTATCTAATTAATTAATTTTTTTCAACCTTTTTTTATTATGTATACAATATTCTGTCTGTGTGTATGCCTTCAGGCCAGAAGAGGGCACCAGACCTCATTACAGATGGTTGTGAGCCACCATGTGGTTGTTGGGAATTGAACTCAGGACCTTTGGAAGAGCAGGCAATGGATGCTCTTAACCTCTGAGCCACCTCTCCAACCCTTAATTAATTATTTTTGAGACAGGGTTTCTCAGTGTAGTTTTGGGGCCTGCCCTGGAACTCGCTTGTTAGACCAGGCTGGTCTCGAACTCACAGAGGTCCTCCTGCCTCTGCCTCCCAAGTGCTGGGATTAAAGTCATGTGCCACCACCATTTGGCTCTGAAATATATATATATATATGTATGTATATATATATATATATATATATATATATATATATATATATATGAATAATTCTAGAGCCACCAAAGGAGGGATGAAAAATGTCAGACTGGGTAGGGGCCAACAGCTTTACCTGGACTTGGGACACTTTAGCCTTGGTCCGGGAGAAAGGCTTTCTGGTGTCTTCTAGACAGTCACTGATGCAATGGGGGTGGGGAGGAGAGCCAGCCAATCACCAGATCTAATTATCCTCGTCCAGCCGCTTTGCTGGCAGCAGTTGTCAAGGCTCTTGCCAAAACCTTACTTCACCAAAACCGGGATCCAAAGAGCCCCAAGTCACAAGGGGAAGGCTCTGCATCCCCGAGAAACCGTAAGACTGCCCAAAACCAAGACCTGAGCTTCAGAGGTCGATTCTGTGAGCTTCAAAGCAACTCTCCCCTTGAGCTCCTCTAGGCCCAGCAACTGGATGGAGGAGAGGTGGTGGTACCAGCCACTTGGATTGGCACCAGAAGATGACACACTTGCCCTGGTCCCCCACACCACACCCCAGGAAAGTCAGAAGGCATCTGGAAGGCCTGTTTGTGCTTGTAGTGAGAGCACCTAGGTCAGGGCTTGCTTAAAGCTGAGGTGGTGTGAGCCTCACAGCTGAGTGCAGCTGGAGATGGGCCATGGGCTGGCAGCAGCAAGCCAGTGTTCTCAGAGCACCTTGGGGTAACCCCTACCTCCTTGCCTTGCCACAGCTTAGCCCGAGATCTGTTTAACACCTTCTGCTGGGGTCAGAGAGCTCACTCTTGAAGGTCCCCGGGGCTGCTGGGGCTTTTTTGACTGGTATAAAAATGACTCAGTTCTAGAAACCCAACTGCCTCAGGGGCCTAAACTTGCTGAGCAGGGTTGTGGGGGAAAACCAAAGGGTCAATCTTCAGGGCTCCAATCCTGCAGCCCCAAGGAGAGTAGGCTGGGAAGTGACGGGAACTGAACGGAAGCGGGCAGACTTTAGGCTGTGCTGAGAACAGGTAATATTCCGTGGGTGGGTTCAGAGGTTATAGCGGTGGTTCTCAACCTTCCTAGTGCTCCGACTCTTTAATACAGCTCGTGGTGACTCCCAACCATAAAGTTACTTTTGTGGCTACTTCCTAACTGTAATTTTGCTACCGTTATGAACTGTAATGTAAACATTTTTTGGAGATAGAGTCAGAGGGGTCGTGACCCACAGGTTGAGAAGCACTGGGGCATGGGCTATTCGTTAATCCACATACTTTCTCCATCCCCACTTCACACAGAAGTGGCCTTCTAAGCAGCCCGGGTTTCCACTGAGATGGAGAAGGAAGATCGTGCAGAGAAGCAATAGTAGGCGTGTTTCACAAGCCTTACCTCCCCCCCCCACACACACACAGACAGCTCCATGGATCTCAACATGCATGTCAACATCGTCAGGGCAAGAGGACTGCTCTCAATCCGCGACGAAGAGGAATGTTTCCCTAGCACTTGCGGTGTAGGGCAGTTCCTCCCTGCACTGTCGTCTTGGGCACTGGAGAATATTTACAGGACAGCACTGTCTGCTGCATGGCCCGTTTGATGGGTGATGTGAGGAGGGGGAGGCACCAAGGAAAGCACCTGGGTGGAGAGGTTGACAAGGGATGGAAGAGGGCTGGGGAACCTCAGCTGGGGAAGAGGGCCCAGGGCCTCTCAGGGCTGAGTGGGGAAGACGCCACAGCACGTTCCCCCCACCATCACTGCACCCCCCTATCTTGTCCATCTACACCCCACAGTCACGGGGAGCCTGGTGGTCGGAGGTTTCAAGTCTCCTCTTGCTTGGTAGCCCTCCATGTGCTGCATGCTGCAGCCCCAGATACCATGCTGTTAAGTATGTTGCCAGGTTAGTCTCAAGACTCAAAGCAGGGAGGTGGGAGGACCTTCCCCGGCTCAGTGCCAGTTCTCTCTGCCCACTCCAAGACCCTCTTCACCAAAAGGTTATCTTGGCCAGTGAGGTCATCGTGTATCC
This sequence comes from Arvicola amphibius, assembly GCF_903992535.2. NCBI lineage: Eukaryota > Metazoa > Chordata > Mammalia > Rodentia > Cricetidae > Arvicola > Arvicola amphibius. Next base: position 11,281,096 of record NC_052058.2, on the reverse strand, counting down.
CAGAAGCCCTTCCCCTTCACTAACCGTGCCCGTGGCTCTGTGTCCCTGCTCACCCATCCTTGTATCAGAAAGCCTGACCATAACCAGCCTTTCCCTCCAGACTCCAGTTCCTTGGCATGGCTTGTGCCAAATGACTCAGAAAAACCAAACACTACCATGACCTTACTGTGTGCCCTGCCCCTGTCCCCCCCAAACCCAAGAGAGCTCTTACACTGGGAAGACGCCAGGGAAGGGTCCACTGACCTTTAGGACTGAATGGCCAAGGACTTGACAGCTGGGAGCTGTCAGGATTCCACAGCCTCAGTTCTCGGCCACCCAGAGGGTTTCCACAGCCGAGTGGAGCCCGCTGCTGAGTGGGGATGTCATCTGATTCATTAATTAAAGCAAACACTGTTCATCCAGCACTCCGGGGCATGGTTTAAAAAGAGAAACCAGAACATTTAACATTTGATAAAAATAGCGTTTGTCAGTCCAGAGGTAACCGAAGTTTTACTCGGTCCCTTAGGTCCAGAAGCACCCCCACCCTGTCCCCTGTTCCCACCTTCCCTACCAGGCTTCTCTGTTGACCAGGGAATTCCTGCCAGAGTTTGCTAATTGGGTTAATGGAGTGACTGTGTAATTGTTCTCTGCCCACAGCCCAGCCCCTCCACTGGCTGCTTTCCCAACACCTGCCTCTCACCACTTCCAGGAGCGCTAGTTTGCAACAACAACCTTCCATCGTCCACATCTGGGACCTGGGGCTTAAGTGAAGCTCCCTACAGCAGAGGACAGAAAACGCTGCTATTTTGGTTTGTGTGGTCCACAATGGGGCCATTCTGCGGGGTTTCTGGGCAGTGCGGGGCTACCCAGGGAGAGGGGAAATCGGAGCTGAGCAGCGATGGGACCCAGGCCAGAGAACAAGAGGGATGGGCTGAAGGGAGGTGACTGCCAGGGTCAAATCCCGACCTTTTCTCCCAGCTACTGGGATTTGAATTTCATTTTAATCAGATGCAGATGAAACCTATGGGCTGAGCCTCAGGAATCTCAGGGCCAAACCTTTGACCTCTGACCTCTAGAACAAGCAGCTTGTACCAAAGAAGACAGCTGAGGGTGGCCTTGCTGGTCTCTGAGGTTTAGTCAGAACCTCTTTGTGCTCAACACCCTTGGGAAAACACCACTCCACGCCCCCCAAACACTCCAAGGCTTTTTCTCCTGTTGTTTTGGGGGGGTGTGTTTAGTTTTGTTTGAAATTTGGTTCACTTAAAGAATGGTTACTTGTTCAAATCATGAAAGTGTCAGCATTCTTGGGGTGGGTCAAAGATGAATAGCTGGAGGTAGCCTTCCAGTCCTGAGGTGCCACCTAGTCCTGCGGTACCTCCATTCTGCTCCCTAACCCCTGGGCTTGGATGCCCTGAAGGCTCCTGCTGACTGCCCTTGCTGCCATTCCCTTCCTATTCCTTCTTTCCTGCCCAGGTCTCAATACACTCTTGGGGCAGCTCCAGAGTTCTGAGTGATGGATCTGGCTGGCTGCATAGTTCAGAAGTAGAGAAACAACCTGTTCATGTGCAAGACCCGGGGTTCTATCCTCAGCACTCAGAAATAAAAAGTAGATAAAAACACGCCGGGCTTGTAATTCTAGCACTCAGCAGGCAGAGACAGGAGGAGTTCGAGGCCAGTCAAGGGCTACAAATCAAGACCTTGTCTCAAAACACCAAACACACAAAAAGCCCACCACTATCGCAGCAAAAACGAACCAATACATAAATAAAATACAGGAACTACTGAATGTGGGTTTTTGAAGATCAGCCTTGTGCAGAAGCATAAGCTTCTCGGGTCCTTTGAACACACGTTGATAGTTTATGTTGTCCTGTTTCCTTATTGGTTGACCTCCTGAGTCGCCCAAACGCCTGAGGAGGCAAGAGTAAGACCTCTGTGGAACCGGCAGTGTTGTGCGCCCCCTGGTGGAGGTGCTCCATCAATGCGCATTTCGACTTTCAGGTAAATTTGACTGACCTCACCTCTCCCTCTCCCAGTAGCTTGTAAGCGTCCGTTGTGCCTCTTCGCATTTTCTAAGGCTCAGCTACTTGGATGGATGGCAGACCCAGGAATAGGTGCGCTCAATAAGTAACTAATTCTGGATTGGAAATTACTGGCCAAGGTTTTCTGGTGAAACGAAGTGCCAGGATTGGGGATTGGGTGGCTAAGGAGTAAATCAACGATGAGACAGGAAAGCACACAAATGTCAGTGTACGCACAAAGGGCCAAGAGAAGGGTAAGAAGCTTATGCATCCGGGAGGCAGCCCAAGGTTGATCGATCTCTGTGGATCCACATTCGGTAGTCCCTGGATTTTGAGCACAAGGCAAACATCTTCCAGCTAAGCTGAGTTCCTGCTGCTTGGAGCCTGCTCTCTTCAGGAAGGGCTGAACTTTGTGCCAGCACTTGGCTTGGATCTACTGCACAGCTCTGCCCTCCTCTGGACAGAGCCAAGGCTGCCTGAGTCCTGCTGTGAGGCCTCGCTCAGGTTTCCTTCCCTCCTTCCCGGACAAACAGGTTTTTCAGTAGGACTCTCAGAGCAGGTGTTTGCCCGGCCTGAAACCCTGAAACCTGTGAAGGTGGGAGAACAAAGCCTCCCTTGACTGCTGCTGGCACACAGTGGGCTCTATCAATATTTAATTTAGGAAAATAAACAGAGCCACACACATTCTTGGCATGCCAGCGGCACTTGGGACCATTATAATGCCCATTAGAGGGAGAATTAATTGAAGGACCCACACCTGTTCTCAGTCTAGAACAGTTCCAGCCCTGTTTGTGGAAGACAAACCATGGGGAACAGAGAGGGATAAAAGTCCACGCACAAGAAAAGAGCTCAGGAACAGTTGTTCCGCTCCCGAAACAATTGAGATTCTTTTCTCTTTTTAAGTACCCGAGTGAAACCCAAGACCTCCTGCATGCCAGACAAACCAATGAACAACAGTCCCGATCCGCCTTGACCCTTTACGGAGAGGAACTCCTTCCTTCCCTCTCTTATCAGCTATATAAGTGACTGTTCCTGTTGTTGAGATAAAAGACCCTGTCAGAAGGAAGGAATGAGATTGCCTCACAGCGTCGGCCATCAAGGCAGGGAAGGCAGTGTGGGGGGGTCTGAGGTGACCGGTTCTTGTAGGACACTTAGCCACACTGTGTGAAGATGTGTCTGTCCTTCCTTATCTGCCTAAGGCACCTTCTGATTGGTTTAATAAAGAGCTGAATGGCCAGTAGTTAGGCAGGAGAGGATAGGCGGAACTTCCGGGGAGGGAGAGGAACTGGGGGGAAGAATCTGAGATGTGGGAATTCTCCAGGGAGACAGGGAGGAAGTTGATGTATTGAACTGAGGAAAGGTGACAAGCCACGTGACAGAACGCAGATTAATACATAAGGGTTAATTTAACTTATAAGAGCTAGTTGGGAACAAACCTAAGCTAAGACCAAGCTTTCATAATTAATAATAAGTCTCCATGTCATTATTCGGGAGTTGGCAGTCCAAAGAAAGTTCAGCTACCACCGGACACATCACATCCAAAGGCAGAAAGCAGAAAATAATGAGTGTTTGTGCACTGCTCACTTGGTCTTTTTTGATGTTGGTTTTGTTTTATTTTGAGGCAGAGTCTCTCTCTCTATAGGTCTGGCTGTCCTAGAACTTGTTATGTAGACCAGACTGACTTCAAACTCATGGAGATCTACTTGCTTCTGCCTCCCAAGTGTGTATCACGCCTGACTCACTTTGTCCTTTTTATATAGTCTTGAAGACGAGCCTAGGAAATGATGCTGCCCACAGTGGTTGGGTCTTCAAACCTCAATTAACCTAATAAATACCCCCAGGCACTCCCGGCACCCCAAAGCCTGTCTCCCAATGTATTCTAGATCTCATCAAGTTCACAGTTGAGATTAGCCATCACACCAGCCAGGGAAGCTTTTTGGTAAAAGATAAAGAACTAAAGATAAATAAGCAGGGACTGGAGAGATGGCTCAATTCAATTCCCAGCATCCACATGGTGGTTTACAACCATCTATAATGAGATCTGGTGCCTTCTTCTGGCATGAAGGCATACATGCAGGCAGAACACTATACATAATTAATAAATCAATCTTTTTAAATATAATTTATTTAACTTTATTTCATGTGTGTTGGTGTGAAAGTGTCAGATTCCCTGGGACTGGAATAACAGACAGTTGTGAGCTGCCATGTGGGTGCTGGGAATTGAACCCAGATCCTTTGAAAGAGGAGCCAGTACTCTTAACCTCTGAGCCATCTCTCCAGTCCCAAATAAATCAATCTTTTAAGAAAAAAAAGATACATAGCAGATGAAGCCAGGGCCTATCCACTCTCAGGAATCAGAATCTCTAGCCCTGGCTGTGGCAAAGTTGCTATCTTCGTGTGTAGATATTTGTAAACCTGCCTTTTTGTCTCTGCTCCTGGCCTCATTACCCTTAAAACACTCTGCTCAGCATAATGCCTGGCTTGTAAGAAGTATGCAACTTATAGTTACTGAATTCTTGGATGTCAAAAGTAGTGTATGAGTGATAATAACTTGCAATGGTAATAAGTCTTAAGGAAACAAGTATTACATTTATTGCTTAGACATTATTATGATTTGCTGAGAAATTGTTTTTGTCTCTCAAATTCAGTTAGCCCAGGATCTGACATATTTGAATATATATCAGAGAAGATGTCTAGACTCAGTACTAATCCAGGTATCCTACAGTATGCATGTGGTAGCTAAAACTTCAAGGATGCCACTTAGGGAGAACTTGAGGTGGTGAAAACCAATGACTGGTACCTTGGGACTCCAATGCCTAGAGGAGGCAGAGAAAGCTATCATGAAGCCAAGACAAATTTCCATGAGGGCAAGGCTAAAGTGATGTGGGATAATGCTCTTGTACACTACAAAGGTCTGTCACTCATATTAGTTTAATATAACGCTGATTGGCCAGTAGCCAGGCAGGAAGTACAGACAAGGCTACCAGACTAGGAGAATTCTGGGAGGAGAAAAGGCAGAGATGCAGTTGTAATTCAGAAGCAGAGGAAGCAAGATGAGAATGCCTTACTGAGAAAAGGTACCAAGCCACGTGGCTAAAACATAGACAAGAATTATGGGCTAATTTAAATTGTAAAGCTAGTTAATAATAAGCCTGAGCTAATAGGCCAAACTGTTTATAATTAATATAAGCTTCTGTGTGTTTCTTTGGGACTAAATGGCTGCAGGACTGGGCAGTATGGAAACTTCTGTCTACACTAAACCCTGGAGCAGACATGACCATATTATAGAAACACCATAAGGCAATTTCAGGATGCAGGTAAGAATTATGACACTATGTAGTAGGCAATTTCTCTGGGCCACCAACCACCTCCCAAAGAAAGACATGGAAACTTATTCTTAATTATAAATGCTTGGCCTTAGCTTAGGTTTGTCCCACTAGCTCTTTTAACTTTACCTGTTTCTATTCATCTATGTTTTGCCCTCAGGGCCTTTTACCTTTTGTTTTTCATTCTGTATGTCCTACTTACCTGCTTCCTCCATGTCTGTCTGTCTGTCTGTCTGGCCAATGGCATCTCTAAGTCATCCCCCTTTCTTTCCTCTATTTTCAGCCTAAAATCCTCCTCTTACTTACTCTCCCTGCCTGAAGCTCTGCTTCCCTCCTCCCTCACTATTACCCCATCAGCTTTTTATTAGAACAATCAGGTGCCTTAGGCAGGCAAGGTAAAAGAGCAACACATCTTCATGTAATTAAATAAACACAACATATCTTTACATAGTTAAACAATTACTCCACAACACCAATATTAATTGTGAAGATGAGAGGAAGCCCTGTGCCCACTGTAAGAGCCCACTGGCACTGGAGTAAGGGGGTAAAAAGGGGGCATAACCACAGGTAATGGTGACTTCAGTCAGGAATAGTCTAGAAGCCTAAAGTGAACGAATTTCCTAGATTGGGTTGGATCTTGTAGGATGTCGATGAAATAATAGAAGAGAGCTTGCAAAATTCTACCCCAAAACTAGGAGGTGAGAGAAGGGACCTTGGCTATACGTTAGGGTCTAGAGGTTCTTGTGATGGTAAATCTTTATTGTCAACTGGACTGGATTTAGAAACACATAGAAACACACCCTTGGGCATGATTATGAGGATGTTTTCAGGGAAAAACTCTTTGAATGTGGGTGGCTCTATTCCATAGGCTGTAGTCTTAGGTGAATAAAAAGGAAGGAGCCAGCTGAACACCAGCATTCATCTATCTTTGCTTCCTGATCATGGACATAATAGAAGCCCTCCCGTGGGCTTGACTTCCCCATCACAATGAACTGGATCCTCAAACTCTGAGCCCAAATAAAAATTTCCTTCTTCAAGTGGCTTTTCTCAGGTATTTTTCTCACAGTAAGGGAGAAAATGAACAGGTTTGAAAGTGAGTTTCTCATGGGTCTCAGTGGAAGAAGAGATGGGGATCTCTAAGAGGCTCAGGGGAGCAGGCCCTTAGAGCGTGCAGGAATGCAGCTATCTTTAGCTCCGAGCAGGTGAACCCATGATGCTAGACTATGTAGCATGACTACAGTTGGGGACATGAGTAGGACTTGGTAAGGATTAAGCCAAACAGCTTCAGGTAGTCATTTAAATAAACCCAATTCCCTGGATTAATACAAGAATGAAATCTGGAAAAAGTAAGGTCAAGCTTGAGACTGCATGTACCCTGGTAGTCAATGATGGCTTTGATTGTCTGTGTCCAGAATATAATATACGGATATTGATAATGAATCTTAGAATTTAATAGGGGAGAAGTCAGCCTGGAGAAAAGAGTCACTATAAAGAATTATGAAAAGAGTCAAGCTGAGTGGTAGCCTTGGGGGTAATTTGTGGTCTTAAGGGCGAGAATGGGAGGAAAGTGGGTAAAAACTATTGAGTGTTCAGTGCAAGCTTGGTAAGAGATCACGCAAGAGTCAGGTTAGCCACCTCTACCTTTGCAGAAGATTGAAGGCGCCAGGTGGTAGGGACATAGTGGAAGTGAAATCTGGGCCATTATCAGACTATAGGGACTGGAAAGACCCAAAGCAAGAAATGATGTATTCTGTGAATATAGTGGGGAGGCTTCCCAGACCCAAAATAATCACTCAGAAACTATATTATTTAAATCACTGCTTGGCCAATCACTTAAGCGTGTTTTTAGCTAGCTCTGACATCTAGTATTAACCCATTTCCATTATTTTATATTTTACAACAAGGTTCATGGCCTACTGGCAAGGTTTTAGTTGACAGCTCGCATCTTTTCCCTCTGGTGGATACATGGCATCTCACTGACTCTTCCTTCTTTCTCTCAGCATTAAGTTTAGTTTCCCCTAACCCCTACCCCCGCCTAGCTCTACTCTGCCCTATTACAGGCTAATGCAGCTTCTTTATTCATTAACCAATAAAAGCAACACATATACAGAAGGACCTCCCACACCATGTGAATATGCTGGCTACCTCTGAGGCTCTCTGTTCTTGGTGGGAAATGCCTTCATCTACCCAGAGAAGACAGTTAATAGATGTCTGCATCCCTGGCATGGGGCATGGAAGTAAAGTTCACTTGCCAACTTTCCCTCAGCACAGTGCCTCTTTGCTGCACAGAAGCAAAGGGGAGCAGGTTTAAGGACCATCTCTGGGTTGGCTGGACAACAAGTAAGCCAGGGTGTAGAAAAGTTTCACAGTGTCTGAAGAACACTATGTCTGTAAAGACACGCTCAATCAGAATTTGAGAGATTTAGCCTCAAATGTATGGCCTAATAACAACTGTCAAGAGCCTTTCGCCGGAAGGATCCAGGGAGTAATAACTTGATTTCCCAGGGGAAGGGCACTGTAACTATGCCTCTAAAGTAGTTGGGAAGCCCTGATCTAAAGTCTTTTGAAGGATACATTTTAGACATGGAAGAGAGGGATTGGAAATGTAGGTGACCTGGCATGGAACCTGTTGATCTGCTTGGTTGTACCCATGAGAGATGCCAGAGTGGTATTTTTGGACCTTGTAGTGGATAATGGCCATTTGAGTTAGAAGCCAGGTGGCTTCTAGAAGGAACTAAAATCCCAGGAGCATGTTTCTCCAAGGTGTTACAGGCACCAAGGAGACCCTTTTCTGTCCAGCTGGCTGCGTGGCTGTGGGTCACAAAGAAATCACGGGCTTCCTCTGGGTAAATATGTCTCATTCTTGCCCCCAGCCAGAGGGCTCTGCTCTTGGGATGGATGTGGAACTCCTCAGAACAATGCAGATTCTCTGCCTTCCGCGAAGTTCACTATTGTGCATTGAAAGTCTGCCTTGGGGCTGGAAAGATGGCTCAGAGGTTAAGAGCACTGGCTGCTCTTCCAGAGGTCCTGCGTTCAATTCCCAGCAACCACATGGTGGCTCACAACCATCTGTACTGAGATTTGGCGCCCTCCTCTGGCGTGCGGGCATACACAGAGGCAGAATGTTGTATACATAATAAATAAATAAATTGTTTTTTTTAAAAAAAAAAATTCTGCCTTGTTTCCACCAAACTGCTACTGTTTATGACCAGGGAGCTCGAGGAGGTGGGGAAGCTCATGGATCTGGGCTGGTACCACAGGAAGGTTGACTGCTCCTCACGGGAATGTTAGAGACAGCCCTTGGGGTTATGATAAAATGACTAACGAAAGCTGCCTCGGAAGGAAAAGCTTATTTGGGCTCAGTGTGGGGTACAGAAATGTGAGGCTGCTGGTCACACTACATCAGGTCAGGAAGCAGGGAGGTAAATATGGGTGCTCAGCTTACTTCCTCCTTTTCTGACAGTCTAGGACCCCAGCCCATGGAATGGAGCCACTCACATTTCACGCTCTCATACACAGTGGTTTCTATACTAGGCGGCCACCGCTGGTGGCAACGTTTTATAGTAAACTCAGAAGCTTGGTTTTGTTGATTCTGCTATGGAGAGAAAAGCACCTGTGCACCACGAGGACTCCAAAGTTTGGATTAAACACGCAATACTACGCTATGCCCTTTCACTTACGTGCATATGTAAAAGAGGGTTTAATAAGATCAGGGAGTTGGTGCTGGGACAAGTCTAAGCGGTCTGGGGCATTAGGGGGTGGATATGATTGAAATACATGTATGAAGATATCATAATGAAACCCATTATTATATATACTACTAGAAATATAAAAAAATCCTCCTCTTCCCTGAGGATCATTCACTGGACTGTCTCTTTTGCTTCTTTTATTTTATTTTATTTTATTTTATTTTTATTTGGCTTCCACTGCCCAGCATATATGCCCCTTGTTCTAAGAATGGGGGCCCCTAACTTTGAGCCTTCTTCAACATCTAATCCCCTTCTTATTCATCTGTGATTTTAACCTTTGTGCAGATGACACAACTAACAATCCAGCCTTTCTGGGAACCTGAAATGCAAAACCCTGAAATTTGAGCAAATGTCCCCACCCCATTAGACTGACTTCAGGTTTCCCTGAAGTTCCCCCCCCCCCATGTGAATGCACGTACTGTCTATTAGCTTGGATGCCATGATGGTCTCTTGCTAGGACCATCATCATTCTTATTTATTTGCTATTTATTTATCGACAGGGTCTTGATAAGTAGCTCAGTTTGACCTTGGGTTCACTAAATAGCCTGGGCTTCCCTCCAACTCAGGACATAAAGATCTGTCTAGTCTCGGTGGCACAGTCCCAGCTACTCAAGAGGTCGAGGCAGAGAATCACTCCAGTCTGGGCAACAGAGACATTCTGTTTCAAACAAACAAACGAATGAAAAACAAGAAAAAAATAAATAAAGAATAGAAAGAAAAAAATAAAGAAAAAGATAGGCAAAAAGGAAGGCAAGATGGGGGAGAGAGAAAGCTGGGGTTATAACTGAGTGGTAGGGACCTTGTCTAGCATGTGCAATCCCCAGCACTGTAAACCCAAAACAAAACAAAACTGCTTAAAGCTGTCCAACGGAAAAGGGAAAGCAATTTATAGTAAAAGGAAGTATATTTGTGGGGCCAGACGTGAGGGTAGAGGAAATGAATATGAGAAAGCATGAAGATTTTTGGAGGTGAAAAATGTCCCATAAAGTGATTATAACATTAGGCATATAGGGATATACTCTGTGGGTGTGTAATGTGTGTGTATGTGTTCTTTCAAAATTCATGAATGTATATTGTTAAATCCAATGTTTACCGCACATAAAATATACCTCAATAAAGTTTATTTTAAAAACTATCTTGTCTTGTGTCACACATTGCCTGGAGGAAATGCGTCAATTTTCTTTCTTTCTTTCCTTCTTTCTTTCTTTCTTTCTTTCTTTCTTTCTTTCTTTCTTTCTTTCTTTCTTTCTTTCTTTTAGAATTTATGCGTATGGGTGTTTTGCCTACGTATGTGTTTGTGTAGAACCTGTGTGCCTGGTGCCTGTGGAAGCCAGAAAAGGGTGTTGGATTCTCTGGAACTGGAGTTGCAGACAGTTGTGAGCTGCCATGTGGTTGCTAGGAATTGGACTCAGGTCCTCTGGATGTGCAGTCGGTGCTGTTCACTTTGAGCCCAGGCTCAAATTTCCTTCCTAGCAGATGCCACGAGGTGGCTTCCTTCGTTCCTTGCTTCTTCTCTTCCTCCATTCCCTAAACACTGTTCACATTAAGTAAACTGCGGATCTAAAATGTGCTTGAAGTGTTTCGCCCTTCCCTGCTCACCTGCTCAGCTTTTATTACCTCTGTGAGCCTCGCTCTTTCTTGCTCCATTTAACCAATACAAAGATCTACTACAGAAAGTTTTTGTTTGCATTCCTGTTGTCTCCCCAACTCCTTGATTGGGCTGTGAGTGTGACAGCTGGGCCTTGTCATCACCACGACTGTAACTTGGGTGCCAGGTCACAGAGCTGCTCCTTGTGAAACGGGAGCCTTACTAACATCAATCACAGTCGGGAAAGAAGGCAGGGGCACAGGCACCACTCCTCCAGGCCTGCAGGCGGCGCTGTGGCAGCCGCCGGCCTCTCCTCGCTCCCGACGTCTCCAAGCGGAGGCCCCGCCCCTCGCAGCATGCCTCCTGCCCATTGGGCCGGCGCGGCCGAGGCTGACCAATAGCGTGGGCGCTAGCGGGCCTCCATCTTTGTGCACCGGAGCGCAGCGCTGTGGGCGGTTGCGGAGGGAGGTGGGCAGCCGGGCATCCTGCCCTGCCATTTCCTCAGTGGCCTCGTCTCTCGCTGCCCGAAGCCGCGATGCCTCAGTTCCAGACCTGGGAGGAGTTCAGCCGCGCGGCCGAGAAGCTCTACCTCGCCGACCCCATGAAGGTGAGTCTCTAGCCGGGGCGAGGGTCTCCTGCGCCTTTGGCGCGGCTTTAGCACAGGCAGGAAGCAGCGTCTGTCCTCGTTCTCACTGCGCCTTCTGTGTCCTTCCATCTCCTCCCGTCTGACTCGGGACCCAGTGAGGCCGCGACAGTGTCCACAGGACAGAGCCGTTTCCACAGCGGTGGACTCTGCAGTGGCCTGCACCCGAGGAACTCCTAACTTCCGCTATGGCTTTGGTTGGTTTACGTGTCGCTAAGGCTGGTGTTCCGCCCCGGCACCTTCTCTTTCCTGTCCGTCACTTATTTTGGTGCCCCCTTCCCTTCCCTCAAAGGCGTGAGAGTACCTAATGTTTATATAACACGAGCTGTTTTTTAAAGCTATATATCGGGGCTGGGGAGAGGCTCAGCATGTGGAACTCATAAAGATGGAAAGAAAGAACCGACTCCCCAAACTTGTAGTCTAACTACACATAATACACAGGCAAACGCGCACACACACAAACAATAAGTAAAAATTACAAAGTACATTGGTGCTGGCAACTTGTTTGCCATTTCTTCAGTTGAGCAACATGCCGGAAGGTGGAACAAGATTTTGTCCAGAAGGCCCTGATACTGACAACAGGATAGATTTTTTAATTTAGTAAAAGAACGGTAAAGGATATACAAGCACACAGAAGGGCTGTATTTGTAAGAATGTGGTGGTAGCTGTAGGGAAAATGAAAATAGAAGTGACAGAATTGTGGTGATCAAAACATGTCTAGAATAGACAGGAGAGGAAGAACCTTATGCTTCTACCAGGTGACACAGTCTGGTGGCCTACAGACTTCTGCTTCCTTAAAACCTTCTGTTGGTTTTTCACTTTTTTCCCCTGACTGGGGAGGGATGTAGAGTATGAACCGCATTCTCAAGTTCCAAGATGATTTGCTCTAAGAGCTTGAACTTAAGTCCAAACTGTGACTCTGAACCCCAGCCCATCTGATCCATGTAGGGCTAAAGAAGACAGCTTGTCTGGTCCTGGGAATGTTTGCTAAGATTGTGCCTTCTCTCCCCAGCACATTTACCAGGAGCCCATACATATCTTCTCACCCTTTATCACACTGATCCGCATGGCTCAGTGGAAGTGCTGTTGCTGGTGGACTGAAAAAGAGACCGTTAGTTGGGCCTGTCTTCTTTCTAGTCCTCTTTACATTCCTGTCCCTGCTGTCTGAAAAATAAAGACACCGAAGTGTCCTCTGCTTAAAACCAGTTCTTCGCCTAGCAGTGGTGGCACACTCCTTTAATCCCAGCACTTGGAAGGCAGAGGCCGGCTGATCTCTGGGAGTTTGAGGCCAGCCTGGTCTACAGAGTGAGTTCCAGGACAGCCAAAACTGCACAGAGAAACCTTGTCTCAGAAAACAAATAAACAAAAAACCAAACAATGAAGACCAAAACTTCCCCCAAATTGTTCATTGATTACTGAAAAAGTTCCCAGTTCTCACCCACTCATTTCTAGACTTGCTGAAACCAAAGAATGAATTAGATCTTTATTCAGAATGTTGCTTTCGCCAACGTTTTAAAAATAATTTATTTATTATGTATAGAGTGTTCTGCCTGCATGTATGCCTGCAGGCTAGAAGGCACCAGAACTCATTACGAATGGGTGTGAGCCAGCGTGTGGTTGCTGAGAATTGAACTTAGAACCTCTGGAAGAGCCACCAGTGCTCTTAACTACTGACCCATCTCTCCAGCTCCTAACCTTCTTTATAGGAAAACAAAACATGTATTTTTCAGAGCCACTTCCTAAGAAAAGTGGCTTTTGCCCCTTTCCCAGTATAATCTACTTTTCTCCCTTTAGTATTTTTTTACCAGTATCTTTCTTTGTAGAACTTTAATTCATTGTGTCTTGTGTCAGATTATTTTGGTTTGCTGAACTCAGAGTCTTTGAGTGGAACCTTGAGTTTTTGTCTCTGTGATCCAGCTGACAATGGATACCTATCTTATGGTACCATTAGCCCCGTAACTCTCCATGAAGACAATGAGTGTTTTTAGTCAACAGTCAAAATCCCACATTGGCCAGGCGGTGGTGGCGCACGCCTTTAATCCCAGCACTCGGGAGGCAGAGGCAGGCGGATCTCTGTGAGTTCGAGACTAGCCTGGTCTACAAGAGCTAGTTCCAGGACAGGCTCCAAAGCTACAGAGAAACTCTGTCTCGAAAAAAACAAACAAACAAACAAAAATTCCACATTGTTGTCTTGCTTAGTTTATCTTTCAAATTTGGTTTCTCTTTGTTCCTACAAACTAAATTTTAAAAATGTATCATGCTGAATTTAATAGTTCAGTGAGTAGGTTAGGTACTGTAAACATAGGTAGCTATTTATATTCTGGGTGAGTTCCTCCTCTGTTGTCACCCAGACAAACCTCTTAAGAGGTGTAACTCTTAAGACCCCAGCAGGGCACGGTGCAGTCGGACGAGCTACAGGTTGCCATGCTGAAACCACTTTAAATTTGTGGGCTTTTGGAATTGGCTCGGGGCAGGAATGGGCTGACAATCCTTAGTGTTTTGGTTTTAAAGTTACCTAAACGGGAGTTACTGATAGCAAAATGCTGACTCTGCCTCGGTCGCTGTGTTTGCATTCATCACCGAGAGAAAGAAACGCTCACAGAAGCTGAAGTTTGGGCTGCTGTTATAGCGGTGTGCTAATGTCCAGATTACGTCGTGGCTACTGAAGTCTAGAATTGCGAGCAATGGGAAGTGCTCCATGACACAGTGCTCACTGTTGTGAGTGATCCTGGCTTTGGGAAGCCATGGGGACCTTCCAGGTGGATCCCCTCAAGGTAACAGAGCCTCCCTCGTGCTTGTGGTAAAGGTGGCTTGTGATAAAGATGGCATTTGTTGAGGAGTCTGACCTGCCTTCTCGGGGGAGAAGGTGCAGTGGACTGCCCTCGGCTCGGTTTCCTGAGGGATGGAGTTGGACTTCAGCCATTCCTGCTTCTTACCACCCCCTTCCTTTCATCTGTTTTACTAACAAGAGTGCCAAGCCACCTCACAGACATTCCTTGATGTGTGTATTGGGAATTTTAGTATATTTCTTCAAACTAAAAATATAATGCCCAACTTTAAAAACAAAAGGTTGATTTTTGCTTTTTTAAATAGGGCTGGGGAGACAGCTCTGTGAGGAAAAGGCTGTGTGAGCATGGGAGCCTAATGTTGGACTCAGCCCCTGCACAGTCTGGGCATGGTGTGCATCTGTGACTCTAGCCCTGAGTGGCTAAAGAGTAGGAGGGTGGCAGCAGATTTGCTGGCCACCAGCCTAGCCAGTTAGTGAGCTCCAGGTTCATTGAGAGACCCTCTCAAGAATGAAAACGGACAGGGCTGGGGAGGTGGCTCTTGCAGAGGGCCGAGGTTTGGTTTTCAGCACTGTACCAGATCGCAGCTCACAACCATCTGTAACTACAGTTCCAGGGGCTCCAGCACCTTCCTCTGGCCTCTGCTGGTACTAGGCACTCATTGTGGTGCACAGATATACATGCAGGGACAGTGTCTAAACACAAAATAAAAAGTCTTTAAAAAACAGAGTGAATAGAGCACATAGCTCTACGTCCATGTGCACATACGTACCATGTGCACACATCTAAGCATAAGTAGAACAGATGTAATGGAACTAATGCAGGCTTTTCCCATTACCTCATGTCAGTGAAGAGGCTACAGTGAAAGCGCTTTCTCGGGTGTCTGGGGCATTTAAAGAGCTCTTGCACGATTGATTAAATTGTGTATGCATAGTGCCATCTATTTTGCTCTTTTTAAGTAAGTAATTTTATTGCAGGTACGTGTGGTTCTCAAATACAGGCACGTTGATGGGAATTTGTGTATCAAAGTAACAGATGATTTAGTTGTAAGTATACATTTTTATTTGTTTTGGAGGTTCTGAGTTTGTTTGTTTGAAGTTGTTTATTTAGAGTTCATGTAGATGACCTATCTAGGGTACTTATTGTGCATGCATTCCATAGCGAAGAACTTCATTCTTCTTTTTTTGTTTTTGAGACAGGGTTTCTCTGTAGCCTGGGCTGTCCTGAAACTTGCTTTGTAGACCAGGCTGGCTTTGAACTCACCAAGATTCGCCTGCCTCTGCCTTCAAGTGCTGGGACTAAAGACATGTGCCACCACCACCTGGTTAAAGCTGTTCTTTTAGATTCAGGAAGTAACTGAACTTGCTTCATGAAGGCAATGTGCCAACAGTGGTTAACAGTTGCTTTTTTCAGGCCTTAAGCCAGAAAAACATAAAGACTAAAATTGAGCAGGTTTCCTTTCTCATGGTGAGAAATAAATCATAAATAGTAATATATATATATATATATATATATATATATATATATAGTTGTTGTTTGAGACAGGTTCCTTTTTTTAGTTGATTTTTATTGAGCTCTACGTTTTTCTTTGCGCCCCTCCTTGCCTCTCCTCTGCCCACTTCAGCCCTCCCCCAAGGTCCCCATGCTCCCAGTTTATTCAGGAGATCTTGTCTTTTTCTACTTTCTACTTCCCATGTAGATTAAATTGATGTGAGTCTCTCTTGTGTCCTCATTGTTGTCTAAGTTCTCTGGGATTGTGGTTTGTAGGCTGGTTTTCTTTGCATTATGTTTAAAAACCACCTATGAGTGAGTACATGTGATAATTGTCTTTCTGTATCTGGGTTACCTCACTCAAAATAATGTTTTCTAGCTCCATCCGTTTTCTTGCAAAATTCAAGATGTCATTATTTTTTCTGCTGTGTAGTACTCCGTTGTGTAAATGTACCACATTTTCCTTATCCATTCTTTAGTCGAGGGGCATTTAGATTGTTTCTAGGTTCTGGCTATGACAAACAACGTTGCTATGAACATAGTTGAATACTTGTCCTTGTGGCACTATTGAGCATCCTTTGGATATATACCCCAAAGTGGTATTTTTTTAAATATTTATTTATTTATTTATTATGTATACAATATTCTGTCTGTGTGTATGCCTGCAGGCCAGAAGAGGGCACCAGACCCCATTACAGATGGTTGTGAGCCACCGTGTGGTTGCTGGGAATTGAACTCAGGACCTTTGGAAGAGCAGGCAATGCTCTTAACCTCTGAGCCATCTCTCCAGCCCCCCAAAGTGGTATTACTAGGTCTTGAGGAATGTTGTTTTCTAATTTTCTGAGAAATCGCCACACTGACCTCCAAAGGGGTTGTGCCAGCTTGCTTTCCCACCAGCAATGTAGAAGTGTTCCCTTTTCCCTACAACCTCTCCAGCATAAGTTACCATTAGTGTTTTTGATCTTGGCCATTCTTACAGGTGTAAGATGGAATCTCAGAGTTTTTTGATTAGTATTTCTCTGATGACTAAGGATGTTGAACATTTCTTTAAGTGTCTTTCAGCCATTTTAGATTCCTCTGTTGAGAGTTCTCTGTTTAGGTTTGTACTCCATTTTTTCTTTATTGGATTATTTGTTCTTTTGGTGTCCAATTTCTTGAGTTCTTTGTATATTTTGGAGATCAGACCTCTGTCTGATGTGGGGTTAGTGAAGATCTTTCCCCATTCTGTAGGCTGTCGTTTTGTCTTGTTGAGAGACAGGTTCTTTCTATGTAGCTCTGGCTGTCCTAGAACTCGCTATGTAGACCAGGCTGGCCTTGAACTCCACAGAATGCTAGGATCAAAGGCACGTGCCACCATGCCTGGCTCCATAAATAATGTATTTGAAGCCACACCAGGGGCTTGTTCCTGTTTCTCCATTCCTTCTTCCTTCCCTCTGTGGCTGGTCCCTTCATGCCCTCCACCAGTCTGCTCCTGATGTGAACGCCACCGTGCTGTGATGAGATCTAGCCCAGTGCTCTCATTAGTTCATGTTCATTTGATCTCTGCCACTTGCAGTATGAAGACCATTCTCTATGGGAAGTTTTAGCCCTTGTAGCTTTACTTTACGTTGGCCTTGCTTTTCTGTGCTCCTGTCTTTGTTGATTATTAGATGTTTCCCCGTAAATACTGTGTTTTACCAGTATTCTGGCCTTGATTATCTTTTTTTTATCACTTCTAGAATAGTTCATTCGATTCCTACAGTCTAGTACTTTCTGTATTTGTGCCTGCTTACAGATTTGTGCATTTGACTCCTATTTTTCTTCTGAGGATCTGACTAACTCTGAAGTCAAGTAACATTACTTCATTCACCCTTCTGAGTTAGCCTTCCAGCATGGAGCTTCTCACTCTTTATCCGGCTTCTCCTTCTCGTCTGTGGCTAGGAATGCTGTCAACCACCTGGCCAGAAACCTGGGCATAGTATTTGGTCCCTTCTTTTCTTTTATTGTTATGCCTACTGTTGGTTTATTTGAAAAAGTGGCATTTTGATCCCTGAACATGCCGTTCCTGCACTTGGCTAGGCGTCTGCACTTGCTGACTCAAGGCTTTCCTGCTTCTTCCTGTTGTCCCCAGCTGTCCATCTTCACTGATGCTCCCTTCAAATTAGGACCATACTACTTGCCTGGTTTATTGGGATTGTCTTGAAGTGGTACCTGTGCTTTTAGTTCATCCTGTACACTGCCAGTGATCTTCCATACACACACACACACCTTCCCTCCCATTTTTCAAGGGCCATCTACATACTACATATGCACTACTGCTGAGCATATCTCCAGCCCTGCCAGAATAACTTTTAAAAGTACAAACTTGATTGTTAACTCTTTTTAAAAGAAAAAATCCTTTATCTGCCACCCTCAGGTCCCCTTTGAAGTTTTTTTCTGCATTGGATAAGAGACTATTCTCTCAAGTAGGAAATGTATAAGTCCAGCTTAATAGTACAGGTCTTGTAACCCATGCTGACCTGAACTTACTGTGTAGCTGAGAATGATCTTCAACTTTATTCATTTATTCTTGGTGTGTGGGTGTTTTGCTGTGTGTATGTCTGTGTGGATGCCTGGTACCTTAGGAGGCCAGAAGAGGGGAGCTGGAACCACTGGAACTTATAGATAGCAGGATTTAACTTGTCATTTTTGAGATGTTTCTGGAAGGAGTTTCTTTACATTTCATCAGCAGCAGTGACATTTAAAATAACTAAGGGAGCCAGGTGGTGGTGGCACACGCCTTTAATCCCAGCACTCAGGAGGCAGAGGCAGGCAGATCTCTGTGAGTTTGAGGCCAGCCTGACCTTCAAGAGCTAGTTCTAGGACAGGCTCCAGAGCTACAGAGAAACCCTTTCTTGATAAATCAATAAATAAAATAAAATAACGGAGGGAAAGCAATTGTTGGATGTTCAGAATGACTCCAGAGAGAATAGAGCAAAATAAGGGCAGGTAAGACTCCCAGATATTTGACCACTTACCTGCTTCCCTAGTTACTAGTATCTAGCTTTGCTTAGTTTGTGTGTCTTTACATTTTCTGACAGTGTTTGGTGTATAGAACAGACCAAGCTCAAGATGTAAAGAAGATTGAGAAATTCCACAGTCAACTAATGCGACTTATGGTGGCCAAGGAATCCCGCAGCGTCGCCATGGAAACAGAATGAATGGGTTTGAAAAGAAGACTGTTTGTATGTTCTTGGGAAGTAAATAGGCTTTTGAAACTGAGAAAGTGTTGGGAAGAAAATATTTATGTAACTGAGCTGTTGAGAACTGAGAGACCAGCTTGTGTTCTAAGGTTTGCTTTAGAGTGGGAATGTCAGGGCTCTCAGTTAGAAGCCTTTATTTTTGGAAACTGAATAAGAAATACCTTAGCAGCTTTTGCAGATCATTTGATGTTGGGCAAATATATAATTATTTTTCTGGTAAATTCATATCAGTAATTTGTTGATGAATTAACAAGAAAAGTTCTTTCTAGATTGTGTTTAAGAGGAAATAAAATGTAACCTTTTGCAGTGTTGGCATGTTTCTTTTGGAGCATAACATTTATGCTGTTTATAATGAACTTGGAAGCTGGGGTTGCTGCTCTGCAGTGTGCATGGTCTGGTTTATGAAGTGCGAGCCTGCCTTTCCTCTCTTGCTGGGTTCACACTATGTTTGAATAGAAGGGATTTATGGCAACAGCTTTCTGAGCGGTGAGTGCCTGCGAGACTGGCTTTCAGTTATCTGAGTGCACAAGCAGAACGATGGTCTCTGTGATGGGCTGCAGCCTCCTCTGCAGAGTGTCCATGATGTGATTCCGCACATCGTCTCAGAGGGGTTAAGGGATATTCGGATGAACTAAAGTATGGAGCGTAGCATGCTTCTCAGAACTGTTGGGTTTCTAATAAGCCAGGATTCTGCTGTTTCATGTTTATCTTGTACTTGTAATCTGATTTCACCACCTAAATATAACGTCCCATGTTACCTGCTTAAGCGAAGGTACTGCACTAACGTATTTTTTTGTAAAAGTTTGTCATGTTGAGTAACATTTTAACTTGAAATTTTTATTAGTTATGAGAATTTTAGTCTGTTCTAGAGGTCAGTAAATAAAATATACTGTTTTTGTTGAAGCTTTGAATTTCTTGTGTAGGTTTCTTTTCCTTTTCTTCTTTCTTTAGCTAGGGTCTCACTAGCTCACTAGCCCTGGTTGTCCTGGAACTCACAGAAATCCACTTGCCTCTGCTTCCCAGAGTTGGGACTAAAGGCCACCACACCTGGTTTGTATGGATTTCTTGACTAGGGAATGCAGTATTCATTTAATCTGAAGTAAGGTACTGAAAGTGAAGGTTTTTATTGGATATTTTTATCTTTTTTTTTTCTTTTCAAGACAGGGTTTCTCTGTAGCTTTGGTGCCTGTCCTGGAACTAGCTCTGTAGACCAGGCTGGTCTCGAACTCACAGGGATCCGAGAGATCTGCCTACCTCTGCCTCCCGAGTGCTGGGATTAAAGGTGTGTGCCATCACCGCCTGGCTTATTTTTCTCATCTTTTTATTGCATGTGTCTCTAAGCTATTTGTTGATGATAAAATTGTTTTCTGGATTTGGGAAAGTAAAATCAAATACTACTTTTTTAGTTTTAGGGTTTTGGCTTTTAAGTTTTCTCCCCAGAATTAACGGAGAGAAAGGGAACATGACCTTTTTCTCATTCACATCTTCTGCTCTTTATGACTCTGTAGCAATAACCTGTATAATAATTATTATAGCTGGGCGGTGGTGGCGCACGCCTTTAATCCCAGCACTCGGGAGGCAGAGGCAGGCGGATCTCTGAGTTCGAGGCCAGCCTGGTCTACAAGAGCTAGCTCCAGGACAGGCTCTAGAAACTATAGGGAAACCCTGTCTCGAAAAACCAAAAAAAAAAAAAAAATTATTATAGCCCATAACAAAACTCCAGTGGCCATATCTTCTGAATGGTGTAGTGTTGTGCCCTGAGTGGGTGCTCCATCGGCATTTTTGGATGCTAGAATTAACTGTGAATCTAGTTTAGCAGTCTGTTTTGTGACATGTTTGATCAGAATACAGGGCAGGAACTCAAGCAATGCAGGAATATCTATACATGTAAGATAATTTAAAAAATAATAAAAATAAAATGAGACTGAGGAAACTGGAGCAGGAGGATCGAGAGTTCAAGGTCAACCTCGACTACTAGCCCCTATTTAAAAATAAACAAATATGGAGCTGGAGGGGTGGTTCTTTCCAGAGGACCCTGGTTCAATTCCCAGCACCCACATGATGACTAACAACTGTCTATAACTCCTGTTCCAGGTGATCCAACACCCTCACACAGATATACATGTAGGCAAAATACCAATGCATATAAAATACAAATAAATATATTAGTAAAAATAAATAAGATAACCCACCCCCAAATTCTACATTTTAAAATATCTTCAGTTTAATGACCAGTTAGACCTCAGCCTCAGCAAGGTGTTCCTGTGACTGCCACCCGCAGCTGACAGCCCATGGCTGCGCACCCTGACTCGCTGCAGTGTCCCCCAGCCTGACAGCTGGTCCCCAGGGGCCCTGCCTGCAGTGCTGTCTGGAGCTCTGGTCTTCTTCCTTCCCTCTGTCCCCAGGCACCAGGCCTGCTCCCACACTTGCCCCTTCACCAGTGGCTGCCAGCGAGACTCACATTTCCCATTCTAGTTCTGCTCTGGGAGACTTGAGTTAATGTCCATTCGAACTGCAAACTTTAACATCATCTGTTGAGCGTAAAGTTAGTTGAACTTAAGTGCCTCAGTTTCTTCAGATATAAAATGGTATTAATAATATTTACTTAGAGTTATGAGTACGAAGTAAATTGATATCAGTGTCTGGCACATAGCAGCTCTGTGTTTATTAAAATTACTAGATTAGAAAGTACTTCATATTTAGAATATTCTTGGTTGAATACATTGCAAATGCCTTTCCCATTTCCGTTGCTTATAGGTTTTGTTTGTTTTGCTTAGGAATCCTATTGTGGGTTTGGCACAACACCTCTATTTACCCACTGAGTCTTCTCTCGCAGCGTTCTGATGCTGTCGTCCTCAGGCTCATGGTGCCACTGTACCAATACCTTTTCTCCCCTGCTTCTGTTTTCTCATTCATCTCCTCTTTTTGCCTTCTTGTCTCCTTAGAAGGACCCTTGCGATACATTAATCCCAGGATAATCTTGCCTCTTGGTCACGTCCACTATGTTCATCTATAAAGATGTAGTCACAGGTTTTGGGGCTATCCAGCCTGCCAGGGATATCTTTTGTTTTACAGAAACTTTCAAGTTTTGATTCACACTTGTCCTTTGGAACTTCAAGACGACTTTCAGATACCAAAATCCACACATACTCATGTCTAAGATGGTAAAATGTTTGCATACAAGAAAGTTGAGCAATGGCTTTCCAAAGGCCCACTGAGTTCCCACTTCTGCCAGTGCCTGAACACCCTGTCCCTCTGGAAGTTACCCGGGCAATGGGGGAGTTAGGCATGAAGGGCTGCCTGTCAGCTTTGAGACCAGATGAGGGGGCTTCTTCCAGAGCATCAGATGCGAGCACGGGCATGATGCACAGCAGCATTTCTAAAACACCCGCAGTGTGCACGGGCTCGTGAGGAGGATGGCCGGGCAGCCTGGCTGACGACTGTCTGTGCCTTTCGTCTCTGCCGTGCCAGACTTCTCCTACCTGCCTGACACGACCATCACTATTACTATAATATTACTATAATAGTGTGCTTTTATTGCATTTGTTTATTTTTGGCTGTGATTGTGTCTCTAGGCCCAGGCCACCACGCATGTGTGGAAGTCAGCAACTCGCAAGAGCTGGTTCTCTACACCGTGTGCAAGTCCTAGGGACTGAACTCAGTTGTCAGGCTTGGTTAGACCCTCAAGTACTGACATCCGGCTAGTTGCTGGAGAAAAAGAGCAACTGGATGGAGAAGTTGTTTGTAGAAATGTGTTGTGCTGATTTCTACCCGAGACCTCAGATGTGTTCCAGTTCCCCACTGAAAACAGCACGATAAAAGTACACATTTTCCTGTGGTGGTTGGGAAGAGTAGAGAACACCAGCAGAAGGCAGACCCTCCTGGCCCGTCCCCGGGCGCTAATGATCAAAGTATGAGTTGAGGGAGATTGACTTCCACACTAGAGGCTGAGGGAGGAAGTAGTTCATTCATCTTCATTCAAAATTGAAGAGGCTGAAGCTAGGATAAGACCTTTCTTATCCAGAGAACCCAGAGCTGCACAGGTACGCAGTCCCCAACGGTTACCTGACTCACCATGGCAGACACCAGCAGCTGGAAGGAAGAAGGGTTTGGGGCATCTGACCAAAGGTAGAGCGAGCAAATTGGGATCCTCAGTGCCTCCAGCCTTGCCCTTCTCCCAAGCTCTTCCTTAGAGCTGGGGTCAGGGCACAGTGGTAACTCTGGTCTCTTGGTGTCCCCTGAGCATCTTGTGTTGGTAGAGATGATGAGGGACAGTCAGCTAACTAAAAACAGTAGTGACAGGCATGGCTTCTGCTCTTGCCCACCAGCCCCACCACATGCCATGGAAGAACAGCAGAAGCCTGAATACATTTAACTCCCTTAGCTCAGGGTGAACCTCATCAGGCCACGGCCTTGCCCTCTCTGCCCAGCTGGTCCTTAATCCCCTGTGCTATAGTGGCCTAGGAACAAGGAGGAACAGCCATTCCATGTCAGAGGTCTCAGGGGCCCAATTCTGGTTGGTGTCCCAGTCCAGCCCTTTGGGATGCTGAAGTCACAGTGGCTCCTGACATTGGCCTTGTCTTCCAAAATTAGACTACCTGTCCTACTTTCCCCAGTGAGCCCTGAGGAAATGCCCCATGTTTCTGCTGGCCTGTTAACAGTTATGTTCTTTCTGTGCAAGCTTGTGTGTGTTTGTGTGTGTATTCTCATCTGTATGGGTGTGCATGCATGTGTGTGCGGTCATGTAGAGGTCAGAGGTTGACACTAGATATCCTCCTGGATTGCTCTCTGCTTTATTCAGTAGATCAGGGCCTATTACTGGACCCAGAGCTCCTGATTTGCTAATCTAACCAGTCAGCTTGTCCTTGGGAACCTCCCATTTCTCAGGAGGGCTGCCATACCCATCCAGAATGTATGTGGGAGCTGTCTCCTCCCATTTTATAATCCTCTCTCCAGCTGGGATTAAAGGCATGCACTACCCAGTTTCTATGGCAATTAATGTTGCTGCTGGGATTAAAGGTGTGTGTTACCACTGCCTGTTTTACTGTCCCTATCCCCAGGCAAGCTTTATTAAAATACAATTGAAATGCCATTACACTACGACACTCAGTAATAACCAGTTAAAATCTATCACTAAGTAATTGATCAGTTCCCCTTCAACAGCCTGGCAAATGAAAAAAAAAAAAACAGCTGGAACCAGCTGTGATGTTGACTGAGCAAAAAACCCCCGGAACCCTAAAACCCAAGCTTCACTAGACTCCACCCGCTCTGGCCTCTGTCTACCCATGCCAGATGGTGGTGGTGGCGGTGGTCATTGCCCATCCACTCGAGAGTTCTGCAGGCTCACTCTGAGAGTGGCCCTTCCCTGGGAACTGTCCCACTGCACCTCATTGGCTCCTGTGGGATATTCACAAGGCAGCTTGGGAATCACAGACCAGGTTCTTTCAGACATCTGGCTGGCAGAGGATGATGGCCATACAGAACTTGCTCAGCCTCAAGAAGCCAAGACTGGGCCAGGCTCCAGTCTGAACATTCGACTGGGAACACCTCTGGAGTCCTCACAGGGACAGGCAAACTGCTGGCAATGTCTGCTCATAGAAATCCGGACTGATGGCCCCAGAGTCTAACCTTGTCCTCCTCCTCAAGGCTGAGGTACCACTGTGGCCCTGACTGGTAGTCCATCTCTGCTAGATCTCTCACACCTGTGGGAGCTTCCACCAAGGCTAACTGCACCTTAAGAGGAGGAAGGTGCCTCCCTCTGGCAATGGAGTGTCTACTCTGATAGGCTATCCCTTCTGCTCAGGAGGAGAGAGCTCCCTGCTACCTTTGCCAGTCATGTGGGCAGTTCTGCCCTTCAGGCATATTTCTTGAGCACTGTGGTAGTCTAAATGTCATTGGCCCCCATAAGCTCATAGGGAGGGGCACTATTGGGTGAAGTGGCCTTGTTGAAGGAAGTGTCACTGTGGGGCAGGCTTTTATCTTTTTTTTTTTTTTTTTTTTTTTGGTTTTTCGAGACAGGGTTTCTCTGTGGCTTTGGAGCCTGTCCTGGAACTAGCTCTGTAGACCAGGCTGGTCTCGAACTCACAGAGATCCACCTGCCTCTGCCTCCCGAGTGCTGGGATTAAAGGCATGCGCCACATCACCCGGCTGGGGCAGGCTTTGAGGTCTCCTGCTAAAGCTTCACTCAGTGTGACAGTCCACTTCCTGTTGTCTTCTGATCAAGGTGTAGCCAGCACCATGTCTGCCTGCGTAACACCATGCTCCTCCCTGCAATGCTCCCCACCAGGATGATAATGGAATGAACCCCTGAACTGTAAGTGAGTCATCCCAGTTACACGTTTTCCTTTATAAGAGTTGCTGTGGTCATGGTGTTTCTTCATAGCAATAGAAACCCCAACTAAGAGAAACACCTATGAAGTATTAGGCATGATGCTAGGCATTAGAAGAAACCAAGATAAAGGCTTCATATGTGGTCCTGCTTTTACAGGGGGACAGATGACAAGATCATATCACTCAGTGGCAGCTGAGGACTCTGAAGAACCCCAAGCCAGGACAGCAATGGGAGCCTGGGGTGTTGGGGTGATGACTTGAGAAGGGGGAGCCAGTCATGAAGTATCTGTAGGGGAAGGAGGGCTCCCACAGGGTAGTCAGAAAGATGGCATGGCCTTGCCCCATGTGGCCCTTGGTGGTAGCAGGCCAGCAGGGGGCTGGGAGGAGAGATTGTGGAGGTGAACAATAGGTAGTCTGTTGGCTGTCTGCTCTAGAGTCAGAAAGGGATTTGCAGAGGCCCTTCCCACAATAGTTGGTTCAGGACATTCTCTTCAGGCTTCTAGGGAGTCCTTGCCCCCCATCATATCCTCAACTCTCAGCAGAGCCACAGCCTCGGAAGTTCCCATGCAGATGCTGGGGAAACCAGCCGCCTCTTAGATGTGCCTGGCACCCCAACTCTGATATGGGGTATGTTCCTCCCTTCTCCTCTTCATTCAACCATGAACCCCGAGGGAGTTCCCCCATCTGTTAACCAGAAGCCCTTAGAGGCAACTGCCAGGTTGCCCTGAAGATTAATGACATTTCTTAAGTGTCCCCAGATGGACTCTGCAGAGGATGGCAAGTGTCATCACTGACGGGAAAATGGGAGCACTTGAGTTCAGTTCCAGACCATAATTACACTGGGACAGGTGACATGAACCCAAAGATTCCATCCATCACCCTGTGTGGCCTTTGTCACCAATTTGCACACAAATATTATCTGGGTGTATTCATGATACCTTACTAAAGATTACAAAGTACATTGTGTTCTTTTGAATTTTGCTGTTTAAAACCTAGTGGGTCAGAGAGTGAACCATCTGCAGCAAGAAAGTGGAAATATATGACGACTTGGGAACCAGGCAGATGGAGCAAGAGTGCTCTTGTCAGCCCCATGTAGTGGCAGACTGAAGCCTTCTGGGCTCAGAATGCCACAGGGAGCTGTCCATGTCCAGAGGAATCAGAAACCTCTTGATGACAACAGCAGAACTCCTCAGAGTTGGGGACGTGTGTCTGGACTGACCTGGGTAAGGGGAAAGAACCCAGACACTGGAGGAAAGTGTCTGCCAGTCTTCTCCCTTTCCTGCTCTTCTGCTTGGCGTAGTCACTGCCCTGTCCACAGGGCTAAGCCAGAGCACACTGCTGGCCACGCATGCTCATCATGTCTGCTCTGACATCCTCGTGCTGTCCCACAAGCTCTCCCCTCAGCCTGGAAACACCCTTCCTGCCCCTCAGCCTGGTGAGGGGCTGGGCATGTAGCCAGATGCTCGAAGACCTGTGAACCTGGGTCAGCTTCTCAGCAGTCAGAGCCTGAGCGGGTTGGCTCCATCTCCAGTCTCAGTTTCCTCATTTGGGTGTTGTGATCTGGCTGCCCTGCAGAACTTCCTTGTACTCTGTAATTGACAAGGATGTTCGTGTTCTTTCTGGCCTGTGGTTTTCAGCAGAAGTGGTCCCAGTATGTGATGCCCTGATCTCGACCTCTGGCTGCTCAGCCTGTCTCGGGCCAGTTGCTTAAAGGTATAAAAAGCTTTAGCTCAGGGCAAAATAAAGGTTGCTGTTCTTCCACCTGAAAAGAAGCCTCTGAGTCTCAATCCTGGCACCCCTCCCCCCCGCCAGTCTCCCAGTCTCGGCATCCAGGCTGTGCTGGCATAGCATTTGGGAAACAAAGCAGGAACTGTCTGGTAAGCTTTTTGGGAGATTAAACAAACTCATCCCCACAGAGGTTCAGTCCACATCTACAAGGGGTCAGCAGGCAAGAACTCTGAGCTGAATTCTTGCTAGTTAACACCATATCCAAGAAAATGTCATTGCTGAAGCCAGGGAAATGTCTCAGTGACTAAGCCTGTATACTGCCCTTGAAGAGCAGCCAAGTGTGGCTCCCAGCACCCATGTCGGGTGGCTCACCATTGACTGAAACTCCAGCTTCAGGGGATCCAATGCTCTCTTCTGACCTCTGTGGGCTCCAACACTCAGATGTACTTGTGTGCGTATGCACACACACACAATCAAAAATAAAATACAATCTTTTTTTAAAAAAAAATGTGGTTGTGGGCTAGAGAGGAGGCTCAGAGGTTAAGCGCACTTGCTCTTTCAGAGGTTCCCAACACCCACACAGCAGCTT
Source organism: Arvicola amphibius (assembly GCF_903992535.2). Taxonomy (NCBI): domain Eukaryota; kingdom Metazoa; phylum Chordata; class Mammalia; order Rodentia; family Cricetidae; genus Arvicola; species Arvicola amphibius. Next base: position 11,253,648 of record NC_052058.2, on the reverse strand, counting down.
ACAACTGTCTACAACTCTGGTCCCAAGGGACTCAGAGCCCCTCTTCTGGCCTCTGAGGACAGCAGGCAGGAATGCAACACACTTATACACATACAGGCAAACACTCAAACACATTAAAAAATCTACTCATCCCTATTTTGTACAGACTTGAATTCCACTCTCTTCCCACTAGGTTGTGAGGATCTAGATTTGTAAAGTCATCTCAAATTGTGTGTGTGTCTGTGTGTGTGTTTACATGTGTGTGTGCATGTTTGTGTGTTCACATGCATATATGCAAACACTCATGCTGGAGTTGGGATTGGGAAAATAAAGGATGGTGGGAAGGGGAAGTCAAACACAAAGGATCCTTAGCAGGCTCATTGCTAATCCAGCAGGACCAAAGGCAGTACTGGGGAGCTGCGGATGTGTGAACCTGCCACCTGGTCCCTTAGTGTCAGCAGCTCAATTTGTGGCTAAAGCACTCCAACACTCGGTCACCTACATACAAAGGAAGACTGGTTGTGCAAATGCCATGCAAGTTGCTTCTTGAAGCCATCAGCTCCCACTTCCGATTGGACATGAAGCTCCAGTCCTGCCCCTGAGACTCAAGGAGAGGGGGTATCTGAGGGCAGCTCCATATGTCCCCCAGTGGCCTCAACTGCCCAGTTCCAGTGCTGGGGCATCTTCAGAGAGTTTATTTCCCTGGGTGGCTGCAAGTATCTCTTGCTCTACTTTGATGTTTTCTGGGGGGAGGGGCTAGAAGGAACCTGCACCTGCCCTCCTGCCTCTCCCAAGACTAAGTTGGTGGTCAGTGATCTCTGCATCTCACTCCCAAGAGAAACCAACTTTGCCAAGGCACACAAGCTCCCAGGGCACATCCACTGCCTTGATTCATTCTGAGGTAGATCTCGCTCAAACTGAGAAAGAGGTGGCTCAGGCAGTCCATGGGCTTGGCTATGCTGATCCCACAGGGCAAGCTGGGTGGGGAAATTATCACAGACCACCTGTCCCATGGGCGCTCTAGAGTCTTAGGATGGGGAAGAGGGGTGCCGGGTTCATGGCGTTACCACTGCTGAAAGACAGGTGCGAACGCTCAACCCCAACCCTTGGCTCACTTAGAAGTTGGTAGATTAGGGGTCTACCACCTATTCTGGACTCAGAAAAGATCCAGACTCAGCCCTCCTGAAGCGCCTGCCCTAAACAGAGAACTGGGGTGGAAGGGCTCATCAGCGTTTTCGCCTCTACTCACTCAGGAACCCAACTTTATATGAAAGGCAGCATGTGCTCTGATGTGGCAGCCTCCTATGGTTCCAGCTATAGTTGTTAGCACTGACAGAAGCCTGGTCACCTTGCTCCAACCGAGCTATGCCCTCTCGACGCTGCCCCTGAGTTGCAGGTTGGGGCCCAGGTGGCGCTCAGAGCGTACTTACAGCGTCACCTGGTGGACACGGCGGGTACTGCAGTTCACCCTCGACCATCTACATAGGATTACCTACCAACCCAAGACACTGCCTGACTCCTATTTCTACACAGGCTAAAGCAGGGAGCTGTGAAACACTGGGATTAAGTTACAACTTGAAAAGAAAGAGGCCCTGGGAGATGAATTTTCCAAAAAGTCACCAGCTGCTCAGTCAGTGGCAGAGCCAAACTGTAAACCATATTTCCAGCCCTGGACAAAACTGTCTACTATTCATTTCCCTACTGCCTACTGCCAGGAAGGCTAGATGTCTTTCTGAACCACAAGCATACACCACTGCCTTCCATGGAAGCCACTGTTTATGCATTCGTTTATGGACTTCCAAGGTCTATGCAGGCACCATGGTGGGCTCCATGGTTATGAAGGCAAGAATTCTTCCCCAGGGAGCCACTGGGGAGACAGACGATAAGTGAGCACACACAACTTCAGATGGCACATGACAGGACAGGATGGAGACTACTGGGTGTTGGAGCTGGACTGAGCTCTCAGGGACACAGGATCATTGTCCTGGCACTTGGGGAGGAAGCTCAGAAGTGCGAGCCCCTAGAGAGGCTGTTTTTGCTCCAGAAAAATAAGACTGGTGAAGTGCAAGGCAGGAGGGTGTGTCTGCAGAACCTGGAAGAAGCAGGGGCTGTGATTCCAATAATGAGACAATGAAGGGCTGGCACAGGGAGCTCAGCTGGTTTGTGTGTCTTGTAGAAACTCCACGGGGTGGGGGATAGAGAGGATGGGGTGCAATAGGGCCGGGCTGGCCAGAGAGACTATGGGGCTAGGCACGAACGTGGTTGGGGTTGGGCTTTCAGAACATAGTGGAACAATTTATTTGCCATAAGCCCCAGTGCCAGGAATCCCCTGTGCCCTCATTGCTCATATCTGTGCAGACCTCTGATGGCTCCCATTGCTAAGACATGATGCTGCAGCTGCAGGGATTGCAGGCTTGGACGCTAAATAATGCTTACTGGCTGTGATTAATCACTTCATGCTGGAGCCCTGAGCCACCACAGAAGAAGTCCAACAACGGCCGTTCTGTAAGGAAACCCGGGAATATGCAGAAATCATTCTAGTTGCAGCCCCTAACTGGAGCCTCCCAGCCCAGTTACCAGACAGATGTGCAAAGCCCTCTCCAGATATTCTGCCCCTAGCCTTCAAGGCTGGCCTTCTGGGGCGCTGTGCACGACGGCCTGTGTACCACCCTGCATGTGCTCCCTCTAGCTGCTAAGTCCCACACCCCCTTATTCCTCTCCACATCTTCCTCCCTTATCTGAGGACAAAGTCAGCATCATCTCCTCTACAACACCCCTAGATGCACCTTTTTAGAGAACGGAGCCATACATCACAGACATTGAGGAATGCTCACAACTGGATAGTGGGGCAGAACTGGGCACAGACTATGGAGTCAGTGCAAATGTTTCCATGAAGGAGAGAAGCAGAACAACACAGGATTGAGAACCACACCAAGACAAACAGCTGAATAAATAAATTCATCTAGGTATTATTATTGTTATCACCATCATCATCGTCATTTTACAGGAATGTGAATCATGGGGGGGATTTAGGAGATAAAAATCAATCAATTAAATAAAATCCCAAGTTCCCACATGTCTGAGCTGGGACTTAAACCATTGAATCTTTAAATATCCCATTGAATAACTGAAAGATCTTTTCACTAAGATAGAAAAGACCATATTATAAGCCAAGGTGGCTATGTCAGCCAGGTTTCTGTCACTGAGACAAAATACCTGACACGAATCAACTTGCAAGGCAGAGACGACTGTCTCTACTCAGCCTCTCAGAGGCTTCAGCCTGCCGCTGTCTTTGGGCCTGTGTTAGCAGAGAACATCACAACGGGAGCAGCAGAGAGAACAACTTGCCTTATGGTGTCTGAGCTGGTCTGGGTGCAGTTCTGCAGTGCTAGTGCTTGGAAGGCGAGGCGGGGAGCCTTGAGCTTGCGCTAGCCTAAGTATCAGTGGGACACCTAACACCCCAACCACAGCATACTTTCCCTGTCAGAATCCGCCATCCCCTTCCCCTCTGTCCACAGCACCTGCACAGGTCAGTCACTACAGGACCACACCTTCCGGGAAAGGCGATGCTCCCTGGGTCAACCAAGCGTGGGTGAGGTCCCAGCTCTGCCTCTTTTAGTTTTATGATCTAAGATAGGTTTTGGCTTGTTTTAATTTATAGGGTGTTCTCTGAGCTAATAATTTCCAGGCCATTTGATCCTTGGGGGAACTTGGATCCTTTCCACCCCGAGGGAAATGGATTCATTCTAAGACACAGAGCCACGGAAGCTTCACCAATTTCTGACTCACTGTGGGAAGTTCATTCTTGGCAGGCCATGCCGATCCGGACCTCTCTTCCCACTGGCACATTTTGTTTGGATCCAGGGAAGGAAAGAGCATGGATCTTGAGTTGGTGCCAGTTCTATTTTCAGCCCAACTTCTCCCATAGGTGGGTCAGGTGCACAGTTGTTCCTTTGGTGCCACCTGCTGGAGACAGAAAACAAGGTTGCTTAAGGCCCAGGAGGTACATGATTGTTACTAAGACATACAAATCCTCCTATAATCAGATATTGCTGCACACAAGAGCTCTGGAAGGGTTAAAGTTCTAGCTTCATCATTCATCATCTTTCTGTGGCCTTTGGAAAGAAAATTACCTCTCTCTTTGCCTCTGTTTAGCTGTAAACTTTGGATTGGCACTTCCTCGAGTTATTCAAAGGCCTGAGCTACCTCAGCAGAGCACTTAGGGAGCCTGGGATACAGAGAGTGCTGTGTATTGTGGGAACAAGTGGTAAACCTAAGCTGTTCCCTTCATAGCAGTCAGGAAGTAAAGAAAGTTGGGGGGGGTCTCAACATCCCCATTCTAGGGCTGCCCCCACTGGCCAAATTTCTGTCCACAAGTTTCTACCTCCCATAGGTTGTACCACTTCCCAACAGTACCAGGGACTGAGGTCAAAGCCTTCAAACACATGGGCATTGTGGGGGACAGAAAATCCAAACTATAGCACATTCTATCTAAAGGAAGGCAAAAGTCTCTTCCTGTGAGCTAGCTGCCTTGGCACATACACCTTCTTGAGCACCTAGGCTAGGCTCCTGTTTTCCTTGCTTGACACTTCCCCTGGAGCATGCTTCCTCAGTTCCAACAGAATACAGCTCCTATGCCGTTGCCTCCCACGCTGTTGCCTCCAGGAAGACAGTCCCTAAGCTGCCCTTTCCCGTAACTCTCAAACACCTGACCACAGCTTTATTTCTTCTCTAAGAATCTATTACCATCCCAAAGATAAGCTATGTGCCAACTTGTTGATTTACTTTTTGTCTTAAAGATTTATTTTATTCATGTGCATGTGTGTGGCGGCTGCACTTACATTTCGCCATTACAAGATGGCGCCGAGGGCTAAAGTAAACAAGTATGTGGCGCGAACTTTTCGCGCCACATCTGCCTAGCAACAGGTTTCCACCAATCCTTTTCTGCCACGTCACCTAATCAGTAGACACGCCCCGTCCTCCTGTATATAAGCCGCCACCCAGCCCGGCTCAGGGCCCCCTGCTTCCAGCTCTCCCTCAACCAAGCAGCGCTTCATTAAAGTGTGATCAGAGAAGAATCCTGTGTCGGTGGTGATCTTTCCCTGCTGGTCAGGGCTCGCTCGCCGCACATGTGTTTCTCTGTATGTGTGTAGTTTTCATTTATGTGTGTGTCCCCATTTCCCTGTGAGTGTGCATGCGTCTGTCTGTCTGTCTGTGGATATATGCACATGACTGCAGGCATTTGTGGAAGTCAGAGGCATCAGATCCCCCTGCAGCGGGAGTGAAAGCAGATAAGAGCTGCCTGATGTCGATGCTGGGAACAGAACTCAGGTCCTCTGCAAGAGCAGTGTGTGCTCTTAACCACTGAGCTGTCTCTTCAGCCCCAATTTATCTGTCTTGCTTCCCACTGCACTGCCAGTCCCAGGAAGGGGCGGTGCTTGTCATTTCATCGCTGCACTTCCTGGGCAGCCCTAGGTGGATCTCATTCCCGTTGCTGAAAGTTCATTGACTACACTGATGGGCCACGAACCTACTGTGAGTCTGGAGGCAGGGAGCATAGAGGAGAAGAGTGCATTGAGACTCATCTACAGAGAGAGGGCAGAACCCCAAAGCAGGTACAGGTATGCACAGGCAGCAGAGGCCGAGATCATGCTGAGGACACTGGGCACAGGCAGCTGTGAGTCCCCACTAAGCTGTGTAGTTTCAAAAAGAGCTAGGATCCTCCCTGAGCTTCAGTTTCTCTTCTGCATGAAGATGACCGTGATGCAGCTAGACAAGGATAGCATTTAGAAGTATGCCTGGTGTGTGTCATGTGTTCATCCCACGATGGCTATTTGCTGATACCAGCCACCAAGGTGATGTGTGTTAGAGTCCCGTCCTTGAGGGCCAAAGGAAACTTTTAAGATCATCAGAGCCAGTGTACACCAGAGCTGTGCAGTCATAACAGGTGCCAGGTTCCTCCAGAGACCCCCCAAGCTTGCCCTCTTGCACAAGGGCTCCACAGAGTAATCAAGACTGGCTTCATCTAGCACCCTTCATCAAGCCCACATGGTCTCTGTGTTGTCCCCACGGAGCTGTGACAAATAACGCTCAATGCTGTCATGAGCGCTGCCTGCTGCATTCCAGGGGAGCCTCCTGCATGGGACACAACAGTGGCTGGAACACAGTTTTTCTTCATAAGTCAAGAACGTCTATCAGGAGCTATTGTGGGCCATGGCACAATTACAACTTCCTCTGAAGACTGTTGCTTTCTTTTGTAATTTCACCTGTGCAATAACAGCCATGAATCTCTATATTATCATGCATTTTCACACAATGTGCACATGTGTACATTATGATTACAACTCAATCTTATGGGCACACATATCCGTGGATGGTCAAAAAGATGACTTTCATTTAGCTGCATAGTTTTAATTTATAAAATTATATACTGGGACATGTTTCATAGTGAGTTCTATCGTCCCACAAGGACTACAGACACCTAAAAGCCTGCCTTGCTAACTACACACAATTAGTTCATTTTCACCTCAGAACAAGTTCAACTAGAGGTTTTTTTTGTACAAAGATAACTTTGCAGCTTACACAAGGCCAGAGTCACAGATGTCCAACCAAGGTTACTAAGAAAAAGCATGTCCATTCTTCACTTGCCAGTCCACTAACAATGGATCTGTGTCTCAATGTTGTCATTGGGCACTGTGCACCCTCCCTGTCTGGTCAAGGTTTTGCTCCTATGTCTTTGGTCCTTTGTGTTGCCATGGTGAGTTTTTAGAACAGAAGAAGAAGAAGCTAGAAGAAGCAGCATGGAGGAGTTAGAAGCAGGACAGGATTATTAGTAGAAAATTAGGGTAGAAACAGAACAATAAAGAGCACATGAAACGAAGGGCACTAGCCTGTCTGTGACGTTACTATAGAGACCCTCTGCACCTGAGAAGCATCTCACCTTTGGGACCCTGGGTAGCGGCTGGAGCCAGTCTCTTAGCCCCTACACTCATCTAGGTGGGGAAGCAGCAGGTGATGGTGAAGGGATGGGGCAGGAAGAGCATGCTCTCGGTGCTCTCTGGGCCTTGATGTTTGCCACTCAGAGGTGGGGTCAGTGGTACCAGCAACGAATCTGTGTCTTGTCACAAGGGGTCTGGCTGGCCCCCATGTTTCCAGAAACACCTGCACAGGTTTCGAAAGTGAGATGTAAGAAAATGCCTTGTTTTCCAGCTGAACGCGAGCCCAGCACATACAAACTGTGACCATGCAGAAGGACCACTTCGTGACTGAGAATCAGACTTTGAGTGATTGCCCTCCAAGGAGCTGCATTTGAATTTATGGTGCGAGGAGATGGATAAATCCACTTTCATGTTCTGCATCTTCTGGGAGGAAAGCAAGTTGATGGTTTGTAAAATAATGCCCTGCTGTCCGGCACTGTGTGGAGGGAGGCTCAGGGTGTGAGCTGACTCTCACATCGTGGGCTACCGCGTGGAATGTAACTGGACAGGTGCAGTGTGGGAGCAGACGAAGCAAAGCCAGACTATGAGCTGCCGTTTGTCTTCAGCGGCTCGGTACTCTGCTGTATCACCAACAGCCACCCCACCCAGGCTTCGACATGCCCACCGAGGGCACTCGTTCATGTGTATGTTTAGCCTGGTGCTGGCTTTAGGACAGCATAGGAGCTGTCAGTAGTTAGGATGGTACATGTTTAAGTGACAGTTTCATTAGAAGTTGGTTATAGCAAAACTGTGTGCAAGAGGAGGCTCCCCAGAGTTTAGAAACAAATCCCTATTGACTTCCAAGGTCCCTGTGTGTCCTCTCGGCTTATTGATGGGCTACCAAGAAAAATGATTTTCTCTTTGGTCATTTTACACTAAATTCTCCCTCCCACATGTGTGTGTGGTCAGGATGTTCTATAGGAGTCTTGTTAACATACACAAGGCTGTGCCCTCCTCCAGGTTAGACACAGTCCACAGGCAACCTAGGGGGAGACCCAAGTGTGTTCACTTCTAATCAAGGTCCGATGATGCTAACAGCCCCGATCTGAAAGTCAAAAGCTATTCTGAGTGGGGCAGAGACAGCAACAAGATCAAGCGGGCTTCTGGCTTGCTATGGAATTCTAGGCAAGCACCTTACCTCCCCCGCCTCCATCCTACCTTCTCAGGGAAGGAAGAGCTTGAACAAGCTTAGCACCAACTCCTCCAGAGGCAAGCATTGGTTCCAAGGCGGGTTTGCCTCAGGAAGTGGGCCTGGTGTTTCACCTGTGAGAGCCCTGAGCCCTGAGCAACCTGGCTTTCCTCTCTGCTGTGGAGCTCAGCTGGCAGCAAGACAAAACCGATCCTATTCCATATCCCACCCTGTGCTGTGTGCCCACAAGCAAGGGATGGGCCTGACGTCACCCTGGTGAGGTCATTCTTAGAGGACCACTGAGATGCCACTTAGGAGGAGCGTGAGGAGCTAGGGTCTTCTGAGACTCCTCCAAAGGCAGGCTGGTGAAGGGTGGCCTTCACCTCCCTGGTTATGGACCAGCTGACCGTGGGTTCCTGATCACCTTTTGGGTGCTGCCCACAGTTACCCTCCTGTGGGCTTCCAAGACAATCTCTACCCTCAGCTCTTCTTCTAGCAGGCTGGTCTCTTCCTCTCTTTAGCGTTTCTAGGGCACATGACTCTGACTGGGGACATGCTCTGGGGTCTGCCTTATAGATGCTCCAGTCCCTGGCCACTGGTACAGTGGGTGAGACACCTGGCAGGGCTCATCTGGTGACAGGGAAGCCCACAACCTGTGGTGCTGGGAAAAGTGCATCTCCACACTGGTTCCCTCATTGATTACCCACACGGCTTCACTTTCTGGATTTCCACCCCACATCCTGGCATCACCGGGGCCATTTGCCACCTGGCTCTTTTCCCTTTGTGCACACATATTTCCCGGGAAGATTCTGAGGAGCTTTCTTTTCTCTGAAAGTGCAGCCAGCTCTGTGGCAAAAGCATAGAGATACAAACGCATATCCCATCCAACCACAGATCCACTGTGTGACTCTGAGCAAGTGAGCCCATCTCTTTGGTCTTAGCTTCTCTGACTTTAAATACAGAGAAAAATAACTCTATTATTATGGGGCTTAAATGAGATAAAACAAATGCTCTGTTTCTGGACCTTGTCTCTAATCAATCTAAAACAACGCCCTGGAGAGTAGGTCTTAGGTGGTAGATATTATAAGTAACTGTCACTGAGGTTCCAAGGTGTGGCAACGACTATGGAACTATGTGTAACTAGCGCTCTGGAGGAGGTCAGAATGGATTTGAAGCCTGGCTCAGTGACATATTTACAAAGCCTTGGTTTACTCATCTGTAAAATGGGCATAAAAGTACTTACTTACATAAAGGGATCCTGTGGGAATTAAAGGAAGCAGTAGATAGCAGGGCATTTGCAGACAGCCAGTGTTCTCTAGGTGGATCAGAGAAGAGCAGGCCTTTATGTATTGGCTTCACCAGAATACATGGAAGGAAGCCATGCCTGGTTCATGGTTGGTACTTCAAAAAACATATAAATGAATGTGCCTGTTATTACTGCAGACAAAGATATGATGAGTAAATATGAATTACCATGAAGGCAAAGCTTTTCTTTTGACTCATTGTAAAAAAAAACTATACTTCCCAGTATTTTTTGCAGCCAGGAAATGTACTCTGCCCAATGAGCAACAGATAGAAGCAACTGGGCCTTTAGTTTTTTGTTCCTTTTCTTTCTCTTTCCCTGTCTTGATAGCAAAATGGAATTGGAAGGGCTGCAGGGCATCACAGCATGAGTGAACTCCACAGCAGCGGCCCAACTCTCAAGTGAAGGAAAAATCTTGTAGAAGAAGGGGCGGGGCTGCGTCCCGCCACCCGGCTAGCTTTACCCAAAATAATTACATGGAAACTGTATTCTTTTAAACACTGCCTGGCCCATTAGTTTCAGCCTGTTATTGGTTAATTTTCACATCTTCCTTTAACCCATATTTAGTAATCCGTGTAGCACCACGAGGTGGTCACTTACCAGGAGAGATCTTAACTTGTGTCCATCTCGGAGAGGAGAGGCATGGCGACTGCTTATGGCAACTGCCTGAAGAGTCTGCCCGACTCTGCTTCCTTTCTCCCACAATTCTGTTCTGTTTACTCTGCCTACCTAATTTTCTGTTCTATTAAAGGGCCAAGGCAGTTTTTTTTATTAATTAACCAATGAAAGTCCTCCATCAAAATCTCCTCTAGCACTGGGGAGATATTTCTATAACACAAATAATAAAAACCCAGAGGCAGATATTGGGGTTCAAGCTGAAGATCAGAAAAGAAAAACAGCCAATCACTGTTTTTTACCCCACCTCAGACCGAAACGGATGATCCTGCCTCCAGAAATCTTCAGACTGAGACTGCACTGTGTCTCCACCAAACCTCAGACTCCACACTCCAGTGAGTTCCTCTTCCCTTTTATATTGCTCTCTCTGCCCAGCCATATTGTTCTTGTCTTCACCTTCCTAGTGCTGGGATTCAAGGTGTGAGCTGCTGCAAACCATAACATTATACGGTAATTGCTCAGCCATCTTTTCACGAGCGACTTATCAGAACCAAGGGATCTGGTAAAGGCTAAACCAAAAGCAAGGCTTTTCAGCGATATTGCTTTGTGAGTAAAGTGGCTGTCCTTTGCTGTAAGTTTTTCACTGTAGCTAGCTCCCTTTCTGCTACATATTTGGGAATTAATTCCCTAGTTCAGAATAGTTTCCCACTGCCAGGCCTCTGTTCCTTTCTCCTAGGTAAGCACAGAGACCTGCCTTCCTGCAGTTATCTTTATCAGCAGGCATTTGGGTCCAGGCATAGAGCATCCCATTTAAGGTATTCACAGATCTCCAAGGACACAGAATTACTACCTGCACAAGCTGCTGCTCTGGTTTTACCCCACAACACCCACGATCAGAATGGCTGATAACAGCAGAGCCCAGAATTATCAGTTTAGAGGCCTGGGTCCCTTCTTTGTTTCTACCGCCTAGAGCAGTAAGTCTAACTCCAGGCCTCGGTCTGCAGAAACTGCAGTGTCTGCTGTATGTGCTATCTAATCAAGAGCCATCAGCTTCCCCTAGGTTGCCTAGTTACCTCACAGCCTCTATGCCCACTGGAAGAAAAGAAATGGCAAGTTGATTTAAACAGTCCGTGCCCTATTCATAATTTTACTGGAAATGAACTCCTTAACCCTTTACTAACCATGAAGTGTAGCACACTAACCTTCCCCTCTAGAATTCCCTGATGACTTAATTCCTTTCTTAACTAACTTCTCCATTAAGGAGTTAAGTGGACGTGTACTAGCCCACGGGTTGTGTGTGTGTGTGTGTGTGTGTGTGTGTGTGTGAAAACCCTTATCTGATTTGAATTCCAGCCCTGGAACATGCTAGGGCTGGGGAATTGCTGGTTTTAAGGGCATATATAACTGGGAACGTTTGTAATGGGGAGAAGGAAGGACAAGGAGAAATGATGTAGAGCTAAGGAGCAATGCAGAACTAAGAACAGTGTAGAACAAGGAGAACAAGTAACAGGTGGACATGAGAAATGATGGACTGAAGAGAGAAGAATACAAAACATGGACAGATGATCCCTGTTGCGAGTCGACTTCTTACCCCTCAAATCTTTACCCTCAGATTACTAGCCCCCCTTTAGCTATCCGTGGTGTTTTTAACTGAACCCTGGAAGGGAGTCTTAAAGGTGAAAAACTTTTAAGGCTCCTATAGTGAGCCACCATTACCTCTGTTTCTGGACTGATCTTGTGTAGACCAGGGTGGCACTGAACTCACAGAGATCTCTGCCTCTGTCTCCAGAGTCCCGGGATTATTAAAGGTGTGCACCACCACCGCCAGGATTAAAGGTGTGCACCGCCACCGCCAGGATTAAAGGTGTGCACCGCCACCGCCAGGATTAAAGGTGTGCACCGCCACCGCCAGGATTAAAGGTGTGCACCGCCACCGCCAGGATTAAAGGTGTGCACCGCCACCGCCAGGATTAAAGGTGTGCACCGCCACCGCCAGGATTAAAGGTGTGCACCGCCACCGCCAGGCCGCTAGCGGCTTAGCTCTGCACTCTGATCCTCAGGCAGACTTTGTTAGAACACAAAGTATGACTATACTTTTTTTCCTTTTTTCATTTTCAGCGTGGGAGGAAAACAGAAATAGTAGATTCTTCAAGTGTCTTCCTTCTGGCTCGTAGTCCTGTCAGTTCAGAGACTCCTATAACTAATTCCTTCCTTAGATTTCTGGGGCTTGGTAAGAGTCCCTCAGCCCTGTCCAGTTTCCTCTGGGCCCAGAGACTCCCAAGCAGAAAGGAAACCCCTTCTAAGTCCAAGGTCTATCTCAGGGCTCCCGTGGATCTCCTGAGAACTCGGTCTCTAGAACAAGCAAACGCAGCCTGGATCCTGTACTCCCCAGGGACAGCGTAACTTTGAGCCTCCTGTGTTGTTCCCATCTATGGAATGGAACTGAGCCAACCAGAGACAGATCTCCACAAGGAACTCAGAAGGGGGAAAACCCACGGGACTAGACACTACAATACCTCCAAATAACCCACGACCAGGACGAAACATCCAAGGGAGGCATCAAAACTGCAGCTAACAATAAGTAGGCTGCTGGGTGGAATAAAGAAGAAAGCACCAGCAACTGAATTTTATCCTTTATAACATAATTAAGTGCTAAGACAGAACATGCAATAAAAGTCTATTCCAAATCTCTCTCTCTCTCTCTCTTTTATAGGGTCTTTTCTTTTTTAATATTTATTTATTTAATTAATTTATTTATTTATTATGTATACAATATTCTGTCTGTGTGTATGCCTGCAGGCCAGAAGAGGGCAGCAGACCTCATTACAGATGGTTGTTAGCCACCATGTGGTTGCTGGGAATTGAACTCAGAACCTTTGGAAGAGCAGGCAATGCCCTTAACCTCTGAGCCATTTCTCCAGCCCTATTCCAAATCTCTTAATGTTCTTCACAGTCTTGGGGAGATCTTGCAACAAATACGCATTTGGATAACACAACAAACATGGAAACTTAGCAACTGCTTCTATTTCACTTGTTCCTTTGTCTTTTGTTAAGTCCCAAATATTTTACTTTATACATAAATATATATATATTTATATATATATATAAAGTAAAATATTATATATATATATATATATATATATATATCCCCCAAAGCCATTTTCCCTCTTCCTCCTCACTCTGCTTCTTCCCTTTCCTCTACCCTTCCTCCCCTTCTTCCTGTTTCTCCTTTCCATCTATGTTTGGAAAGGAGTGATATTGCTAACACTAATTTGGGGGTGTGGACCCTAGATTTAGTTTTATTTCCTCCCTTCTTTCTTTTCTCTCTAGACATGGCAGTGTCTTTGGTATCGAAACCTCTTTGGTTTCGCAGCATTTTTAAATATAGCTTACGTTTTTTTGTTTTGTTTTTCGAGACAGGGTTTCTCTGTGTAGCTATGGAGCCTGTCCGGGAACTAGCTCTTGTAGACCAGGCTGGCCTCGACCTCACAGAGATCCGCCTGCCTCTGCCTCCCGAGTGCTGGGATTAAAGGTGTGCACCTCCACTGCCCGTCTTAAATTCTTTTTTTTAAGATTTTATTTATTATGTATATAGTGTCTGCCTGCATGTACACCTGCAGGCCAGAAGAGGGCACCAGATTTCATTACAGATGGTTGTGAGCCACCATGTGGTTGCTGGGATTTGAACTCAGGACCTCTGGAAGAGCAGTCAGTGCTCTAAACCTCTGAGCCATCTCTCCAGCTCCCCTTCCCCCCATCTTAAATTCTTTACATTTGCATTCAAGGGCCAGGGATGTAGCTCAGTTGGTAAAGTGCTTGCATAGTGGGCTCAAGGCCTTGAGTTTGGTACGTGCACCGCACAGACTGGATGTGGTGTTACACGGCTGTAACCCTAACACGATACAGGAGGACCGGAAGATCAGAGCCAACCTCCGCCATGTGTGGAGTTTTAGGGTGGCCTAGAACATATGATACCCTGTCTCAAAAAGGAAACAGGACAGTCACTTTTCCCAAAAAAATAATATCCATTTTTTGCAGGGCTTGAGGTGGGACTGGAGAGGTAGAGCTACATGTCCAAAGGCCCACGGCTAGCAAAAGGCAGAGGCTGAGGCCTTGCGCCAGCACTTGCTCCTTTAACCCTAGAGCAGTGATTCTCAACCTGTGCCTCGCAACCCATTTGAAGTAGAATGACCTTTTTATGGGGGGGGGGGTCTCATATCAGATATCCTGTGTATCAGATATTTACATTACGATTCAAAACAGTAGCAAAATTACAGTTATGAAGTAGCAGTGAAATAATTTTATGGTTGGGGGTCACTGTATCCAAGGGTCGCAGCATCAGGAAGGTGGAGGACCATGGCTCTATGGATACTCCTTACTCAGGGAAAGGGCGTGGCTGTCCTGCTCTCCCGTCTGTCCACACGGCCTAGCACGCAGAAGGGACTCTATGTGGATCATATGTACTCCTCTGTGCACCAGTACTGCACTGTGAGCAGTTGCACTGTGCAGGGGCGAACTTACCTCAGAGGTGAAAGGACCGCCCCAGGCTCGCCTAGTTGAGACGTGGGGACCCGTATGTGAGGATGCGTCCAGGCTGTCCCGACCACAGACAACCCAGCGAGACCCTCCGGCGTCACTTCAGAAGTGCTCCCAGAGCTGCTGGGTGGGCGTGCACTAGCAGGAACACAGATGGGCCTCTGGAGGTCACAGAACCCGAAAGCAAGGCAGTTGAAGAGGCAGCGAGCTGGGCCAGATACTTCTGGACATGGGTGGCGCCATGCCCAGCTACACCACGCAAGGGGCGATGCCAGGAGGGTTTACAGGGAGGAGGAGGGAGAGGAGAAGGGGAAGGGAATTAACGGGAGGAGCTGCCACAAGCCTGCTGGTGTGCCCAGAAGGCCACAGCCAAGGAGGGTGGGCAGCTAGCGGAGAGCGCGGTAGGCGGAGCCAGTCGAGTAGTGCCCAATGAGCGCCCGGAATGGACTGGGAGGAGCCTACAGACTCCAATCCGTGGAGGGAAGAATTGGGCGGAGCCTAAGCAACCGGGGCCTAGTGAACTAATTCTGAGTCTCCTCAGGCTGGGCTGGGCGGAGCGCTGCAGGGGGGGGGGGGGGAAGCTGAGGCAGTGGGGGCGGGTCTGGTAGAGGCGGAGGGCGGGGGGCGGAGGGGGAGGGGCGGCAGCCCTCGCCCTTTCAGGCCCCGTGGCTCCTATGGCCAAGCTGGTCCTCAGACGAGTCTTTTCCATGGGGTCGCCTCGGTTCTCCCGTATATTAAGTTATAGCCATGGGACGGAGGCGCTGGACGTGGGTGTGAGCAGACTTCTCTGAGACGCCGATGCCGTAGACTCTATTTGGTGGGGTCGTCGGTGAGTCCGCTGTTGAGGCGCCTGGGGACCTACTCACTCACCCTGAAAGGGATGCTGGAGAATATTGCTGTATCCACCGGCCCCTCCTTCTGAGATGCACCAGAAGGTTCTGTAGGTTCAGAGGTCTAGAGAGGGAGTGTGTGATACAACGGCCACCTGTTTGGGCATGTTGTATTTTAATTTGTGAAGCTGGGGATTGAACCCGGGGTCTTGTGTATCCTAGGCAGGTAGCCAGGGTCTCAGAGCCTGGACAGAGGAGGAATCCTAAATAGGGGAAGGGCTACCTAGGGGGCCTCACTGTTGGCGTCTGTGAATGACAAAAATGATTAGGAAAATGCTACCTGTCAGGCCGGTGTGACACAGCCTGTCATTTCAGTTCTCCAGGACTCCTCAGGAGAGGGCTGGATGGGGTGGGGAACCTGTGTTTTGACGTTATTATAACACAAATCTTATCTATGCAATATACTCTCCTTTAAGTACAAATTATTTTGCACCATGCACCATGCACCATGCGAGGCGGTGGGGTTATAGAAGTGAGGAAATTGCTGGGAACCCATTTCCACTCCAGTCCCATGCTGCTGTTTCAGGGTTCTGGTCCAAGAATGCAAACAGTAAACAGACACAAAGTACAGGCTCCACAGGCAACTAGTCTAAGGTCGCTGCTCATGGCTATGCTCCCTTTGCTGAATTGTCCTTAATGTCACCTCTGAGCCTGTTGTCAGCAGTGAGGGAACAGAGACAGAGCCTCACCTTGTCACCCTGAATAGCCTTAAAGGAGTCCCTTTAATCTCGTAGAAACCTCCATTCAGGCCAAACTGGGATTTGTGGCTTTAATGCCAAAAAGGATTTCAGGCATAGCCAGTTTGAGCCAAAAAAGAGTTGGACATCTTTTTTTTTTTTTTTTTTTTTTTTTTTTTTTAAAGACCTGTGAGGCTTGGGCCTGAGGGGTAGGGAGGAGAGGGAGAGGTGCTCAGAAAGAAAGACACACCCAAGTGTGGGCGTGGGCTCTTGAAGGGAGAGGAACAATGAATTTGAATTGTCCTAGCATTAATCATAATAGATGCCTGTGCTTCTCAAGGTGCGTCTCAGAAGAAGGCTGAGGAAACTCCCTCCCCCTTTCTTTCTCTGTTGACTAGAGGGATGATAGCGCCACTCCCGAGATTCCCCAGTGGAATTATAATCTCGTAAAATAAATCTAGACGCCACTAAGTAGCTCAAGGGGCTTCTCATACCTGCCGCGCCCCCCCCCCCCCCCAGTGGGCTTTCTGGTGGGATTCCTAGAAAATTGCCTGTTTATAGTTCAGAAGAGGGAAAGACAGTTAGCTGTTAATTGTGGTGGGATTCTTGCTTTTTTAATATTTTTGCCTGGTGAGAGGGTTCAGCCAGATTTCTGGGTGGCGTGGTTAGCTTCCGCTATCAACTTGACACAGACAGTTACCTGGAAAGAGAGAGCCAAGCACAGCTGAAGAATTGCCCTGATCATGGCCTGTGGCCATGGCTGTGAGACATTTTCTTAGTTGCTGTTTATGAAGGAGGGTCCGGCCTACTCTAGGTGGTGCCATCCCTATGCAGGTCGACCTAGGCCGTTTAAGAATATAAACATAAACAAAAGCACAGGGCACTAATCCCGTAGGCACCCGTTCTAATGAGCAAACCGAAGAGAGAAGCCAGTAGCAGCTGTCCTCCATGGTTCCTGCTTGAGGCTCCTGCACTGGCTTCCCTGGATGAGGAACTGCTACCAATAACCAAATAAACCCTCTCCTCCCCAAGTTGCTTTTGGTCGTGGTGTTTATCACAGCAACAGAAAGTAAAGTAGGGCACCAGGGAAGGAATTTCCTTCCCTTCTCCTTCTCCTGTCTCCATAATTTTCCTTGTCTTCTAACTCAGTGTCCTGACTGAGGACAATGAGTTGAAAAGATGCCCAGCTGGGATATTACAATCATGGTCTCGGAGACGTGCAGACGGGCTCATTCTGGACCATCTTCAAAGCCACAAAATCCCTGCTCTGCTACTACACTGCCTAGCTATTAACTAGAGAGATTTTTTTCTTTTTAAAAGAAAGACGTGTAGGTGGTCGGTGGTGGTGCACGCCTTTAATCCCAGCACTTGGGAGGCAGAGGCAGGCGGATCTCTGAGATCAAGGCCAGCCTGGTCTACATAGTGAGTTCTAGGACAGCCAAAGCTACATAGAGAGACCCTGTCTTGAAAAATCAATAGATAAAAAATTTAAATTTTTAAAATTAAAAATAAAAGAAAGACATGCAGCTGAAAACTAAATAGTGCTTACCAGGGACCAGAAATGTTACTGGGGAAGATGAAGGGTGGAAGGGGAAGAGGGATTGTTGGATATAATCCATTCAGCTCATGTGACATATGGAAATGCTTCACTTACCATTGTTAACATAAAACTATTATTTGTTAGTAAAAACGAAGCATAGAACTGGTGGGTCTCTTCTCCTCCTGGGGACAGTGTGTGTTTGGGACATTCCTCCAGCACTTGGGGTAGGAAAGTTATAACCTTGTGCTGGACTTGCTGCCTCTGCAAGGTGTTGTTGTCAGCCACAGCGAAGCAAGACCTTGTCAGATTCTTCTTATCAAAACCTACAGTGCGCACACCTGTCGCCGCAAGAGGCCAATAGAGTATATCGTTGTCTCTGCCTGTTCCTGCAAACAGTCCCAGAGAAAAGGCATACTAGGTAAGATACAAGCAAAGCAAAGCAGACTACCTCTGATGTTTTCTCAGGAAATTCCAGGCTAAATGACAGCTCTCTGGATGGAGCTTTGGAAGTCGGCCAGCTGGGCAAACATTTTCACCGTGATTGCCGGCTCCCAGTTTTCCAAGGTACCACGCAGGTCAGGGAAAGCAGTGTAGAGCCATTTAGACACTGGAGGGCGTGGTGTCATTAACAAGGTCAGCCATTTCTGGGGTTAGATGCTTTCTCAGCTTTTAGAAACTTTTGGTTACTTAGAGTTCTGAGTTAATAGGTATAGTCATTCTGTTTTACTTAATAGTTAAAAATTGAACAACAGCAGCAACAGCTGCATTTTCAGGTTAAGAAGCTAGAAACAAAAAGGGAATGCAATAAAGATAGTAAGAGCGGGTTCAGGTACAGCTCACGGTGGGATGCTCTCTTAGTGTGCACAAGGCACTAACTTTGATTTCCAGTAATGCAAAAGGGGATAGAGGAGGCGAAAATAAATAAAAAAAAAATAGAAGAAACTAAACAAAAGATGTCTGATGTGTCTTGCTCCTGAAATCTCAGCACTTGAGGAGCTAAGGCAGGGGGATTGCTTACTACTGTAGTGTCCCCTGTAGTGGGGAAATTAGTAAAGTCATTGTATCTGGTGTGAACGCCGGAGTGTTGGAATTGTTTTTAGGTGCACCTAAACCCTGAGAAAATCTTTTGTATCTGATCAGTGGTTGCTTTCTGCGATTTATGTATTTCTGAAGGTGCTTTATGATGCTCGCATGACTTCAGACTCGAGATGCTCCTGGAAAATCTGGAACTTTTGGATTGTGGGAATTGCAAGACTAAGGCACTGATATATGATGAGGGGCTTCTTCATGTGTAAAATTTGAGTTTGAATCACAAAGGAAGAGCCTTCATTGATTAATAATTTCTTCTCCTTCTCCTCCTCCTCCTTCTACAGGGTCTCATGTAGCCTAGGTTGGCCTTGAACTCACTATGTGGCTAAATCTGGCTTTGAATACCTGGTCTTTCTGGCTCCACTTCCCAAGTGCTAAGGTCATAGATGTGTTTCCCTCTAACACTGTCATGGTAGCAGCACCTGCATTTAGCAGGACACCCTTAAACAAAAGGGGTGTCGTCATATGGGGGATTTAGGATTTTCAGACATGTTTCTATAAAAAAAGCCATATGTATTTTTATAGGATTTTTGTTATATCTGTAGGTCAAAGTAAATAGCATGTTGATTCATGATATTTATATACCTAGTTAATGAAATACAGATCACCATGACTAGTGATGTATTAAAAGTGTTGTAAATTCTCACATCTAATATGTAAGCTACTCCATGCTACAATGATTGAGTCTTCTTTCTGACCACGACTAAAATTATTAGCAACTTGTGTTATTTTAGAATGGCATAATCTTTAATTGTAGACTGTGTATTTTTGATGCATACATAAAAAATAGGTTTAACAGAGAAAATGTTTCTATGTCTATTTTATCTAACCCAGAGATTATATATAGTATGCCATGATCGATTACCCTGAAGCCAATGTTCATGTTCAGGAAGCTTGTTCACCACAGAATAATCCAGTTTTACTGTCTAACTTGCATGGTTTTCAAAAAGTTACTTAAACGTTGTTCAGTGCTCATGAACACCAAAGGGCTGTGTGTGTCATAGCCGCTGGACACAAACATCTGGACACAGTGGTGAGTTGGGTCATTATTCCACATATTTCTTGAGGAGGAGGCAATGCAAAACAGTACAGGACCACAAAGTAACTCAGTAGCAGCCGAATGGTATGGATGGCCCTCTGCTCTGGAGATGCTTTGGGGGACATGCTGGTGCTATGAAGGTACTGTGAATGCCTTTTATGCCTGTGCAAAGACAGTCACCATGTACACTTGAAAGCACCATGAGCCCTACAAGAATGGCATCCCGGAAGACAGCCAGTACAAAATGTAAGTATCTGATGTAGTGAGAGCTGGGGGCTGCGTTCCTGCCACCCAAATCCCGGCCGCCTGGCTAGCTTATGCCCCGAAATAATTACACGGAAACTGTATTCATTTAAACACTGCTTGGCCCATTAGCTCTAGCCTCTTACTGGCTAATTCTCACATCTTGATTAACCCATTTCTAATAATCTGTGTAACACCACGAGGTGGTAGCTTACCGGGAGGAAAGATTCAGCATGTCTGACCTGGTGGCTGGCTTCATGGCGACTGACCCAGAGAGTAGAGGCATGGTGATTGCCTGACTTCCCTTCTTCCCAGCATTCTGTTCTGTCTACTTCACCCACCTAAGGACTGGCCTATCAAATGGGCCAAGGCAGTTTCTTTATTAACCAATGAAATCAACACAAACAGAAGACTCTCCCACATCAATCTGAAGTCACTGAAAAGTCAGAGAGAACAGGATTTAGTGACCAATATAAGAACATGTGAAGTCACATTGGGGGTGGCAACAATGGAATTTATGAAACCACTAATGGACATATAGAAAGTCCACAGGGAAAGAAAGCAGCCTGAGTTGTAAAGTAAGGATTTATGTTTGACCTTGGACAAAGAGGAACTTCTGGGGCTGAGGATGATGGCCTGGAGGATGCTCAGGTGACACATGGCACAAATGAAGACGTTCCTCATTAGCCTATACAAGGAAATGACTGATCTACAGGTGAAGTTATCCCCAAATCTCTGGGACCCCAAAATGTCTGTAGCAAAAAAGGCCATGGCCAGCAGCATCACTATGTGGCTTAGAGCCAAGAGACTGGTTATCAAGTTGGTGGGCTTGTGCCTGTGCTCCTGAAAGAACATGCCCACGAGAAAGAGCAGAAGGACGGTATTGGCTGAGATCTCAAAGGCAATTTCAGAAAAAAAGGCATTTCTTATGTTACGATCATCATACACTAGGTTGTTTCTGTTCATCTTATGGGGGAAAGAAACACACAGGGCATAGCTGAAAGTGAAGAAGAAAGCTCATTTGGTACCGACATTGCTCCTATGCATCTAACTCCACACCTTCTTTTTTTAGAAAACAAACAGGCAAATAATAATAATAAATAATACACAATAAAAGAAAAAAAGAAAAAGAACAAGAAGCACACACACACACGCAACCAAAACCATAAAAATACCAGACCAGTAAGATTTTTAAAAATGCCCAAACAAAGCAATATGAGACAAATAGAAAAATCTACAAACCCACCATTAAGTTTGTTTTGTGTTGGCCAGCTGGTGCTGGGCATAGGACCTGCCCTTAAGTGTGGTTAGGGATGGGAGCTCATGACTACTTCCTCCTCTCAGAGCCAGGACCCCATGTAACTTAGACCTGTGTAGGCCTGGTGAATGGTGCCATAGTCTCTGTGAGTTGTTATGTGTGCCAACCCTGTTGTGACTGGAAGGTGACAGTTTCCTATTAAGTGCTGAGTAAGACAATTGACACAATTTGGTACATTAGAAGCACCCACTTATATTTGCATCCCTGAAGTATGAGGAGTGACAAAGGAAATATAACCCCAATTATCCAAATTTTCTGTGGGACACACAACACAATCATTTATGTATCTATGTTTAATATTGATATGTATTATAAGGTGTATCACTATTTTCTTTCTAGCACATTATTTTACTTGTAAATAGGTTCTGGGGGATGTGAACCCTTTATGAACACAGGCTAAAGAGTATCCTGTTAGTGTCTTCTCTTCTACCATGCCTCCCTCCCTGTATTCACGTCTACCCACTTAGCTTTGGTTACAGATCAGGGCAGAATTGAAGCTGTCTGGCATCTGCACACTAGTTCGGGAGATCCTCTTCAAACACTGCTTGTGGGAGCTATTGCTACAGAGACAACATCTGGCTCACTTTATGTACCATGCGTAAACATTGCATTTTGGGGCTCAGCAGTCAAACCATTGGCTGCTTTTCTGGAGCACCTGGGTTTGATTCCTAGCACCCAGATAGTGGCTACCAATGACTGTAACTTTAGTTATAGGAGTCTTAACTTCCCTCTCCTCAAAGCTCTTAATAGAATTCACAGATTCTACATCCTGAATCTCCTCAAAGGTTTTGGTCAAATTCTCCAATTGCTCTTTTACTTTTTCATCATCACTGAGAAGAGCATCTCTGACTAAGTGTCATAGTGAAAATATCTTTATGGGAAATTCTTCTGGCCCTCACTCTTTCAATGCTTTTTGAAGGTCAGACTTTACTTGTTCCCAATAAGTATTATTAAAGCCTCCTATATATAGAAACCAGGGACTAAACTCTAAAACCGTCTTAATAATCTCTTGTGCTGTCTCAATTTTAATACCGGTGCCTTGTTCTCTAAAAGAACTATCAATTGGCTCATTAATTGCCCATCAATCCTGGAAAAGAATTACTTGCACCCACTTTCAATTCACCCTCACCATCAATTTCATACCTGTTGGCCAGCATCCGAGGGCTATCTCTCAGGGGTCCCCTACTTCCTGATCTCGCTGATGGGCCTCCAACTGTAACTCCTGCATTACTCTTGGTACAGTTCACATACCACTGTACCATTCATGAGCCAGGCAAGGGCCTGGAGATGGAAAGAACATACAAGAGACCTGGGTCATTTGAAAGGATACCAGCCATATGTCGTTTATTCAAGCTTAGGAAAATCCTTATATACCTGGCTGGCCAGAAACTGTACTCAAGATGAACCCCAGGAGCAGGAGTAGACCCATGGACCCAACAAGTTCAGAAATGCTTATTCAGTAATCATGCATTTAATAGAAGTTACGTCCATCATGGGTATACCTGAACAAATAAAGACAAACAATGGTCCAGCATATGTGTCTAAGAAAATGAAACAGTGTTTTACTTATTATAATATAAAGCATATTACAAGTATGTCAAACAACCTTACAAGTCAGACATTTATAGAAAGATCAAATTGAACTATAAAGGATATGCTAAACAAACAGAAAGGAATGGAAAATACCCCCAGAAATAGATTGAATAATGCTTTATTAAACTTGAATTTTCTTTTTTTAAAATTTACTTATTATGTATACAATATTCTGTCAGTGTGAATGCCTGCTGGCCAGAAGAGGGCACTAGACCTCATTACAGATGGTTGTGAGCCACCATGTGGTTGCTGGGAATTGAACTCAGAACCTTTGAAAGAGCATGCAATGCTCTTAACCTCTGAGCCATCTTTCCAGCCCCTAAACTTGAATTTTCTTAACACTAATGAGAAAGAAACAACAGCAGCAGACATTGGATAACAGAAAAACTTCTGAATTAAATCAGCCAGTATATTTCAAGGATGTATGGACCTCACAATGGAAACCAGGAGATGTGCTATGTTGGGGAAAGGATTTTGATCTTGTTTCCACAGGCCAAGAAAAGCTATGGATACCATCAAAATTAATAAAGATTTGGTTTGAAAAGAGAAACTTCTTGAGAAAGAGAAATGGCAGTTCGTCCACAGAGGTGACCTTTATACAGGTGGTAAGAAAACCTTATAAGTGTTGGGGCAGGGTTCTGTTCTTTTCTTTGCAGGAAAATAATCATCTTCAAAGAGCTGAGAGACCTTGGACATCTAGATGCCTAAAAATGAAAAGCTAATTATCCAGATAGAATCTCCAAGCACAGAGAAATCTGACTTATGATGCTGTATCATCTGCATGGTGAAATCTGATTATCTGGACATGTATACATCTCTACTTAAAAGTTAGAGCTGGCTTTAGAGTTGGACGATGGCTATCCTCTAAATTCAAGCATGTTGTTAAAAAAATTTCAGCATTTCTGTTTCATGTCAAGAGGCATCTGTTTTTTATGGGACATAAAAAGATAGATTTTAAGGACATATTTTACTTTTCTCCATGCCCATTTTTGTCTATATCATATCTTTCATTGAATATATGTCTATATGAATAATGTATAAGTTCTCTACAATAAACAGCAGATTTTCCTGCAGTAATTTTGAAGCTTCCAGGAGGAAGACGGGGCCCTACAACAATGACTCCACCTGGTTGATATGACATCATGATGCTGATAGCGCTACTATGAGACCAGTTTTGGGGTACCAGCTGTGGAAAAGTGCACCTTTTTATAACATTCTGGCCAGAATTCCAAATAAGAACTTCAAAACAAAAACAAAACCCTATTGACTCAGAGACCATTTGGAATTATACCAAACAGCAATTTTGAAATTTAACTATTATTTTACTTTTACAGGATCCCATGGAAAGAACATCGCCCTGCAGCTGGAGGCAATTATAAAAGATGATGTCCCCTCTCCCAACAAAGTTTTTTCTCAGAGTTAGGGACACCATTTTGGGGTTGATTATTACTTGTATAGGGTTGTGGGTTGGGGCACAAATTATGTAGGCCCAGAGATCTAAAAAAAAACTGAATGGGATAATAGGTAGATTAGTGTGAACTTACTCACATAATAATAATAATAATAGTGAGTAATAGAGAGAATACTTGTGAGCTATTATTATGGACAATTTACATTGGTATAAGATTTTTGCATATTGATACAAGTTCAAATTATACTTGTTATATTGAATATGCTATTCTGTTTGTAATATTGGTACACCTATGCAAAGTTATTTTATCAGATTATATGCATGCATGTTTCTACCTCTGTCTAAGATATTTTGTATATTGATACAATTTTAGAATATATTTATCATATTGCATTATATATTTTTACCTCTGATCAAGATATTTATGCATTGTTTACATTTTGAGGCCATTGTTCAACTTTACTGCACAGTTGTTTAAAGACTGTTTAATATTCTGATATGAAGTCTTACTTTTTAAGTTATATAGATATTATTATAAGTCAATAGTCATTCATGTTTGTTATACTTTTAGTCAAACTAATTAGGTTCTTTAGATACATAGAGATTGTATTCTACATAGATAGGTAATCTTCAACCACTTCAATGATCTGTAGAATATGGCATTTAAATAACTTAGGATTCTGTTGACATGAGACATGAGATTGGTGCTCCTGGCAGCACCAATCTATTCCCAAGTGATTGTTGATAACCAAAGACATTCCACTTGGAGTTTGTTTTCTTCTTGGCACAACAGCCTTTGGGCAATGAACTGCCCATGCCTCAACCACTAACAAAGTGCACTATGTTCAGACTGGACAACAGGATACGAGAAAAAAGACTGTCAAATCTTGCCAAGACAGGGTAAGATAGTTCTGAAAATTTTTCCTGCCGCTGAAAATGGTCTGTCAGTTATTCTAGACCTTAGCCAAAGTTGGATGCTTCAACATTACAAATGAGATTTTGGGTGATTGCTCAGGCAGCCAGTTGTCTCTGTCATCTACTACACATTTTAGAAGCTGTTTGATTGCACTTCCTGCTTACTCAAGTAATATTCTCTCTCTTCTTAGGCCTTTCATGGGGTTGAAGATTAGATAGTTGTAGTTACTGTCCTCTTATGATCTAGCCAAGCTATTTCCAATACAAGACATAGATTCCTTAGAATAGAATGTTTATTAAAACATTTAGCATACATTCCTTGCTTAATAATGTTTTTGCTGGTTGTAATTCTAATCTTATACTTGATATCTGTTCCTAGTGTATATAGTTTTTTATTGAGTTTGGAACTCTCTTATTAAGCAAAAGGGGAGGTGCTGTGGGAGCTCCTTCAGCCAATACTCTTTAAGATACCAGTCCACTTGGGCATGGTCTCTTATACTATAAATGCAGCTGTAAACTGTGTGCTCAATATCTTGCTTCCAGTTCTTGCTTCCAGCTGCTAGACTCTGTTACTGTTCCCTGTTTGTGCAGAGGACTGTGATCAAAGACAGTGAACTGTGAGTCTCCTCTAAATGAATAACCCTTTATTATATGTAATTCTGAACTAGTGTGGGATTATTTTGTAACTTCTGTCATCTGACAACAAAATGGTGCCAATCAGGACAGCTAAATCCACTTAAAACCTGAGAGAGTTTGGGAAGTAATTCTAGACACAAAAGAACAGAGTTAAGCACAGCTTCTTCATAGCAGCATTTTCTTGGGTGGCCTCTCTTTGTTAGAATCAATCATGTCTCATTTAAGAGAGGCTTCCTGACTTAGCTTTAGCTGCAAAAATTTTGTAGTTCTCTTTTAAGAAGCCCTACCACAAAACACTTACATGGTGTTCATGAATAGCTGACAGCATGTTTCTTGTTGGTGGCAGGGACCTTGAAACTCTATAGAGTTGTGGAAATTAACATGGCTCTGGCTGGTACCTTTGCCATGAGGCTAGATGCTCAGAAAGGTAAGGAATGGGTTGGATCCAGCTGTCAAAGCCACGGCTTTAAACCTAGCCATATTGCTTAGCAAATTAAAGACTCTCCGGTCAGAAAAAGAGAGATACAGTAAAGATAGTTTCAGATGAAAAAGCCTCTAAACAATTTACAGTGTATTTAAAATATGTTTAGGCTTGGAAGAAAAAAGAAAAAGAATAAAATCCCTTAAAGAGAAGAGGAGAGAGAGAGAGAGAGAGAGAGAGAGAGAGAGAGAGAGAGAGAGAAGTTGGGTGTGGTGACACATACATTTAATTCCAGCACTTGGGAGGCAGAGGCAGGCAGATCTCTGTGAGTTCAAGGACAGCCTGGTCTACAGAGTGAGTTCCAGGACAGCCAATGATACACAAAGAAACTCTGTCTCAAAAAACCAAAAATTAAAAGAAAAAGAAAAAATAGAGTTAAAATAAATCCATGTAAAGATGGAAAATACACAGAGAGATACTGTATGTTATTGTGTTGTCTTGAATTGTTTGATGACTGAGGAAGGAGCAACAGCTTCTAAAAGACATTTGATTATAAATGCTCCCAGATTAATCCAACATATGTATTTTGAAAATGGCTTGACTTCAAAATTTAAGTCAAAAGTTATGCTACTCTGGAGAAGAGGTTTTGCTTTTGTTTCCACAGGAAATGAAAGTATATGAATTCATTCTGGATAAAGAAAAGTAATGTTTGACCAAGGAAGACCCCCTGAGAAATCTCTGATAGGAGCAGATGGCCCAGATGTCTGAGTTCTACACCCAAAACAGTTTCAAGACTGCTGGCTGAAATGATCAAGCCTCATAGACTTTTCTAGTCAGGACTTGACTTAAATCTTAAATTTTCTGTAGGTCCCCATAAGATTATCAGCAGCCTCCATCAGCAGGAAGTAGCCTAGAAAACTATGTCCACATTCCCAAAAAATTAGTTATGAATGTGTGTTTTTGTTTAGAGTGTTGGTTACAAGTCATTATGGATAATGGTGAGGAAGAAAGCTAAACAAATGAGATTTGATTCAGAGTTCTTGTTTTGAAAAAGGGGGGGAGGGGAATTGCTGTGGGACAATGGTCTTGTATTGTTTTAACAAAACACTGATTGACCAGTAGCCAGGCAGGAAGTATAGGCGGGGCAACCAGGAAGGTGGGGCGACAAGAACAGGAGAATTCTGGGAAGAGGAAAGATGCAGTCTGCAATCGTCACCCAGATGCAGAGGAAGCAAGATGAGAAGGCCTCACTGATAAAAAGTACCAAGCCACATTGCTAACACAGACAAGAAATATGGGTTAATGTAAGTTATAAGAGTTAATAAGAAGCTTGAGCTAATAGGCCAACCGTTTATGATTAATATAGACCTCTGTGTATTTCTTTGGGACTGAATGACTGCGGGAACTGGGAAGGACAGAAACCCCAGTCAGCGTGTGTGTGTGTGTGTGTGTGTGTGTGTGTGTGTGTTATGCTTTCTTTCTTTGGTTTGTTAATTTTATTTTACCCTTGTTTGTCTTTTTTAATTGCCTGTTTGTTTTCTTAAGAGAGAAGGCAGAAGATGTGGAGTCAGAAGAGTAGGGAGGTGGGGAGGATCTGGAAGATTTGAGGGAAGGAACCATGCTAAGAATATATTGTATGAAAATAACTTTATTTTCAATTAGAAGCAACCACAACAAAAGAGACAGAGTAATACCAGGGAGCTGCTGCTGGAGTCAGGGTTTGAGTGCAGAGCTCAAGAGTGCAAATGCATGGTGAAAGGCTGGGCAATGGACCAAGACCAGGAATCAATAGGTTTCAGGTTCCAATCCAGTCAAATGAGCCTTGTCAGCAGTGGGCACTGAGATGAGTCAAAGCTCTGGTGACAGTTGGAAAGGCCTCTGCTGGTTGGCTCCTGATGCACACATCCCGTACCAGATGACAGACTAGTGTGTGCCATGCCATCATAATGCTAAGTGTCCATCCCTTTGTGGGGTCCAGGTGAGAAAGCTGCCCCTTGACTGACACATCTGATAGGCTCTCGGACCTGGCTTTCCTGATAGGGTTTTAACATGTCCATGTCCCTGTAAATTTTTGCATGGTTCCAATTTTGTCTCAAGAAGAGGTAATTTGTCACTCTGCGCTTCATGGGTGGCACAAGAGGGATGGTATGGTTTATTGGGTCTACCTGGGGCTGCGGTCTTCCTCTTCCTCAAAATGAAGTAAATGACACCACATAAAATGGGATCTTCTAGGGCAAGACGCAACCTAAAACCATTTTTTTTTTTTTGGTTTTTCAAAACAGGGTTTCTCTGCAGCTTTTTTAGAGCCTGTCCTGGACCTAGCTCTTGTAGACCAGGCTGGCCTCGAACTCACAGAGATCCGCCTGCCTCTGCCTCCCGAGTGCTGGGATTAAAGGCGTGCGCCACCACCGCCCGGCCTAAAACCATTTTTTTATATAATATTGAGTAATTTAGAGTTGGGCACAGCCTGTTCTCAGTATGCTGTCACCCGAAATGCCCCACATGGTATGGGTGAGAACCAGGCTTTACTCGTCCATACCGGTTTACCTGCCAATCAAGTTGGATGAGAAGTACATCGTGGCATCATCTCTCAACTTTGTCCCTAGGGAAGATGGCAATGATATCTCACTTGCTTGGATAATGTGCACATGTTTATATGTGTACTGTACACATAAGCACACACACAGTGCCAGTGTGTGCTGTTTCTTGTTGTGTGACGTGATGCTTTTACCCTTGCTCACTGGGCTGCTGATGAACTAACAGGAGCTTGGAGCACCGTCCATTTGCCACTGTACCAGCTGAGAGGCGTGTGATATTCCAGCCAGATGAGTTTGTCTGAAGCATGATAATCCCTTCTCATACCCGGGAGCAACCTGATGCTTCCTTCATCTGCAACTCCAGTGCTGTCGGCTAAATTCCTTTAGGCCTTAGTTTGAAGAGTGAAAGCTCAAAGTATCTATGTCAAAGATAAAAATCACAAAGAAAATAAAATAATCGAAGTGATACCTAAAACAAGTGACTTTTTAGTGAATCTAAGAGCATTTTGTTGGGATGGAGGTGGGCCCTCGTATTTATTATAAACTAAACATTTCCTGATTTTTATGCGTATGGCAAGGAGACCGAGGCACACAAGACAGTCCTAACCTGTAAGGAGATGGCTTTTATCTTTTGTTTTTGTTTGGTGTTGCTGGGATGGACCCAGGGCCTTGTGCATGCCAGGGAAGTTCTCTTCCTTGTGAACTGCATCTCCACCCTGCTTGGGTTCTGTTTAGAGCTTTATCCTAGATAAGCAGGTAAATGAATATTAGAAAACAAGCGGCAGGAACATTACTTCATTCCTGAGGATGGAAAGTGAGTGAAAGCGAATCAATCTCAGTCTAGAGATTTCAACCATAGAAAGAAAGTTAAGAAGGAAAGGTATCAAAGTCTCAACAGTGCTCACCCTGGATTGGGAGTAAAGGCTATCTTTGTGCTAGCAACCGGAAATATCCTTTTCCCTTCCCTCCCTGGGACTTTCTTTCCTCATAACATATAAGGACCTATCCCTTTCACACGGTATTAAATACTGATAAAAGGCCTATGTGTTGTCTCTGCCTCTCCTGAGTTCAGGTGAATGACTTGCGGAAAAGTAACATATGTGAACATACATGTTTGAGAGACTAAGTGTGGGAGCACACCTATAACCCCCCCTCTGGAAGTAGAGAAAGGAGGTGAGCCTCAGCTTCATAGTGAGTCTGAGGCCAGACTGTTTAAAATGAAAACTTGTTTAATAATAATAATAATAATAATAATAATGTTTGTAAAGAAAAATGCAGGTCTAGAAGACTTCCTCTCTCTGTCTCTCTCTGTCTGTCTCTGTCTCTGTCTCTGTCTCTGTCTCTCTCTCTCTCTCTCTCTCTCTCTCTCTCTCAGTGTTCTATGTGCATGTATGCTTGCATGCCAGAAAAGGACATCAGATCCCTTTATGATTCTGATGGTTCTGAGCCTCCATGCAATTGCTGGAAACTGAACTCAAGACTTCTGGAAGAAAAGCCAGTGCTCTTAACCACTGATCTCTCCAACCCCTTAAATGCGTCGCCCAGGCTGGCCTTGAACTCCTGCCTCTGCCTCCTTCAGCAAATCCTATTAGAGTGCACCGTCACAACCAGCTAGGTGACTTTCAAAGAGAGAAAGAGGAAACTCTTTGGAAAGTAGGCCCCAGCAAGAGAATTTTCCATCCACTGTCTCACTGCAACTCCTAGGGATCAAAAAAGCTTCAGTACCCCTGCCCTTCCCCAGCACACTCCCTGCCCACATCACCATGGCAGTAGAATTTGAGACCCATAATTCTCCTCCAATCGATTTCTTTCCTTCCACAGTTCCCACCCCCTCAGTTTTCAGTAGAGTTCTTAGCAGAGACCCGGCTTTGGACTGAATCCTCGTCTGCATTCAGAGACACAGCACCGCACACAGACGTGGGGAAGGGAACGAAGCCACAGTGTTGGCCAATGCTGGGGAGAGTCCTGTGTCCTAACGTGCAGAAAAGACGAAACAGATACGTGTGGAGACAGTTCCTCTCTGGCCTCAGGGCTCCATGGGTGTCATCCTGACTCCTTGCATGAAAGTTTATAGAGGACTCTAATCACTAAGGCTCCGGCACACACCCTCAGATTCTGGCAATACCAGGAACACAGTCGGTAGGCGAGCTGTGTCTGAGTCCTCTGCACTGAGGAGGTGTTCTCTCAAGAGAACCCAGGCGTGTTGAAAGGGCTAAAGCGACTTCGGCTTGTGTTGCATTCGGGGTAGGTTTCGTAAGAGGCCCTGCTTTGAATTTTCATCTGAAGCCAAGGATGTGATTCTGTGGTTCCATATCCTACTAATTTTCAGTGACAAAAACCTGGAAGTTTTAGCATTTCAGGTTTTAAATGAAGTTTAATTAATTTTAGATTAAAACCAGGTCTAGGCTAAAGCCGTGACTGGCAAAAAGGCAGTAGGTGCTTTTTTTGGCCAGGGTGAGTGTGTCTTGGGAAATGATCTTGCTTAGACATGAGGAAATGGTCTTCTCGTCATCTGTGACAGTCATGTCAGTGGTGGTGGCAGCCAGACATAGAGACGCCAGCAGTGTGTGTCTGCAGGTCAGAGTTTTGAGGGATTAGCTCTCTCCCTCCACCGCAGTTCTAGAGAGCAGACTTAGGTGTCGGGCCGCGTGACAAACTCCCCAACCCTTACTTTTACTCTCCATATCTGTACATATTTAGGTGTGAGTGTGACATAGGCCTTGAAACTAGAAAGAGCCATAGTGACCACACATGGCACAGTACTGGCACACACACACATACACACACACACACACACACACACACACACACACACACACACACAAAACAGATATCAGGACCAACAGGACAGAATGAGAACCAGAAATGAACCCATACAGATACGGCCTCATAATATTTGACAAACTTGGGGAGAATAGACAGACCACTCAGAAACAGCATCGGCAAAAAGTGGATATGTACCTACAGAAGAATGAAATTGGATCCATAACTGAACTTGCAGAAAAAATCAGCTGTTAAATGAATCAAAGACCTTAATTTCAAATCTGAAAATCTGAAATGTTCAACCTGCTAGAGGGAACACAGGGAGTGCCTTTCAAACCCAGTTGTGGGGAAGCTAGGTGGTGGCTGTGCAAGTCTCAAATCTCCGCACACCAGAGGCAGAAGCAGGCATACCTCCGTGAGTTCAAGCCAGCCTTACAAGCCAAGTTCCAGGGCCAGCAGGACTGCATAAAGAGAGACTCTGGCTCACAGTTGGAAAAAAAAAGACATCAGGGAACAGCTGGAGAGCTACTCAGAGATTAATAAGAGTACTGGCTGATTTGTATGAGGACCTGGGTTTCCTTACCAGCACCCACGTGGCAGCTCCCAAATGTTCATAACTCTAGAGATCAAGTCCCTTCTTCTGGTCTCCATGGGTACCAGGCATATACACAGTGTATTTACAAACATGCAGAAAAAAAAAACACTCATACAAATAAAGAAAAAAAGGTGGCGTAAAGAACTTCCTACACATCTATCAGCATAGGAAGCCATCCCAAGAGTCAGCAAATGGGCTCCATGGAGTGAAATGTCTGCACGGCAAAGGAAGTCATCAGCAGAGTGAACATACAGCCCAGAGAACAGGAGGAAGTCTGCCAGCTCTATGCCAGACAGGACCAAAATGTAAAACTGCCCATCAACAAATGGGCTAATGAAATTAACAGAAGGTTCAAAGAGGAAACGCAAAAGGCCAATCAATTTTTTTGTTTTTTGTTTTTTAGTGTTCAATCTTCTTAGCCATTAAGGAAATGCAACATAAGATGACTTAGAGATTGCATTCTGCCTCAGTCAGCGTGGCCATTCTCAAGGAAATGGACGCCACCAAATGCTGCAAGGACACGGGAAAGGAGCGAGTCTGGTCCACTGTGGGGGAGTGGGAACTAGTACAGCCCTGGGAATCAGTATGGAGGTTTCTCAAAACACTAAACCCAAACTGCCACAAGATCCATGTGGGCATACATACTTGAAGAGCTGCTTCCCACTCCAGAGACACCTGCACATCCGTGTCTGTTGCTGCGCTATTCACAGCAGCAAGGGTGGGGAGCCCGTGGATGGGAAGATCATGAGCATGCTAATTGCAGCTGACACTCTTCCACCCACTGCCTCTGGGTTGCCCCACACAAGTGCGAGCAGACCCCCGGGCCATCACTTTCCAGCACACACTCTCCTCTGTCACAGCCTCCTTTGGCTCGCGTTCCTGACTCTAGTCACATTTTCTGAAACTTTCCTAAGAGCCTTTGTTATAATAAGTTATGGAGGAAAAGTAAATTAGTGTGAGAAGATCCAAATGCTGCATTTTTGAGCACGGCTTCAATAACTCTGCTAAAATGCTTGCAATATTTTATGAGCTCATGCATGCTAGACAAGCACTCTTTCACTGAACCACATCCCTAGCCCGACAAACTTTTAATCTGCCATTACAGGGTGTGGTGACACACACTGGGTACATTAAAGTCTGGTCGTCATGGCAGGGACAAAGCCGTTCTAAGGAGGCATACATGTTCCTCCTTTCAGGGCTCAGACTACTGGCAGAATTTTCCCCAAGGAATTAAATTTTTTCCAGGAAGCTTGTGCTGGGAGGAAGACGAGGTTGGTAGCAGTTAGGGGAGGAGCTGGCCTGCCAGGAACAATTCTCACACGGTTCTCACAGCTCATCAGATTATTTTGCAGGTGGGCTGGAGCCCAGACGCTGATGGATCAGCAATGGGAGAGACCACACCTTAACCAGAATTGCTTAGTTAAACATGCTCTTTTCCCTCTATTTAAACCTAAACCTCATGTCAGGACACAAAAGATGGTCTAGGGTGAGGGGGTGAGGGCTTGTCATTAGACCTCTTGCTTTTCTTCCCAATGTGGAGACATTTGGCTAAATCTCCTTTTCTGCTTTTCACGCTAACTTGCTTCTTCAATGGCCTCTGAGGTTTGACAGTTGAGTATCCTAGATAGGGTTTCTATTGCTGTGATGAAGCACCATGACCAAAGCAACTTGGGGTGCAAAGGGTTTATTGGCTTACATATCACAGTCCATTGAGGGAAGCCGGGCAGGAACTCAAACAGGGCAGGAACCTGGAGGCCAGAGCTGATGCAGAGACCATAGAGAAGTGCTGCTTACTGGTTTGCTCTTCATGACTTGTTCAGCCTTCTTTCGTATAGAACCCAGGACCACCAGCCCGGGGTGACACCATCCACAGTGGAATGGGCCTTTCCCCATCAATCATTAATTAAGAAAATGCTCTACAGGCTTGTGTTGTGGAATAGTATTTTAATGCATATTTCAATGTGCGTTACATTTGTTCATGCTGCATTTGTTTAACAATGTAAGGATACGTGTTTCATTATGTAAAGATGTGTTACATTTGTTTCACCTTGTCTGCCTGATTGGTCTAATAAAGAACTGAATGGGCAATAGCTGGGCAGGAGAGGGATAGGTGAGGTTGGAGGGGAGAGAGAACAAACAGGAGGAGAAATCTAGGCTAAGAAAGAACAAGATGGGGCTGGAGAGAATGAGGGAAGAAAAGGAGACAGCCCAGGCCAGCCTGGCAGCTGCCAGCCCACAGACACAGAATAGGACGTACAGAAACAAAAGTAAAAAGCACTAAGGCAGGAGGTGGAGAAAGAGAATCAGGTTAATTTAAGTTAAAAGAGCTAGCCAGAAATGAGCCTAAACTAGGCCGAGCATTCATAACTAATATTAATTCTCTGTGACATGATTTGGGAACTGGTTGGTGGCCCAAAAGAAAAGGCCTGGTACAGGCTTGTGTGTAGCCAGATCTTACAGAGGCGTTTTTCTCACTGAGGCTCTCTCCTCTCCAATGATTCTAGCTGCGCCAAGTTGACATAAAACTAGCCACCGCATTGAGCCCGTCATGATACAGCTGTCAGGCTCTAACAAGACCACTCTGGACTACATAGTGAGAGCCTGTCCTTTCAGTTTCTCTCGCTGTGGTAAAAACACTGTGGCCAAAAGTAGCTTGGGGGAGGAAAGGGTTATTTGGTTATTTGGCTTCTATGCCCTGGGTCACAGTCTTTTGGGGAAAGGCAAGACAGGGAGGTGAACATGGCAGAGGGCAGGCGTCTAGGGGGCGGGGCTGATGCAGAAGCCATGGAGCATGGAGCAGTGCTTTCCTATGTGGTACCCAGGACCACCAGCCTAGGCGTGTCAGTGTCAGCAGAGTCTCCCCATCATTCATCAGCCAGGTTACAGTCCATGATTTCAGAGATGCCAAGGCAGATATGGAAGTAGCTAGACACATGACAGAGAGAAACGCACGCACCCACACCGCCTGCTTGATGTATTTGTGCGGCTCTTCTTTCTTGGGATCGTTGACTGCTTGGTTCACGAGGGTGGAGAAAGCGGAAGTGGGGAACAGGGTTCAGACAGCTGTGGCTATAACAGAGACATCCCTCCCGGAGACAGACTTCAGTGAATCAGTTCAACTTTATTGCAGAGTACAAGGAATATATAGGATTGGGGAGCCTGGGGACAAACTCTAATTTGCATTAAGTTTCATGGTCCTGTTATATAACCGGATTAGTGAAAGTACAGTCTTATCAAAATGGCTATTGCACTTGTCTGATTATCATGTAGGTCATCAGAGGATGAACACTCACAGGGATCTGGGCCAAGGACTCGAGATAAGTCCGGCATCGCGGGCCTAGAGACATCCTCCAGGTAAGGCTAGGTAAAGAGCAGGAGGCTTTTGCTGTGGACAGAGACTCCTCTGTGTTGTCAAGCTTAGAGAAAGCTGGCAGGCTATGGTAGACCTCTGACCAGTCAGCAAGGCTTTCCAGCAGAGTTGTTTAAATTTCTCCAGTCCCATGTAGTTCAAGACCCCCTCCCCTCCTGGGAACAATGCTGCTCACAGTGGGCTGGGTCTTCCTACATGGATTAACCATCAGAGCAATCCCCCACAGACTACACACAGGCCAACTTAGTCTAGGTTGCTCCTCGTTCAGGCTTTCTTCTCCTGTGCTCTAGACTGTGCCGAGTTAACATTTTAAAAAAAGCATCCCGGACTCTAGGTCTCCCTTTCCCATTCAACTGCGATGGTTCTAATGGAGAACAAATAGAAACCACTTTTTGTTTTCGCATTTAGTTGAGTCTTTAGGTTGTAAGGACAGAAAGATCCATCAGCTGTTTTTTTCTTTTGAGACAGGGTTTCTCTGTGTAGCCCCGGCTGTCCTGGAACTCACTTTGTAGACAAGAGTGGAGTCAAACTCAGAGATCCTCCTGCCTCTGCCTCCTGAGTGCTGGGATTAAAGGAGTGCATCACCGCGCCTGGCTTTACAAGCTGTTTTTTTCTATTTGCAAGTGACGTTGCTGAAGCTGGAGAGTCACCTTATTATAGAATGCACTCATGTACCCAATAAAGGGAAATATGTCACTTTTTGTTACCTTATTTTTTAATTACTTTTTTCTGAAGGGTAATTGTCCTAAGAATTAGAAAACTTGCCAGGTCATAGTGGCACACACATTTAATCCCAGCATTTAGGAGGCAGAGGCAGGCAGATCTCTGTGAGTTCAAAGCCAGCCTGGTCTACAGAGTGAGCTCCAGGATATCCAGGGCTACACAGTGAGAGCCTGTTTCAAGAAATCAAAAAAAAAAAAAAAAGAAATAATTTTTACAGAGAACCCCCATAACCCTTATGTGTCTGCACAATTTGGCATATGTATGATTAGAATCAGATGTATTATGGGAAGGCCGTGTAGTGTGTGAAATGTTAGATGAGCCCATCTATCAAAACAGACAACTGCCTCATTTGCCCCTGAGCAATCAAACTCCTCCTTCTCTTGAACCCCATAAAATAAAGCCCCAAACCATCCTTGGGGCTCCTGGGTGCTCTTACTCTTATGATCCGCTCTCGTTCTTGACAACATATTTCTTCTGATCAGCGCAATTGATTCACTTTTTAACACACTTTCCATACTGCTTTGAAATGTCTTTGTACCTTTATTTTAATTCCTTGAATAAGAGACCAAGAACCCAGAACATCCAGCCTAGACCCTAGCCACCAGAAACAGGTATAGAAAGCTGGTGATTGCTCTAATATGCCAATGTGAGGACATTTCTTCTCTGAGTCCTCATGAGAAGCACAGAGTGATCTGCGGGAAAGTGCCTTCAGTGACATCCAGGCAACACTACAGCAGGAAGCCTCTCGGGATGAGCCAGTGTGAGCCAGCCTGTTCTGTATAGTGAGTTCCAAACTAGGCAGAACGACAGGGTGGAACACTGTCTCAACACGTCTATCACCACCCGAGCAAAAATAAACAAATCCATGATAGGAAAGGGCAGAGAAATCTCTCTCTGCAGATCATGGGGTATGAATGCCCATCCTCACCCAGAGTAGAAGAAAGGGCAGAGAAATGCTCTCTCAGTGGATCCTGGGGTATGAATGCCCATCCTGACCCAGAGTAGAGTTTAGGTATTGGGAAACATAAAAGACTTGTTCTCAGGTAATTTCTGGTATGTTGGTTCCTTATGACTGAGCTTTTGGCTTAGACAGTTAGAGCCTTTGAGGTAAGGTCTAACAGCATGTGTGATATACATAGGAGGATTATATACTGTGTGACAGTTGAGGTTGAGAAGCCCCCAACCCAATCCCCTCCACTATTGGGCAGAGATTCTCACTATGGTGGTGTTAAGAAAGTCATCTATCCACCTCGGGGACACCTCAGAAGGTCCAGTCCTTTGCTACAAATCCCCATGGTGTATTCAACACTGTGTAAGCAAGTTTCTGTTTCTCTTTCCATGGAATCATATGTTTCTCTGGATTGGATACTTTTTATCATCAAAACATTTAAAAGTTATCAGAGGTTAATGATCTGTCCGAAGGTCCACTCGGTTGCACATTGGAACTTTCAGGTTTCGGTTTTCTGAATCCTAGACTGATACCACCTTTTAATTGAGGCACAATACATGTACAGAAAAATGGACACCCACAAAACATTCAACTTTACTAATTTCAAACAGTGCCTCAGGATCAAGAAAGGGAACATTACCTGTCATTACCTGTCAGACTAAAGGACGGTGTGGATGGTGGCTGCCGGGGAAAAATAAAGGAAATGAAGGGAGGGAGGGAGGGAGGGAGGGAGGGGAGGGAGGGAGGGGAGGGAGGGAGGAGGAAGGGAGGGAGGGAACCGGAGCGAATGGAGGGAAGGACAGGAGGGAGCAACGGAGGGAGGAGGGAGGCGATAGCTGGAGGAAGGATGGGAGTGAAGGAAGGAGGGAAGAGGGAAGGGAGGGAAAAGAGGGAGGAGCGGAGGGCGGGTAGAGGAGGAAGGAGGAAGGAAGGAGGGATAAGAGGGAGGGAGGGATTGGAGGGAAGGCAAGAGGAAAGAGGGAAGGAAGGAGGACGCGGAGGTGGGGTAGCGATGCCTTTCCATTGCCCAAGGAGTAACTGGATGCCCCTGAACGGACATTGGAAACATTAGGATGGTAAAAGTTTATGGTGTGTTTTTGCCCATCCTCTAAAATCAGAACCTGGCCAGGTCCACAGAAGCTGCTCCTCTGCTTCATTCTGCCCTTTGCTCACCCCCACCCACCTGGGTGACTACTACTCTCACTGCGGGGTGTGGTGGCTCATGCCTGTGATCTCAGTACTTCAGAGGCTGAGGCAGGTGGATTACTATAAATTCAAGGCCAGCCTGGACTACATAGTGAGACTCTGCCTCCCCCCAAAAAACCTTCAAAGAAATAAAGAGGAAAAGAAAAGGAAGAAAACAAATGTGTAAATAAGAAGGTTTTGCTGAAATGCATTGATCCCTCCCCAGGTTCACAAGGCAACCAAGTGTAGGATGAGTGCCTGGCGTCTCTGCCTTCATTTTGCATCTGTTTCTGTTACTTTGGGTCATGTGAGGTTTTTGTTTTGCTTGTGATTTTTTGCTTTTTGGAGACAGGATTTCTTTGGGTAGCCCTGGTTGTCCTAGAACTAGTTTTGTATACCAGGCTGGCCTTGAACTTAGAGATCCACCTGCCTCTGCTGAGATTAAAGGCATGCACTACCACTGCCCGGCCTACAAGGTGGCATCTTTAACTCACCATGCCTAGCAGTCTACAGAATCCCATCCTGGCAGTAAGACGGTAGTTTCAGGAATGTTTGCTTATTGTCCTGACTCATCATTTACATATACATCGTATTTTACAGCATGTAGGATGCACACACATTGTTATAGGGAGCCCACTCAGAGAGTTTATAGCTAACGGAAAGTCTTTATTCTGGCTAGCTGGGGTTACACTTCGGGACTGACATTTCACACTAAGATAAACTTAATGGTGTGGCGATTCGTGTTATGTCAGGTACAAGGCAGTGCGGAGGTTCCTCCATCTTATATTCTTGTCAAGGCCATATTAGGCCCATCTCTCTCGCTCTTTTTTTCTTTGTTTGTTTGTTTTTTGTTTTTCGAGACAGGGTTTCTCTGTAGCTTTGGAGCCTGTCCTAATCCTGTAGACCAGGCTGGCCTTGAACTCACAGAGATCTGCCTGCCTCTGCCTCCCGAGTGCTGGAATTAAAGGTGTGCACCACCACCGCCCAGCTAGGCCTAATTCTCTTGATCTCCTTGATGGAAAATCCCACAGAAAATTACCTAACTCTATTCTAGAACCTTAGATCAAGATGCCCAAGTTAGCTTATCTTGGTTTCTGTTAAACTACTTGTTTGAGCAAGACCTCTCCCTAAACTGTCAAGCAATATATCAAGATATGATTTTTTACTTTAAAAAACCTTTATCCTAAACACTTGCTGCTATACTTGGGTTCCAAATACCTGAGTGTAATCCCAGCTAACCATAATAAGGCCTTTCAATTAGCTCTCTGAGGGTCATCTCTGGTAGGCTCCCTATAACAATGTGTGTGCATGATTCTTCCTAGAATAATTAATCCATAATATCACACATGCTGTAAAATTGATGTATATGTAAATCATGAGTCAGGACGATAAGCAAACACTCTTGAAACTACCATCTAACTGACATGCATTTTGTCCCTGCCAAATGTCCCTCCTGAGAATATGCTTGTGCGTGTGATACATGCATTCAGTGTTGAAATTCGGGGACTGTTCTGATCTTTGTCATTTTTAGAATCTGATCTGATGAGCTAGGAGGGGAATTGGCTCCAAAGTCAAGGCTGGGTTTTAGATGAAAGATTAAGAGATAACACATTGGGCCCAGGGCACTTGGGGCTTTCAGAGCAGAGCAGGTTCCTCTGCTTCTCAGCTGACTGGGCTCAAGTTAAGGGCTGTCTTAACTCCCCTTCCTAGACAACTTTACAACAATGCTTCCAAGCTCAGTGCTGCTTATGATGTCTGGGTTCCAGTTGAGAATAAGATGTGTTTGTTTTTGTTGTTGTTGTTTTTTTTTCTTTCAGCTCTGGTGGTTTTGTTCTTAGTGATGCGGAGTGATTTGTTTGTTTGTTTGTTTGGACTGCCACCAACTCATTCAAAGTCATGAGCATTGGTGGCTTGCTTTTACCTTTCCCATGCCTGGTGTTGGTTTTCATCCTCATATCTCTGCCCTGAAATCTATGGTACTCTACAACCGGTGTGGGAGTCAGTTTGCTCTGATTCAGCAGCCATTCCTCTTCATTAAGAATCTGTGATGTGGCTGGATGTGGTGGTGCACGCCTTTCATCCCAGCACTTGGGAGACAGAGGCAGGCGTGAGATCGCAGCCAGCTGCCTTATCTCCATAACAAGTTTCAGGACAGACAGACAGGGTTAGGGAGAGCGTTGGGAAGGAAGAAAAGAGAATCTGTGCTGTGGGTGGGGGTAGGGAGATGCTTGCTTTGTAAGCATGAGGACCTGGTTTTGAAATGCCAGCACCTCCATCAAAGCCAGGCAGAGCGGCATGAGTCTGTAACCCAGTTCTGG
The DNA here is from genome assembly GCF_903992535.2 of Arvicola amphibius. Classification (NCBI taxonomy): domain Eukaryota; kingdom Metazoa; phylum Chordata; class Mammalia; order Rodentia; family Cricetidae; genus Arvicola; species Arvicola amphibius. The sequence goes on along the minus strand of NC_052058.2, from coordinate 11,212,897 downwards.
TGAGAGGAGGCAGGTGGGTCTCAGGGCTTGTCACTCAGTCTAGCCAAAACTGTGCACGCCAGGTTCAGTGGGAGACCCTGACTCAAAATGAGGTAGAGAAATGGTGAGATGGCTCAGGGGGTCAAAGGTCTAACTGAGCAAGCCTGAAAGCATACATTTAGTTCTCAGAACTCATGTAAGAAAGCCAGATACCAATGGCTGTGCCGTACCATTGTCGGTCCACCAACAGTAAGAGAAGCTTTGCAGACGGGATATAGTTTGACAGACTAAGTGGTTTCTGTTAAACACTTAAGTACTGCTACAAAACAAAAAAAGAAAAAGAAAAAGAAAGCCAGATACATCTGTAACCTCAGTATTTCTTTGGTGACTTGGCAGACAGAGACAAAATTGCCTGGAAGTTTAGGCGTCTGCTAGCTTGGAGTACCCAGCAGGGCAGAAACAAAGAAACTGCCTTTGCAAGGTGGGAGGAAAGAAACTACCCCTGAAAGTTGCCCTCTGACCTCTACATACAGGTAATGACACATATGCTCCCCATCACGTGTATGTCCACGTTTACACACACACACATACACACACCAGTAATAATAATGTTTAATAATTATTAAATTATTATTACAAAGATAATAATTAAAGTAATAAAAATAAGATAAAAGAACAATTGAGGAAAATGTCCCAAGGCTCAAATCTCCATGTGGGCAAATGCACATGAGTGTACATGCACATGCACACACACACACACACACACACCCGAGGTCTACGTGCTGAGTATGGTGGCTCACATCTATAATCCTGGCATTTGGAAAGATGAAGCAAGTTAGCTAGCCTGGGCTACATAGTGAGCTCTGGGCCAACCTGGGCTACAGAATGGAACCCTGTCTTTAAAAAGAAAAGATACAAAGACTAAGAGCAACCTATGGGATGGATTTTCATGGGTGTTTAAGGGCTCAGCAAAGCCAGGTCTGATGTCCCAGGCCTGAAATCCTTGCTCTTTGGGAGGCTGAGGCAGGAGAACTAAAGGCTTGAAGGGTGAGTTCAAGGACATTTTAGGCAACTTAGTGAGACCCTAACTCAAAATGGGAAAATTGTAAAAGGGCTGGAGACATAGCCTGGGGTGGAGTGTTTGCCTAGGTAGTGTGGGAGGGTCTCCATTGAATCTCCAGTGGGGAACAGGAGGGGAGCCCCAAAGAGTGACAGCTGAGTTCCACTAGCATCAGAAGTAAATGTATAAGCAATGACTAAAGGTGACTGGTCACCTTTGTGACTGTAACACATGGCACTTTAAGTTTTAAATGTGCTACCTCCCCCACCTACACACAAGGGGAGGGGCGCACACACCCATTTCCCAGATTGTTGGAAAGTTAGATGAGGTGTGTATAGTGATATTTTATTTATGCCTTTAATAAATAAAGCTTGCCTAAAGGCCAGAAGGGTAAAGCTAAGCTATGAGAGGCCAGGCAGTGTTATGTCACACACCTCTAATCCCAGCACTAGAGAGAATTTAAAATGGGAGGAGAGAGGGGCTCAGGCTGCTTAGACTGCTTGGTCTGTCTAGTCTGCGATCGTCCAGCTTCCACAGAGCTAAGACTTCTCTAGTGCCTTTGCTTTTCTGGTTCTCAGGTTGAACCCCAATATCTGTCTCTGAGTTTTTATCATTTGTGCTACAGGTGCCCTATAGGCCTGTGTCTGGCAAGGCCTTGTCGATCTTTCAGAAATTCCTGGGAATGTCTCCCTCTCTCACAAGATGCTCCATTGCTGACCCTCCCTGACAGGACCTTCAGAGTAACTGAGGACACGTTTCATGACCAGCGGACAACTACCCTGGTGCAGTTGAAAGCGTGTGTAAGTGTTATGTCTTCCAACCCTTGGGACGAGTGCTCCCTGCGTGCAGTGCGGCCACCACAACCTCCACTCGGGGCTGCCTTTAGCTCCCTTGTTTGTAGCTGCTGTAGTTCTGTTTTCTCTCCAAACTTTTTTATTTGTTTTGTCTTCATACATTTTAAAGTAAATTTGTGGCCTAACTTTACCACTTTGGTATGGGAGGGTGGGATGCGAAACCCCTCAAATTTAACTGAGAAATGCCACCTCTGGCTAATCTTAAAAAGTCTTGATGATTGTCACTTGGGATAAAGAGCCAGGCCAAATCATCAGGGGCTCTCCAGAGCCAAGGAAGCAAGAAGATGGGCATTTTCACCCTCAAGGGCTTCGAGGGCCTGCTATGTGGTCCTAAATCAAGAATCAAGTCCTTGAGCAGAAAGATACATACCCAGTAATTTCCCGACCTGACTGGGGACCGCCGCAGAACTATACATTCTTACAGGATCACCACCTAAGAATCTGCTGAATAGGTTTTAAGGATGTGTGACCAGGATATAAAGTTAGGCCTCTCTGCTTGAGGTGAATGGTGTCATTCTCTCCCACAAGCATTCCTGAGGGACAGGTCACATACTGCCTGGAAATCCTGCCTCTGATGAAAAGACAGTGTCCCTCAGTGGGGCTGGGGGAACAGTGTTCCTTGCCCCCTTTGAAGGACACGTCTCACCCCCTAATTGGGAGTCGAACCCATCCTAGTCTTCGATTAAATGATCTTCTTTGGGGGCAAAACGTTCTAAGTGGTAGTTTATAGCTTCCCATGCTTTTCAGTTAGCGACAGGCAGTTCAGGGGCAGAAGATACTGCTGGCCAAGAGGTGCACAAAGGAGGTGTCTCTTTACAAAGGGACTGGGTTTACTGAGGGTGCACGCCACTGTCATCACGTCTGAAGTGGCCCTGCCCACATAGCCTTCGGCTACCTGTTCAGTTAATGGCATCTGCACCCATGTGAGGCTTGATATCAGGGAAAATAATGCCATTCTGAAGTAATGCTATAGGTTAGTGGCTAAAATGTAAGCTCTGTGAATTATTAATAAATCAGTAATTCAAGCTTCACATTTCCTGATATTCGAATCACATGACTAATGACACAATTGTTTGTTTGCTGGGGATGAAACCTGGGGACTTCCGAATGAGAGGCAAGTGACCTAGCTCCGAGGCTACAGCCCTAGCCCTTCCATTACTACGGACTTAATCTGAGGTCCACAACCAGAGTTTAGGACTATACTGCACCCTATGGAGCTGACTATTAGCTGCAAAGAAGGCTAACATCCACTGAGTGTGTGATACGGTTAGTAGAATTCCTTGAGTAGAGTACACAGTCAATAAAATTTAGGTGCTACTTTAGGGAACTATGGAGTTGGCTTAGCCTAGCTGCCCTGAGAAGCTCACATCATAGGCCTGTCAAAAGTTAGAGTCCAGGGCTCCTAGGGCACAATGTGTCTTCCAGTGCTCTCTCAGGCAGTGAGGTGTTCAGGCCACTTTGTGTTTCTCTGTATGTTCCCTGCTGTGGGATAATGCTCTTGTACACTGTAAAGATTTGTCACTTCTATTAGTTTAATAAAACGCTGATTGGCCAGTAGTCAGGCAGGAAGTATAGTGGGGCAACCAGATTAAGAGATTCTGGAAAGAGGAAAGGCAGAGGGTCAAGTACCAGCCAGACACAGGGAAAGCAAGATGAGAGTGCCTTACTGAGAAAAGGTACCAAGCCACATGGCTAAACATAGACAAGAAATATGGGTTAATTTAAGTTGTAAGAGCTAGAAAATAATAAGCCTGAGCTAATAGGCCAAACAGTTTATAATTAATATAAGCCTTTCTGTGTTTCTTTGGAACAGAACGGCTACAGAACCAGGCGAGACAGAAACTTCCATCTATAGTTTCCTTAGAAGTCAAGGAAGCATGGAAGCTTGACAGGACAATTGGTCTCTTGCATGCCCTGTATAGATTGCAAATGTCATTTTATCCTGGTAAGTACAATTATATTGGTCCTGGCAATTGCCATTATATTCTGTTTCTGATAAAGGTATAAAAATTTGATTAATTTTAATAGAATTGCCACAGCTTAAGTTTTTCAGCAGTCTCTCCAACCAGCCTGGTTTAATTCCTCATGGCCATATCAGGTGACCTTGTCTGGGTAGGTAAGGGAGGGCACTGACATATTGTGATTATTGTTTATACAGCAGGAATGATAAATGACTTGTATTTTGTGGTTCCCTGAGAGTATTTACTTCCACGAGTAGGAAATATTGATAATGATTGTACTGGTCACAGTTTTTAAGCTTTTGCCTTTCTGTTACTGTCCAAATTGTCTTTATTGCGGGTAGTAATTGCTTTGTAATTAAATTTTTAGTTAGCTGACAACATAATGGGTCTTCTTATGCCATGTGCATGCATGTATATGACCACAGTGTATTCACTTCCTAATTTAAAGGAGATTTGGTCATTAAGTTAAAGCAATCATGGGGCAGAACCCAGTCAGCACCAGTGACTTTCACTGAGCTTAGTGCTTACCCAGCCTAGTTATGGAATAATTATTTAAACAAAGGCTTATTTTCATATTTTCATTCCGCCTCAGCAATTATCAAATACATCAAAGGCTTTGGGGGCTTTGTATTTCCCCTTTCCAACTTGGAGCCCAAAGTGGCTTTTTGTGCAAAATTACTTTTGATATTCTGTAATGTATAAGCACTAGCATATGCATATATATATATATATACATATATATATATATATATATATAGTAACATCAGCACTCTAGCATAGTCTTTACTAAGTAAAATATTACAATGATTTATGTGCTGGCTTCTTCCTGCTGAATGGATATTTTATATTAAACTTAGCATGTACTGGTAAGAAAAGGTGCACACTTCTTACTGTGTTGCTTTTCTATCCATCTCATTCTTCCTAAAGGTTAAAAATATTTTAAGTAAAAACAGAAGATCTTTTCTACTGATCTTTCTTAGATTCCCATGCAAGAGTCTTCAGGTTTAATCTCCATTCAAAAATAAATTAATGGAGTCATTAGTCATATGTGATTCAAATATGCTAGAAAATGATACATCGATTTAAGGAATTCTCTTTGTAATAAAATATCTATTTATTTGTTTATTTATTTTTATCTATATTCTGAGACAGGGATTTTCTATGTAGCCCTGACTGTCAGGGAACTCACTCTGTAGACCACCTTGATCTTGAAATCAGAGATCTGTTGTCTCTGCCTCCCAAGTGGCCAGCGCCACCACTGCCTGACTCTGTAATAAAAAATTTTTTTAAATATTTGCTTTTATTTATGTGTGTGTCCTTGTGGGTTTTGTATGTGCATGTGTTTGCGCACATGCATGCACATACATGTGTGTCTAAGTATGTGTTTGTGCAGGTTCTCAATAATCCTTATTGAGCTGGGCAGTGGTGGCATGATGGGAACCCTTATAATAAAGAAAATATAATTAAAATATTTTGGAGTTAGCCTGGGATTCTTTGGCCTGCGGCACACCCCTAAATAGTGTGGCACACCTTTAATCCCAGCACTCGGGAAACAGAGATAGGCAGATCTCTGTGAGTTTGTGGCCAACGTGGCCTACAAGAGCTAGTTCCAGAACAGCCAGGGCTGTTACACAGAGAAATCCTATCTTAGAAAAAAATCCTTATTAATTTTGTTTTGTTTTTTATATTTATTTATTTATTACATACACAATATCCTGTTTTGTGTGTATGCCTGCAGGCCAGAAGAGGGCACCAGATCTCATTACAGATGGTTGTGAGCCACCATGTGGTTGCTGGGAATTGAACTCAGGACCTTTGGAAGAGCAGGCAATGCTCTTAACCACTGAGCCATCTCTCCAGCCCTGTTTTGTTTGGCTTTGCTTTGTTTTGTTTTTTTGAGACAAGGTTGCTATCATTGCCTAGGCTGGTCTAGAATTTACTATCTTCCTCAGCCTCTCGAATGCTGGGATTACCTGTGCTGCCATGCTTGGCTTCTTGGTTGATTAAAAATGCCATTTGACTTAGCGACACTTCTTCTTGTACTCAACCACCACAGAGTCCACTCTGACAACGTCTGGGTATCACTAAGCCTGCACTCTGCCTCAGCGACAGGGTCAAGTGCCTGGAAAGCAGCAGGGTCTGGAAGTATACCTGGAGAACTTGATCTGACATGCCCTCACATACACGGAACACAGCAAGTGCTAGGCAATCACTTGAAGCATCAGGGATGGTTGTGGCCATGGATGTGGTCTATACGTTCAAGCAATAATGTCACAAGCTTTATGGCTTCGGCAGCTGCGTCCACCATCTGCAAAAGGCCCTTTTCAGGACACATAAAAACTAAACAAAACAAAAGCCATTTGCCTTTTTTTCTGGGCCTTAGAAATATCTAAGAATGCAGAAAAATCGCTCATCATATTATGGGGAACATACCTCTCTGATTTGCCTCCAGAATCTTCTCTCTGCTCTGAGACAAGAAGTACCAAGACAGATGTGGGGAAATGGATGAGGTCGGAGTCTCTTGAGGATCTCTCAGTTCTAGTCTGTCACTCCGGATATTTAAAAAACACTTTTAGTGTGGACCAGGAGCCTTGTCTAATGTGGATTTTCAGCATTAAAGTGGCATCCTTAAGGGCTGGAGAGATGGCTCAGTGGCTAAGAACAGTAACTGCACTTCCAGAGGTCCTGAGTTCATTTCCCAGCACCCACATGGTGATTCACATCTCTAACAGGATCTGATGCCCTCTTCTGGCCTGCAGGTGTACATGCAGATGCAGCACTCACACACATGACTTAACCCCTGTGTGTTTGACAACGATGATAGTAGCAAAGCTATACGCTTCTAACAACAGCTTTGTTCACTGTCACAGCAAAGCCCTCGGGGGAGGGAACTGGGCCCGCTGCCTTCACCAGGAATTTTATCTGCTTATCAATTCTTTTCCTAAAGTGATGCACACTTCCTTGTTAAGATTCAGCCTACAGTTGAGAGGTCCCACAAGAAGACAAAATTGCAATCGCTCTCCATATGTTGAGAATTTCCTTTCAAAAGATAAAGTTGGCTAGGGTGTGTTCAGTGGTGGCAGAACATCTTTCGAGCAGGTGTAAGGCTCTGAGTTCCACTTCTGTATAACCCTGTGAACTCATTAAAATCCCATGTATTTCATCAAGTGGTGATGTGGGGCCATTTCACCAGCCTGTGCCACCCCTCTCACATGGGACAGCATCTCTGATTTTACTGTTGGGTGTGTGTCGTCAACACACATTTTGCTTGTGACGGTATTCCAGTCACGCCACACCCAACCTGCTCTGCATGGCTCCTGGAGCAGCCTTTTGCTCCAGTTGTAAGCGATGGTGTGTGCGCTTCACAAGACCAAGGCTTTGTCCACAGCTCCCGCGGGGCCTTTACGTGTGTCCTGATTTCTTTATGTTCAGGAAATTTCTAAAGTTTCCGTCTGTGTTTGCATCACCCTGCTTTGGCTTCCATGAATGTTAGAACTGGACTTTGTTTGCAGTTACAGCTGTTATGCCCACGTCATGAGCTCCCCAGAGACCACCGGGAGTCCGAGTTTGTCTGCAAAAGCAAAGAAAGAGCCTTTATTGCAAGCTTTAACTTGGGCTCTCTCTCCGTCCATTCTGACACAGCGGTTGGGTCAGGGAGAGCCTTGAGCTCAGCTATGACAGGGTTTTTAAGGAGTAAAGGATGGGGGTAGGGGAATTCCAGATTCAGATGGGGGTTGAACTCCTGATTGGTCAGGAGTGGGGCAACAGAAGTCTTGTCAAACAGGGATCGGTACTGGCGTTGCTACAAGGAAATTGCCCACCCATATAGTGAGGTAAGCTATCCTTAATGTTCTGGAGCATCTAGGACTTGTTTGTCTCAGTTCTGATTGGTCCCACAGGGTACAGTTTGTGGTTTTTCCTGGTTATTGTGAGTGTGAGGCCTAGTCCCAGTAGTGTTACTTTGCTGCCTGTCATGGCTGCACCAATGTTGAGGTGGGCCTCTTCAACAGCAGTGTGTACTTAGCTTCATTATGAGTTCTTGGGGTTTTTTGGCTTTTGTTTTTGGTTAATTTTGAGATTTGATTATCTAGGGCCAAAGAAATGGCTCAGTGGCCGAGAGTCTGTGCTACTCTTCCAGGAGACTTTGGTTCCACTCCCAGCACCTACGTGGTGGTTCGCAATTGTCTGGAACTCCAGTTCCAGGGGGTCTGATACCTTTTCTGGCCTCCATATGTACCAGGCACACACACGATGTACACACACACACACACACACACACACACGAAACATATTCATTCACATAAAGTAAAAACAAATCGATCTTAACATTGGTTTAAAAAGATGCAATGATCTGAACTTTTGTATCATACACTACAGGTGACACATGAATAGACAAAATTAAAATACCCTATTTTAAAAAGTCAATTATGCCAGGCACGGTGGCACACGCCTTTACTCCCAGCACTCGGAGGCAGAGGCTGGTGGATCTCTGTGAGTTTGAGGCCAGCCTGGTCTACAGAGCGAGTTCCAGGACAGCCATGGCAACACAGAGAATCCCTGTCTCGAAAAACAAACAAAATCAGGTTTACTACCAGAGAGTTAAATCTGATCATTTCCTTGATGTAGGTTTGGTGACTAAAAAAAAATCAATCAATCCCTGTATATATACTAAAGCTACTACTAACAGTTTTGTGTAGATACTGTTTCCTATGAACACAGAAGAAGCCCTGACAGGCCTGCTTCGTGGCAGCTTTCCTTTCTAGCTCCAGTCTGTAGGGACCTGGCGCTGACATCAGACTGAAACTGAAATCAGAATGTTTCACTTCTATTTGATGAGTCCAATGCCAGTTTTATTTTATGTATAGGTAATTATACTGCCACAGCTTCCTTGTGGGAAGCTTGCTGCTTTACGGAGCTCTTGTACCACGTAAATTGTCACGCTGATGTTCTAAACCACGGCTGTGCTCACTTGGCATTCAGCTTTTTATTTGCAACCACGTAACCAACACTGTAACCTTGTAAAGGATTCTAGCCATCATCTAACCCAGAGTTGTGAGATTTTATATGTATATAAAATAGGCCATGATGTTATAACTCCATAATGTCTAATTTATATTATGTTTTTTTTTTAGTTACTATGGAGTTGTTTTATTTTCAATTAAATTTATTTGAGTTTTCCAAAAAAGGTAACCATTACTGTAAGTTGAGTAAACAGCACAAAGAAGGACAATGAAGGGTTTACGACTGGTGTGTCTCCTTGGGTGAGACTCTGTATTAAAATCCAAGAGACGGAATAGATCTGATTTGAACCGTCACTTTTTGGGCAAGGGGAGACCAGATCTCTTTGTGTCTCCTTGACTGTCCTGGAACTCACTCTGTAGACCAGGTTGGCCTCGAATTCAGAGATCCGCCTGCTTCTGCCTCCTGAGTACAGGGATTAAAGGCCTGCACCACATCGCCCCTCAGTCTCAGGGTTTTTTCAGGCTTATTAGAATATTATTTGACCAGCTTTCTTATAATATCCAGAACCACCAGTCCAGGGGTGGCCCCACTCACAATGGGCTGGGCCCTCTCCCAGGGGACACTAGTTAAGAAAATACCTTACAGACTTGCCTACATCCAGACCTTAAGGAGGCATTTTTTCAACTGAGGCTCCCTCTCACAGGTGACTCTAGATTGAGTCAGGTTGGCATAAAACTAGCCAGCATAAGCGTGGGATGTGTTTTCATTTGTTTATTGGTCATCTGGATGTATTTCATATCTTCACGCTTTGCCTCTAAGATTTCCGAGCTGTTTCTTTCCTTTGCCAGTTGAAACACAAGCTCTTCGTTTGCCACGGACTGGTATCTTTTATCAGCTGTTCTCTGAGGCAATTTCTCCAGATCTGTAGTTTGTTATTTTGTGCACTTTAGAGGCTCCTTTCAAAGAACAAAGCTTCTCTTGTAGATGAAGATCTAGTTACTGTTTATTTCTTGTGGTTTTTGTATCATAAGGAAACGTTACCTGTTCCGGGGGCACTGAGATAGCTTATCAGGTAAAAGTGCTTGCCACACAGGCCTGAGTTCTCTCCCTAAAAACCATGCAAAAGGTAAGGAAAGAACCCACAAAGCTGTCTTGTGACACCTCCTCAAACACATCGTGGCCTACCCCAACCCCCACATTAATGATAAAAAAAATTAATACATTTTTAAAAAGAAACTTGCAAAAGTTTTAATACGGCATTTTGATGTGTGTGCGGGTGGATGTTGTTTTCTGTAGAAGTAGGATACTTTGAACTTTTAGATTAAGAGCTAGGATCCATTTCAAATTATAGCCACCCCTCATAGTTTGGGGAATTGGTTCCGGGGCCTCTGCAGGTAAAATCCATGGATGCTAACGTTATACCCTACATTTGCAACAGCTTGTGCAGAGTCTCACCTGTATCCAATCAGCTCTAGTTTTTCTATAGGACCTAATAGACTATGCGTATCTGCACGTCAGAGTCTCCTTTTGCTTGTTTTTGTTTTGCTTGAGTTGTGTATTTGAAAAGTATACTTTTCTGTTGCTCCTCCTCTGTCTCCATCTGTCTCATTGGCTATAGAGAATAGCATCCTAGACTAGTTGCTTTTTAAAAGACAAGCACACATTGCCCATGGGTCTAGAGACTGAGAAGGCCAAGGTTAAGGTTTGGTTTCTGACCGCCAGAGCTACACAGAGAAACCTTGTCTTGAAAAAAACAAATAAAATAAAACAAACAAATAAAAACAAAAAATGAAAGAGAAGGGTCATAATATCAGTATTAGTCAAAGGATAAATGGCAGACTAGGAGAAAGAGCTGTTCACATTACAAAGAGCTAGACACTGATAAGAAAAGTAACAGCTTAGGGCTGGAGAGATGGCTCAGCGGTTAAGAGCATTGCCTGCTCTTCCAAAGGTCCTGAGTTCAATTCCCAGCAACCACATGGTGGCTCACAACCATCTGTAGTGGAGTCTGGTGCAGGCATACACACAGACATAATATTGTATACATAATAAATAAATAAATAAATAAATAAATAAATAAATGAAAAAATAACAGCTTAACCAGGAAAATGGAGAAGAGAGCCGAGAGTGGGTGGCACACACCTTTAATCCCAGCACTCCAGAGGCAGAGACAGGAGGATCTGTGTGAGTTCGAGGCCAGAGTGGTCTACAAGTGAGATGCAAGCTGTCCAGGACTACGGAAGTTGAGTCCCTGTCTCAAAATTAAAACAAGCCAAAAGTATAAAGAATATAAACAAAGTTAACAGAAAAGGAAGTGAACTTGTAGATCGACAAGGGAGTCTAATTACCTGTAAGGTCAGCAACTAAGGTGGCTTTTTAACCTATCAGTTGACAAAAGCTTTGATTTGGCTATGATATGAGGAAGCCTTGGGCAACAGTTTGGCATGTGTGCCAATATTACAGTCCCAAGATAAGTAGATTATGAAATTCTTTGCTATTATTTTATCCCCGGAAATGTACCTGTAAGTACCCAATTATTCACTTGGAGCGTTTTCATTTTATGAAAACTAAGCGCTAAAGACTCTGTAATCGGGTAGCCAGTTGTGATGTAACTTTGGCAAAGAGACTGAATAACAGCTTCCCAACACTGTTACACAAAGGAAGGGTGAGAATTATGTAAAAAGAAGAGAAAATAATGAGTTTTAGTATTTGGTTATGTATACAGAAGACAATGTAGGGGAAAGAGAGAGAGAGAGAGAGAGAGAGGGAGAGAGAAAGAGAGAGAGAGAAAGAGAGAGAGGGAGGGAGACAGAGGGAGAGAAAGAGAGGGAGGGAGACAGAGGCTCGCTGGGTAAGGCTCTTTCAGTTTTCTAATGTATGTATAGGGTTTTTATTGTTGTTTTGGGTTTTAGAGTTGGCGATTAAACCCAGGGCCCAAAACATGCTAGGGAAATGTTTTACTACTTCCAGACAAAATTTTCTTACATATTTAAATTTTCCTACCCTAAAGAAACTTGAACATAATTGGATTTTTAAGAAAATTTTGGGGACTGATAACAAACACATTTAAGTCTTTCTTTGGGATAAATAGGAGTAGCATTGCCATCTAACACTGGGGAAGGTCAGTATGGTGACAGTGACCTTCTACTGCATACCTGCTGGACTGACAGAACTTTGAAGACTGGTCACAGCAAGGGGGATGAGGATGTGAGATGCTAGATGTCTCATATTTTGTACTGGAAGCCGGAACAGTCACGTTGGGAGCCATTCTGGCAGTTTCTGGAATGTTAACACACTTTAGAAGCGTTTACTCTTGTCTCCTGTTTCCCTCTGGACTTAGGGTAGTTTACAGGTCAGTGTCTCTTGGCCTGGTTTGCAAACTTCCTGGACAGTGATGGAGATTGCAGCACATCCTAGAAAGGAGCATGTGGAGACTCTTGCTGCAGGAACAAGGCAGAATCGCTGGGTCCACAGCTAGGGCTTCTGTAACCAAGTGCCGTAGACGAGAGTCGCAAACAGTAGAGATTGTGTTTTCTCACTGGTCTCAACCAGACGTCTACGATCAAGGTGCTGTCTTGTCGGAGTTCTGAGGTTTCCGTCCCCGTAGGTGTCGTCTTCGTCTTGTCTTCACAAGTCCTTCCGTTGTGCATTCTGTGTGCAGACTTCCTCTTGTCCAGTAACCCCAGTCCTGTGGGACTGAGGCCTTCACTCTTTATTTACCCTAACCACCTCTGCAGAAACCCTGTCTGCGGGGACAACCACACCTGAGGTCCTAGGGGCTAGGGCTTCAATATGGGAGCTTTGGGGTTACTATCAGCAGAATGCAAATACAGTCTAGGACTAGAGATCGGAAACAATTAAAAAGAAAGAAAGAGGAAACAGGGAAAAAAAACCATGGTCTTCCTTACAATAGCATGGTGGCTCTAATGACAAACTCTCTGGCAGTTTAGTTTATTGCATGCTGCATAAAGGGTGCTCAGGCCATTTTCTGTCCGCTCTGGTGCGGGACAAGTTGAACAGTTACTGAGCAGAAATGGGCCCGCTGATTCACAGGGGATGTTGCAGCTCTCTTGCAAATAGGAAGGAAGATGGGCATTTTAAAATATTCTCTGTGTAATAAAGGACACCAATCTATTCTGTTATGTATGCGCCCAACCCACAGTAGGACCAATGGCATTGTCTATATTTTACCAAAAAGAACCAAGACTGAGATTATTTAAAGTGATCTCCTTCTACAGAATAAATTATAATCTGTGGCTGTCTACACCTTTGCTGGTGAAAAAGATCCACTCCTGGGTTCAGAAGTATCTGGAGTTAATCCATTGTGCTAGCATGGTCAAAGTCTCCCTTTTTTCCCCCGATGTACTTTTTATGCTAAACATTACTGAGGTGATGCTGAATGAACTCTGTGCCTTCTGCCCGTTTTGGTGGGTGGGGCAGACATTGCCGACTGAACCCCGTCATCCATCTCCCGTCTCCCTAAGAAAGGCCCTTGTCACTAGGGTGGTGAGTGATGTCTGGTTGGTGTGACACGCACAGGAAAGACGGGAGCAGCTTCTGCATAGAAAACCCTAACATGGGATAACATGGAAGCTGCTCTCTACCACTGACGGGAAGGGGCTAGTGCCACATTCAGACACTGCAGTCTGTGGAGGAGGACCCCACCTCCCTTTTCTTAAAGAACAACTTACAATTCTCCATCTGATTTTACAAAAGCACTTTAAAGATTAAAAACAAAAAAAGCCTGGGATGTATCTCAGCGGTAGAGTGCTTTTTAGCGCGCACAAGGCTCTGGCGCAATCCCTCGCATTGTGAGAGAGATTAAAAGCAACAGCTATATTAAATGTTGAAACCTCTCCTCCCTCCATTCCCTCAGAGCCACAGACGCATGTTCATGCTGTCCTGGTGAGAAATGGCTTGGGCAAACATGAAGTGGCGGCTGGATGTGGCCGATTAGATCTCTCAGACCACACAATCAGTGAGAGCCATGCCATAAAGTATGGTTAATTTTGCCCCAGGTTGGCCGGCTTTGGAGGAGGGTCTTTCTCGGATGTTCTGGCCAGCCATGCCCAACCTTCCCTTAGACTAAGGAGCTCATGTGCCCTAAGATGCTTAAGGCATTTGAACGCCACTGTTTCTGTGTGTCTGTCCCACAGGAGCCTTCTAAAGACAGAGCGCCTGGAAGCTGAGAGTGTAGCTCTCTATTACAACTCCATTTCTAATTACCTTCTGTTGCCCAGACAGCAAAACCTGCTCTCCCACTTCCGCTGAGGGGAGCCTGGTGGTGCACACTGGCTCTTCCCTCCAGGCTCCATGAGTATGCTAGCCGAATTCACAAAAGCAATATTGCAGAAACCAAAAAGAGCGCTATGGCAGCTAAGGGCTTTAGAAGGGGAGATGCCGAATGACTGGCAGGGAGCGCCCCTCAAACTAAAAGGGCTGATTTGTAAAAGGCATCAAGTGTAAATTAATTCGACACTTTTTGAGAAGATAGGTCAGGTCTGGTAGGTTTTCACTCCCTCCTTTATTCCCAGCTCGGATTCTTAAATCCTTTAGTTCTCTCTGCCTTGGTCTATAGTCCAGTTTAGATACAGGTATTTAAAGAAAGTTAATTGTGTCTGCTTTGAGCTGGAGAGTCTGTGGTTTCAAACTGTCAGAAGTCTTGCTGTTGTCTGGTGGCATGGGATTGGGGAAATGGAGAGAGATGGATTTGTGCACGTTAGCTTTACCAAGACACCAAAACCAAGGATTTGGTTTAGCTACTTTGGAAAACTAACCAACCAACCAAACAACAACAACAACAACAACAATAACAAACACCATTCCACGGAAGTTTACAGGGTTTGGGGTCAGAAAAGTCAGAGGGAGGTTGTTATCTGTCACGAGATCCAGCATCCTGTGTCCCCACGCACAGTCCCTGCCCCATCTCCAACAACGACCAGCTAACACCCAGCTTTGTCCCGTTCTCCCCCTCCTCACTGCACCCCACCTTGGATTATTTCAAAGCAGATATGGAAGCTGTATCACGCAGCCCATGGGGCTTTCTTTTTTATTTCTTTTGGGGGGCAGGAAGGGTTACGAGACAAGGTTTCTCTGTGTCATCCTGGCTGTCCTGGAACTCACTCTGTAGACCAGGCTGGCCTTGATCCCTAGTGCTGGGGTGAAAGGCGTGCACCACACCCGGCACCTGCATGTATTTCTATGTGACACATGCCAGAAGCGGTCCCAGCACTGAGAGGCAGAAGAGGACACAGTTTCCCACCCCTAATCTGTTTCCTCTAATGGAGTCTCACTGGAATCATTGTCCACACTCCAGGCAGGCCCAGCACCAGGGGTGGTCGTCCAGCACAAAGGAAACTCACTGGTAGTTTTCAGATGTTTGTCTCATTTGACTTTGTCGTCTGGGCACTATTTTTTTTCTTACTGGTCTTTTGCTTGTTTATTTTGATTCCTATTTTGTGTGTGTGTTTTATGTTTTTCTCTATTTTTTTTTCTAAGAGAGACAAAGAACATAAAGTTGGTTGGATAGCAAGGTAGGGAGGGTCTGAGAGGAATTGGAGAAGGGGAAAAACATGATCAAAATATATTGTATACTTTTTTCCAATTAAAAAAAAAAAGACTGTTACACAGAGAAACTGTGTCTCAAAACACAAAACAAAACAAAATGCCTGTTGACTAACAGGGTTACAGTGTGTAGCGTGTTGCCTGTGGTTCAGTTCAGTTGTCTTCTTGTGGGAGAGTTGAATCAAATGCTGCAAAAGTCCTTCAGTCACCTATCTGTCAGCGTTTCTTTGCCATATGTCACAGGAATCCGGCCTCCACACGTGTGACACGGTATGTGGCATGTGAGTACACACACATAGAGAAGAGTAAATAAATGTCAAACATGAAAAGCCTCCCCAGGTGACTGATGTCCCTCAACAACAGAAAACTGAGACCCCACTCTTCCAGTTCGAAGATGAGAATTACAACCAGGACTCAGATAGTGACCCCCCAGGAGCACACTAGTGATGCCCGCACGTGGAAGCTTAGGCCCAGTTTCACGTTCCTTCTTGCTGTCTCCCTGCTATGCAGGGTTCCCCCGCTCCCCATTCTGAAACGTGCAGTGTGAAAGGGAGGTAGGACCAGACACCCAGGGTGTGGCTCCCGATGCCGCTCACGCCCTGTGGGGACACTCAGAGTGCAGTATCAGGACAGCGAGGGAACAGGAGAGGACCGACAGGTGTGGGCAGGGATGTAAAACTAGCTACAGAGACTCCCAGCATTCTCAGCGCTCACAAACAAGTTCCAATATATGGCTCTGATGTTGCTTTCAGTGGGCCCAGGGGCCCAGGTAGGGGGTCTGATTCTTGGCCAGGATACTAGCTAACATGATCAGCACTAGATGGGCAGCTTTTGTGTGGCACCCACACTGCCAGACACACGGGCTTTTGATTACAGCACCTACCATTCCCACTGTCATCTATTGCAGACATAAATCACTCTAGACTCAATTCTTGGCTCTGTGTTCTGAGACTCTGTCCACTTTGACGGTTTCTCTCTCAGTCCTGAGAGAGGAGAGGCGGGTCTGGGGCAGCAGGATCCCAGCTGATGCCTCCAGGCAGCATTGTTCATCCAGATCCCTCCACCTCATCTCAGGAGACCACTGGAGGATGCGGTCCATCGAAATGAGGAAGTGAATTGAGGGAAAGGGCAGAGAGCCTCCCAGACAGATGCGGATGCAGGACCTCAAGGGACACAGTTGCACTCCCCGGAGTCGGTGCAGAAGACCCCAAGTCATAGTGCAGTCTTGCTCAAAGTCATGGCCACCAAGCAACTGGCTGTCCTGATGTGTGGGTGCAAAATATTCAGGCATGTCTGGTGTACAACACACCCTGCTTCTCAGAGTACCTGAGGGTGCCGATGGTCCTTCAAACAATTGTTTCAGGTCTCAGTGGTGACTAAGAAAACCCAAGGTAGTTTTTGTCCTTTGACCAGATTTTTTCCTAGCAGCACCTAGCTCACAGCACACACACCCTGGGGGTCTGAGGAGAAGCCAGAATACCAGAGGACTCAAACCTGGCAGCGCTTGCTTGTTCAGCTATTCAGCCAGGACTCCTCGCGGTCACCCTCCCCTGCCTAGTGTGCTGTTCCCTGTGCTCCCTAGGCCCCGGGCTTGGCTTAGTAACTCACTCTCCCAGGCACACACATTTGATGCTCTCTCTGTGCTTATAGTTCACAGTAAAAGCATTTTAGAGTCGAACTTTACTCTTGGGAGATAATTCTAAACTTACTGCTGAACGCGGAGGGGAACGTGCCCTAAATTATCTGGATAATCTCGTGTCACTGGCTGAAGTCTTAGCCCACAGAAAGTAAACACTGGGTTTGTGAACCTTGGCTGCCTGCCAACCTTGACTTACTGAACAAATTAACCTTCAAGAACAAGTGTGATGTGGGTGCCCACTGGGGCCTACCTAAACACAAAATACACTTTTGGTATTTTGGTGGATCGTTCAAGGTACAAAACAAAGCACAAAACGGTTGGGTTTTGTGCCCACATTTTCCACCTTCCCTTTCCTTCTTGGCTTTTTCTTTCCCTGCAGCCAAGTCTGTGAGTCAGTCCACGCTGCTGGCTGTTTTGCTGGGTCAACACATTACAAGGAAACGGCCCCTCCATGGTCACCACAGGTTTTCCTGCTGTTGTTTCTTGCAGAAGGGATGGAGGGAGTCCTTTATAGGTTGGGAGTGAGCCAGGTGTGCTGACTCATCCCTTTAATTCCAGTTCTTGGAAGGCAGAGGTAGGAGGATTTCTGTGAGTTCAAGGCCAGCTCGGTGTGCTTAGCAAGTCCCAGGACAGCCAGGGCTACTTGGTACATACAGAAACTCTGTCTCAAAAGAAAGGAAAAAAGAAAGAAAGGAAGGAAGGAAGAAAGGAAGGAAGGAAGGAAGGAAGGAAAAAGAAAAGAAAAGAAAAGAAAAGAAAAGAAAAGAAAAGAAAAAGAAAAAGAAAACCCAGAGTAGAACTAACTATTCTGGCAGGAAGCAGGAGCCAGTGAGAGGGAAGAGGACAAGGGGCAAATCCCAAGAGCCCCGTGCTTCTGCTCAGCATGTGACACAACTGGAAAAACTTCAGAGTGACTTTTGCTCTCTTGAAGAGCTGCACCCCCTCCCCCAACACATGCACCAGCATCCAGAACATTTGGGTAGCAGATTAAAATGAAGCCACCTTCACTTCAGGTGATTCTAATCTTTTTTTTTTTTTTTTTTAATTATCGCCAGGGTAAAACGTTGAGTTCATAGTCCACCTCCAAATTGAAAGTAGAAGCAGGACAGACAGAATTGGAAGTAGGAGGAGAGACTTCATTAGTTTGTTCAACAAATATTTAGTGACTGGCCACTGAGGTACTTGGCGGCAATTGAGCTACATAGCAAAGCAAAGTTCCTCTCTAATGGGCCATTCTCCCTGGGGGAGGGGAGAGAAAGGAAAGAGGAAATGTGTGTACAGATGTGTACAGACATATGTAAAACGCAACGAGTGTCACATGTGGTATGTACCGTGAAGCAAGCCTGGAGAAGCTGTACAGGAGCTGAGGGTGGTTATTGCACAGCTGGGTCAGGACAGATCAAGTGGTGTCTGCAGGAAGTGAGGGATGTCCCTTCTGGTGCGGAATCATGTTCAAGGTTAGCCTGCGCTATGTGATGAGATCTCTTCTTGACAAGGTAAAAAGGGGAAATACATTATATGTGCTGGTGGTCTGCATGTTTGATTAAACCTCACAGCTCTTCCTATGATGCACAGAGAAAAGGGAAGTGTTGGTGTTCCGAGGGGTAAGGGTCTTGTTTTGTGAGGTCAGGAGGTGACCTTCCAGGCACCTGGACAGCCCAAGTCAAGGGTAGGTGTTTCTACCAGTTTGAACTACCACTAAGTTCCTGAAAAAACAACTTATGTAACTATGACCTGAGGTCCACATCCGAGGTCCCTGTCATGGCTTAACAACATGGACTCCCGTCAGACAAAGGAAATGCATTGCCTGGAATCACCTCCTGGGGAGCAAGGGGACCGAGCTGTATGCTACAGTTTTCATGTGGCTTGTGGAGCAGCTCCTGGAAGGGTGAAGGACCGTGGTAGAGCTGGGGTGAATCCCAGCTCTGCTGGAGGTTTCCTCCTGAGGCCCCTTTCACATCCTGAGGGTGGGGACCCTGTGCCTGAAGTGGGTGACTGGGAAGGACACGGCAAGGTGTCATCATATTCATGACACCAATCACCCATCTGACTAGAGACATCCTTAGGGCCAAACCTCACAAGAGGTCCACAGTGGTCACTTTGAGGTTGATTGGGAGTAACTTGTACACCTTTTTGCTGCCTCTCTGGGAATTCTCCACAGATTAGCCACAGAGAATTGAGCAATTCTCCATGAGTATTCTGAGTGGCTCTCTAGAGCACACACACGGGCCACCCCCTCTGTCCCTAACTCTCCACACTACAACAAGCTCAGGAGTTAGCATTGGCAAGAGAATGCAAGGTCCCTGTTCTTTCACAGGTCTCCCTATCTGTCACTCTGCCAGGGTGGAGTTATATTTACACCTTAAACCTTGACATTTTTCATGATTTGGGGGTTTTTCTTTGAGAGTCAGCTGTGAGTAAAGTCCCCCTACTGTCTCTGAGACTCGGATAGAGAATGGCATGGAGAGGTGATGAGCCACCGCTGGAGCAGACCCACTCAGGACAGTGACTTGGCGCAGAGTCCTTCCTGGGCTTCTTTTCGTTTCAGGGTTTTCTCTGCTCTTGCCCCCACAGCACACCAGAAGTATCGCAGGGTCAATGCTCAACAAAGAGGGGCGGGGATGGGTGAGTCCACATGCCTCAGAGGCCACCTTATAAGCATCTTGTAATACAGGCTGGGTGTAGCTTGGTTGGTAGAGCACTTACCTAGTGGGTATGAAGCCCCGAGCCGGTAATCCAGCGCTGCCTAAAACTGAGTGTGGTAAACCAGGTGGTGGTAGCGCACGCCTTTAATCCCAGCACTCAGGAAACAGAGGCAGGAGTTTGAGGCTAGCCTGGTCTACATGAGCTAGTTCCAGGACAGGCTACAAAACTACAGAGAAGGGCTGGAGAGATGGCTCAGAGGTTAAGAGCATTGCCTGCTCTTCCAAAGGTCCTGAGTTCAATTCCCAGCAACCACATGGTGGCTCACAACCATCTGTAATGAGGTCTGGTGCCCTTTTCTGGTGTGCGGGCATACACACATATACAGATTGTATACATATATTGTATACATAATAAATAAATATTAAAAAAAAACTACAGAGAAACCCTGTCTCGAAAAACTAAACTGAAACAAAACAAAACAAACAAACAAAAAACCCAAGTGTGGTGGCCCATGCCTGTAACCTAGCACCCCAGAGGTAGAGTCAGGAACGGAAATTCAAGGTCATCTTTGAGTGCATAGCTAGTTCAAAGCCAGCTTGAGCTACACAGCTCTGTCTTCAGTCAGTCTTATAAAGTACCAACCCAGAAAAACACTCATGGCAGACTGCAGCTCAGTGAAGAGCTCTAAGCCTGTGTGACCACCAGGGGGACTGACGGGTCAGCGTCCCAGGAATTTCAGTAGAGGGAGCCCCCACTCCGTTGCCCAAAGGGATAGCCCTCCATCCCCAGTTAATCTGCAACCCTTGGGTGAAAGTGAAAGCCAGACAGTTGCTTAAGAAAGCCTCCTCCAAAAGATGGCCTCTGAACAGAGAGCTGGGCGTAGGGAAGAACTCGGCTGTATAGGGCTGGGTCCAGGGTCCGCAGAGGAGCTGAGGAGGCCCTGCCATGTGACAGTCTTGGGCATGTGAAAGAAAAAGAAGCTGCCAGGGCTGGTACACAGGGAGGGAGTGGCGGTGGCAGGGGTGGGGGGGGGGTAAAGAGGGGCGGGGGGGGCGCCCCCTGAGTGTGAGAGACCCTCTTCCTCAGCCCTCCAGCTCACCACCTCACTGCTTCTTGACATGACCCTCACTCACACGGGCTCAGCTCTCAAACTGATTTCCTCAGTCTGATAAGTATCTATGCAAATAATGCAATTAAATAAGCAAATCAGACAAAGCCTGGCATGGTAGTACATGCCTATAATCACAGCACTGCAGAGGTGAAAGCAGGAAGATTAGCTCAACACTAGCCTGGGGTACCTGAAACCCTGCTTCAAGAAAACCTAAGCAATTTAACCAACAATTGCGTGACCATGAGCTACAGTGAAGGGACAAACATAAATGAGGAACCAGCTTTAATACATCTTAATATTGGCTTTAAATATGGAAGCCTGGCTTCTACCCCCACAGCTCAGCTGTGGTGCAGAGGTGTCTCAGAGGCGCTGGGGCGGAGGTGACCCTAACATCCTGAGACAGCGGATTTCTAAAAAGTAGCATTCAGACAGTAGGGGGACTTTACTCATGGCTGACTCTCAAAGGTCCACCTTAAAGGAAAACCCCCAAATCATGAAAAATGTCAAGGTTTAAGGTGTAAATATAACCCCACCCTGGCAGAGTGACAGATAGGGAGACCTGTGAAAGAACAGGGACCTTGCATTCTCTTGCCGAAAAGGGTGCAGGATCCTGAGGCCCAGTGAGCATCTCCCCAGTCCTTCAACAGTGAGAACAGTCAGCTCACCACAGATCACCACCTAGGGTTGCGGTGGGTGACTCCACCCGACTGCTACTTCTCCTTCTGACTGTGTATGTGACATAGGTTCAGTCTCTTACAGGTGCAGAGAGACAAAGAGTTTAGACATCTTTTTTTTTTTAAAACAAAACAAAACAAAACAAAACAAAACAAACAAACAAAAACACCCTCAGGTCAAAGTCATAGAAACAGCCTTACAACTTGGGTGGTTGCCAGGGGCTGGGGGAAGGCATAGGCAAACTGTTTGATGGGAGTCCAATGTCAGTTTTGCAAGGTGAGGAAGTCCTGGGGACAGTTGCTCAACTATATGTGTGCACGCGTGTGCATGCATGCTTGTGCACACGCACACATAAGGTACCCTGTAGAATGAGCGGCAGGGCTGTGTCCCGCCACCCGGCTAGCTTTACACCCGAAATAATTACATGGAAACTATTCATTTAAACACTGCCTGGCCCATTAGTTTCAACCTCTTATTGGTTGATTTTCATATCTTGCTTAACCCATATTTAATAATCTATGTAGCACCACGAGGGGTGGCTTATCAGGAGAGATCTTAACCTGCGTCCATCTCGGAGAGAAGCATGGCAACTGCCTATGGCGACTGCCTGAAGCATCTGCCTCACTGCCTTCTACCCAGCATTCTGTTCTGTTTACTCTGCCTACCTACCTAATTTTCTGTCCTATTAAAGGGCCGAGGCAGTTTCTTTATTAACCAATAAAATTAACACATAGACACTCCTCCATCAGTACCCAACGTACCCATGAAAGCCAGAAGAAGGTCCCCTGTTACAGGTGGTTGTGAGCCACCCAAAGTGGGTTCTGGGAATTGAACCTGGGTCCTTTGAAAGAGCAGCTACCAATCACTCTTACCACTGAGATCTCCAGCCCCTGAGCTATGCAGTTTAAAATGTTAACAAGTGTGCACTTTACCTATTTTTACAAACAAGATGTTCTTTTACAGACAAGAGTTTGGGACAGCAGCACTAACTGCTGTTGTTTGGTACAGCTGTGACAGATGTTGCTGTTGGTCCAGTTCTGCAGTCTAAAACTCCGATGCTCCCAGGGTCCATAGGACCCGCACCTCTAAGGCACCTGCAGGCACAAAGACCCCGATGATTTTCTCTAATCTCCAAGCCCCTGCAGTGCCCTGTGGGTAGCTGATAGATGGACTCGTGGCTGTGCTGACAGTCTAGGGCTCCACTCTAGGGCTTTTCCTAGGCTGACCCGAGCAGTTGAGGTTCATCTTCAGGCCTGAAGAGGATATCTTGAACATTATCTCAATGATCACCTTTCTCGCTCCTTGTTGCACCAGTTTGGCCTCATTTTCCAACATGGCAATTGGACCATCTATACTAAGCTGAGAGGAGTTGTGCTTGTAAAATCATACATGTCTTAGGCAGCTCTGAGGAAAAAAAAAATGTTCATTTAAACTTGAACTCCAGGGCTGGAGAGATGACTCAGCAGTTGGGAACGCTGGCCACTCTTCCAGAGGACCCAGGTTCAGTTCCTAGAACACACAGGCAGCTCCAATCCAGATGCTCATACAGATATACATGCAAGCAAAAGCACACCAATGCACATCAAAACCAAACTAAACCCCTGAACTCTAGACCACAAGTCCCTCCTTTTCTGACTTTTAAGTCAGCATTTCCTGACCAAAAGAGCGCAGAAAAAAACTGTGATGTTCAGAAGCTCCAAACCCAACTTGCTGCGGTCTGGGAGCAGCTGAATGGATACAAAAAAATGCTCATGCCTTAGACTAATTTGGAGGACATCCCTGAATTTGAGGGTGACATTTATTGTAAAAATTCTTTCTACAAAGTTGTAGACTTTGAGTCTCTATGCTGATTTGAACTTGGGATGTCTGACTTAATACAAGTTATTTATTCTTTCCTGTTATTTTATTTTCTTGCAGGAATCACAAAGACAATGGCAAGCGGGCTCAGGACAGAAACCCCATCTTGTCTGTCAGTCGGGATTCTCTGGGGGTAAGCAGGCATATTTGTGGTCACTGTCCTTTAGTTTCTACGGTGTTTGACTTCCTAACATTATTCTGTGAGCTAGGTTAAAGTTCTTCCCCACTCTTGCTCCTGTTATTAATTTACAAGTCTTTCCAAGGTCAAGATCACCTTTGGCCAGGCCCAGACAGGTCTGCAGAAAAAACCATTTCCCTGGAAGTACAGACATAAGCCTGAAGCATGGAAGAGATCAACTTATAGCATTCACCTCCCCTCACCCTGGAAACGGGATGGGTGTTGGGGGAGGGAGGACCAAAAAGTGGAGAGAGCCAGCCCTCAGTGTCTTTGCAATGACCACATCTCTGGCATAGCATTCAGACCCAACAGGATTTACCACTGCCCAATTCCTTATTCCCTAGGGAGCAAGCACAAGTTTCCAGGTAATTGAAGGGTGGTGTCACAGGGTAGGGGCAGGGCTTGGATTTAGAATAAGAATGCTTCAAATTACCAGGGGTAGCTGGTTCTTCCACCACTCTGAGGCCAAGCTAATCAACTTAAGAGAAGTTACCTAATATCTTAGAGTCTCAGTTTGTTCCTCCTTTAAAGGAAGACCAGATAGTGTTCTTTCTAATGTGTGCATTCTGTGGTGATGGTCTTGCTAACTGGAAGAATGCCATTTCCCAAGACAAGATTGCACTTGTGTTAGATCCACATCTATCACCATGCACAAAACTCAAGTCCAAATGGATCGAAGACCTCAACAGAAAACCAACCACACTGAACCTCACAGAAGAGAAAGTGGGAAGTAGCCTTGAACGCATTGGCACAGGAGACCACTTCCTAAATATAACCCCAGCAGCACAGACACTGAGAGCAACGATTAATAAATGGGACCTCCTGAAACTGAGAACAAGGAGCATGGTCAACAAAATGGTAACCTACAGAATGGGAAAAATATCTTCACTAACCCCACATCTGACAGAGGGCTGATCTCTAAATTATACAAAGACTCAAGAAACTAGATATCAAAAGACCAAATAATCTAATAAAAAATGGGTACAGATCTAAACAGAGAATTCTCAACAGAGGAAGCTCAAATGGCCGAAAGATACTTAAGGAAATGTTCAACATCCTTATTCATCAGAGAAATGCAAATCAAAACAACTCTGAGATACCATCTTACACCTGTCAGAATGGCCAAGATCAAAAACTCTGTTGACAACTTACGCTGGAGAGGATGTGGAGTAAGGGGAACACTCCTCCATTGCTGGTGGGATGCAAACTTGTACAGCCACTTTGGAAATCAGTATGGCAGTTTCTCAGAAAATTGGGACTCAACCTACTTCAGAACACAGCAATACCACTCTTGGGCATGTACCCCAAAGAGGCACAATCACACCACAAGGACATCTCCTCAGCTGTGTTCATAGCAGCATTGTTTGTCAAAGCCGGAACCTGGAAACAACCCAGATGCCCCTCAACTGAAGATGGACAAGGAAAATGTGGTCCATTTACACAATGGAGTACTACTCAGCGGAAACAAGGGCATCTTGAAATTTGCAAGCAAATGGACAAAACTAGAAAAAGAAAACATCCTGAAGGAGGTGACTCAGAAAGACAAATATAATATACTCACTCATAAGTAGACAATAGACAAAACAAAGGACAACCTGCCTACAGGCCACAATCCCAGAGAACCTAAGTAACAAAGAGGACCCTAAGAGAGACATACATGGATCTGCCTAGGAAGGGGGAAAAAAGCCAAGAACTCCTGAGTAAATTGGGAGCATGGAGGGCAGGGGGAGGAGGGAAGGAGAGTGGGGAAAAATGTACAGCACATGTCTATCAAAACAATTAAAATGAGGGAAAAAAGATTGCACTCGTGTTGAAATTTTTTAAGGAGGAGGTACTATAGGAACAAACAGACTGTACTGCCATGGTGCCCATTTGGGTAAACTCAGGGACCCTTCAGGCGCTCTCAGGCATGAGAGCTATCAGGACTCCAGGGTAGTGAGCTAAGAGCCAGCTTCCTTTTCAAAAGAGCAGAGGTGAGTGTGTGAGGCTTCAAAAAACTTCCTTTCTCTTCCTCTCCACCCCAGTGGAAACACAGGGCTGCAAATTCCTTCAAGGCAGCCAAAGACTTGTGTGATGAGTTGGAACTGGGCCCGGGCTGAGTACCGGAATGAGGGCTCTTAGGGAAGGACGCGCACACGGAAGGTGACAGCCGCCCTGCAGCAGGGACGCAAAGCCTGATGCCTTCCAGGACTGGCTACAATTGGAGTTTTTACTTTGATGTTTGATGAGTTCTCTTATTTTTATCTATTATTGCAAGTGAAGGCCAACAGCACTGAACTAGACCCTGTAGTTATTTTTAATTCTGAGTCTTACAGCGGGGCGGGGACATAGCAGAACACGCTCCCACACTGGTTTATGATCAGATCTCTATGAAGAGACCCTATAGATAATGCATGGGCTTCTCAGCACTCCATGGTCCTGAGAACTAGACAGTAGCTGTGCACAGAAGCCTACTCCTAGCACTGAAACCAGGACCCACTCTGGAAGGCAGTAATGGCTGGAGGGTAAAGAACCTACGCTGGGGCCGGGCGGTGGTGGCGTACGCCTTTAATCCCAGGCAGAGGCAGGCGGATCTCTGAGTTCGAGGCCAGCCTGGTCTACAAGAGCTAGTTCCAGGACAGGCTTTAGAAACTACAGGGAAACCCTGTCTCGAAAAACAAAACAAAACAAAACAAAACAAAACAAAACAAAAAAACCTATGCTGGGAGGTCACACTGTCATATTCACAGTTCAACTGGCCATGGAAGCGCTACTTCCTAATGGGGCTTCAGCATTCTCCTGGTGTTCAAATCTGGAAAGCTGACAGAAGTATTTTCTCTGAAGACGACAACAGGGACAAATGGACTTCCCAGCTTAGGGGATACCATCCTGTAAAGGAAATGCGGATTTTGGCTATGTGCTGATGGCCACCAGGGAGACTGCTGTTCGGAGTGAACAGGACACACCCACTCATGCAGGTGGAAAACCTAATGGGAATATGAGCCCAAGCCACAAACTGGACAAATGAAGTTCACTTGCGTCTTATTGAACCATTCCCAATGACCAGGAAGTGCAGCCTTTGAGAATTACTTAATGCAGAAGCGGGATTAGGGAAACTCTCCTTGGATTGGAGACTGCTGACCAGCAGGATTTGGAACACTGCAGACAGAGCATGTCCATTCTTGCAGGCCTCGGTCACAAAGCACCTATTTATCTCTTTACAGAGGATTATATGTACAATGATGTGTGCCCAGTCACCATTAACCCATACTTGACTACAAAAGCGATGTATATTTCTGTGGTCCCACCTGTCTTTCCAAAAGGGTCTGTTCCAACGGCTCCCACCCCATGCAGCCATGATTCACGGACCCTCTGGGACTCTGACCTCACCTTTGTATCTGTGTCACACACACACACACACACACACACACACACACACACAGCTTTCGAGAGGCAGCATCTTCTGACCCACAGTGATGCTCTGATCTGACAGCTTCTGAAGCCTTCCCTGGAAGAATCACTGGCTTCCTGACCCATCTGCCAGGTTAGACTGATCTTGGCACAAGCTAAGCTTTTGTATTTTGGATGAGGATCCCCATTGTTTCCTCTGCTATGACACTGCCTTTTCAAAGAGCTCACTGATCTGACCTGTGGAGCCACTTCTTGTCAAATCCTACCCCTTCCCAAGCCAGGACCTCCTGACCTGGGCTGTGCCCTGGCAGTGCTGACTAGCTCCAGGCCTCTCCCTTCAGGTGGCTGTCATCCTTTACAGACGTAGGCACCTTTGCCAGATGCCTCAGCTGGGCTGACCCTAAGTATGCAGGGAACATTTATGGACTTGTTACTGGACTTGTTACACTCTTTCGTTTCCTCTGGGCTAAGACAAATGACAATAGTTCCTAGGTTTTCTCTGACAAGAAACAAAATATCCCTTGTCCAAAGGACAACAACAAAGTCTTCCTAGTCAACAGCAGGTGGGATAACAAGAACACAGGCTTTGACAGTTGGTACAAGCCCTCACTGTTATCATGTGGCCTCAGGCTGCTCACCTGTGAGCCAAGCTGAACAATAGAGATAGGTAAGTTACCCATCAGGCTGACACGGACTAGAATGTCTGCACTAGGTCTGGTGAGAGCCAAGCTGAACAGTAGAGATAGGTAAGTTACACATCAGGCTGACGCGGACTAGAATGTCTGCACTAGGTCTGGCAGAAGGGAGGACAGATAAACATCCTCACCCTCTCAGGCCACATGCTGACCCTCCTGCCTGTGTGAATTCTGCTGAGTGGGACATATGTCTCCTGGCATGAAGTAACCAGCACATCCACCTGGCACTACAGTCTTTTATTCTTACTGCCCTGGGTGATGCCTGGTGAGGAATCTATAGAATGAACAAATGAGTGAATGCACCTTTGCTATGGATTTAAACAATGTTTCATATTCAGACCCTACACTGCTGAACATTATTTTACTTTTATTTCTGTTACTACCCAGACCAAAAGCAACACGGAAGAGGAAAGGGGTTCATTTGCCTTACAACTCCAGGCTACAGTCCATTACTATGAGGGAAGTCAAGAGCAGAAGCTAAAGCATTTGGACCCATAACCAATCTCTTTTAGCTTTAGGTTTTATTGAATTAGTACTATGTATGGACTATTTATACACATACATAGAGATGCACACACACACACACACGTCTGTATATGTATAGAGATGCACACACACACGTCTGTATATGTATAGAGATGCACACACACACACGTCTGTACATGTATAGAGATGCACACACACACGTCTGTACATGTATAGAGATGCACAGAGATGCTGAGAAGTTAGTAAGAGCACTGGAGTTGGGCTTGCCTAGCGTGCATGGAGCTTTGGGTTCCATCCCCAGTGTTGCAAACAAGAATAAATTAAAGATAATGGATGGATAGCAAACACATC
Source organism: Arvicola amphibius (assembly GCF_903992535.2). Taxonomy (NCBI): domain Eukaryota; kingdom Metazoa; phylum Chordata; class Mammalia; order Rodentia; family Cricetidae; genus Arvicola; species Arvicola amphibius. The sequence continues at coordinate 11,184,489 of NC_052058.2, read as the reverse complement.
CATATTGATGGATCTCAATAAATGTCCCTTGTTTTAAATATATTGCATTTATCTAAAGATTATACACACACATACTGTCTTTGGTTTTTAGATAAAGCTCAGTAACATTCCAGAGCTCCAGTCTCATCCCATTAACCAAGACCGCAGCCTAGCACTGGGCCTGCTTAGTTGGTGGGACAGAGATGTCACCACCTCAGGTAAAGCTAATGGCACATTATACAGCATTAGAGCCGTGAAGGAAGTGGCCACTGGAAAGGGGGCTCCTGACCTGCTGTGGGCCAGGACTGAAGCAGGGAAGGCTGGCCTAAGGCAAGGCAGACGCAAGAATGGGGGTGAAGCTTCCTACTGCCCCACTTGGTGAACTCTGGAAGGGGAGTGTGAAGGCTTGCCCATCCCACAGAGGATTCTCTGTTCAGCCGTCTGGGCATCCCTTACCAACACAGTGGACATTCTATAACTGTCTTCCCGTATCACTCCATTTTCTCCAGTGACACTTTTGGGGTAACTGGGGCTACTGGTCTTGAGGCACAGGACGTTAGCTACTAGAGACCAACTACTTACCACCAACCCACAGTGTTTCCACAGCAATGCAAGAACATAAAGTTTGTCAGCTGTTTCTGATCTGAGAGTCAACCCAGCTGAAAGAGGAAGGAAGTAGAATATGGGCATGGTTAAATTTAGTACAGACTTTATTCAGGAGTTAGCAGGGCCTAATTTAGATGACATGGAGAATAGTAAATATGAATAAGTAACTTGCCAATTGGTACACACCTTTAGTCCCAGATCCCATGAGGCAGAGGCAGGTGGGTCTCTGTGAGTTCAATGCTGCCTGGTCTACAGAGTGAGTTTCAGGACAGCCAAGGCTACACAGAGAAACCCTGACTCAAAAAAAAAAAAAAAGAAAGAAAACTAACTCAGTAATTCACAGAGAGACATTTCCATCTCAACCTTTTATGCTTATAGGACTTTCCCAAGGGAACATGAACAAAAGTTTGGGTACCACAGACAGATCAAAGAAATGGTTTTACCTGAGTCTAGCTTAGTAAACCAGTGAGTTGGGTTACTTAATTAGCAGCTCAAAGGCAGTTGCATCAATGAAGTGCCCAGCCTGGGTGACAAAGTCACAAAATCCACATGGAATTTTTGATGCTCCCTGCAGGACTCACGGACAGCTCCTCCCTGCAGGACTCACAGACAGTTCCTCCAGAAAGTGCTTACTGCGTATAGATCCTTGAGGAGGGTTCACAATGGAGGCATCTATCAGCTTCCTGAGCCTTATAAGCCTTTTTTCCCTCCAGGAATAAACATTTGAATCAAGAAGAAAGTCATACAATACTAAATGAGCTCAAGTCAAGCCTTTAACAAAATTTTAAAAGTTCTCCAACTTCTGGTAGCTATAGCATACAGTTAGTGAAATACAAAAATGCGATATTAATATACTGTGATTAACAGTTTGGTTTATTAGTTGTTTTAATAAAGTAAAACTCTATAGTGAAAAATAACATAATAGGCTTTTTGTGATACGCTTACAGTATGACAGACGCAGGTGGACACACCCTTAGTAACAGTAACACAATGCATGAGTACAGGCGAGCGCGCGCAAGATCGGGCTGTCTGAAGGCTGAGTAGCCTCTGATACCACAGACATCCTAGTTTTAAAATATGCCAGTGCAGCTTCTGAGCATCACTGATCTTAAGCTAATAAGATAAAAATTCCATTTTATCAGCTATTATGGAGCTTTGGAGAGGAATCCCTTTGGCTGTGATATTTACTCCAGATTCTCATTCCCTTTCGGAGGCCTCTTCATCCGTGAGTAGGGACTTATTGTGTCATCCATCACAAAATCATACAGTACTTTGATCCAGGAGTTGTACTGGGGGAGTTTATCGTAGTACTCGGCTGCTATTTTCCTCACCTGGAAGTGAAAAAACACAGCAAGGTGAACCATGAGTGTTAATGAGGCCTCAAGATGACAGACAGGAGGACAAACGCCAACTCAGCCAGAGGGCACCGCCTTGCTCATGGTCCTCCAGACTCCCTGCCGTTCATCGTGAGACTGAGAATGCACAGATGATATCATTAACATAAGAAGTCGATGCACTGTAGACATTATAAAGACAAGACATAAAGCTAAAAAACTCAAATCCTGAACACAAGAATTAAACCTAGGAACCTGACAGGTGTCTGATGCACATACTGACACATGAAGGCTGTGATTCTTACAAAACTGTGAACAAACTGAAAAAAAATGCTTGCTTAAAAATTGCTTTGGTCAGGTAGAGTGGTACACTCCTTTAATCTCAGCACTTGGGAGGCAGGCAGATCTCTGTGGGTTCAAGGCCAGCCTGGTCTACAGCGTGAGTTCCAGGACAGAGCTGTTATACAGAGGAATCCAGTCTTGAAGAAAAAAAAAAAAAAAAAGAAAAATGTTGGCGCTAGAAAGATGGTTCAGTGGCTTAGAGTGTTGGCTGCTCTTCCACAAGGCTGTGTAGGGTTCCCAGCACCCACATGGTGGCTCACAACTGCCTGTAATTCCAGTTCCAGAGGCTCCAACACTCCCTCTTGGCCTTTGAGGGCAACAGATATGCACATAGTACATATACATGCTTGCAAACATGCATACATGGAAAATAAGAATTACAATAAAAAATGCTTGTGAGCTGCAGAACTCATTAAAAATATGTAAAAACCCTTTAAAAGCTAAAATACTAAACATACTGTCAAGTAATGAATGACAGGGAGTTATTGAATAAACAATTTCTCAAAGACAGACATGGTAGCAAGAACAGGAAAGGCAGGGCTTTCAAACTCTAGGGCTATTTATCGTGTGTTAACTTAACAAAAGAATAAGGATACCAAGGAAGAGCAGGAAGTGAGTAGTCACTGATGTGCCAAGTACTGCCCAAACTAAGTTTAATTTTGGGGCTGTTCCAGTTGCTTAATGGTTGACTTCTCCTTAAATCGCGATCCATTTTAAAAAATAAGCGTGCCCTCATCCCAGAAGAGGGAAATGGGCCGCCAACCTGCCTGCTAGCACACCAGCAGCATGCCACCGAGGGCTTGTTCAGACTGATGTTCAGACTGTCTCCACAGACTTGGTGCTGCTTTCTCCCCAGCTGAAAAGCCAAGAGGACAATACGGAAAACCTCATGTGCTCTTTTCCTGTTTTCCAGTTAGCCCTCTGGCACACTCATTTCACATGTGTACCGTGTGGGAACAAAAGTACTCTGCTTTCTTCCTTTATGCCAACTCCAAATACTGCAGCACTCGTTTCCAAAGGAACTTGTCCTACAAAACCCTATCACCATTATACCTGGAAAATCTAACCTTGACATATATTATCCACTGAGCCAGTATTGTTTAGTCTTTCTTAACCAGATCCAAAGAAATAACCACATGCTACAATTGGTTGTCCTGTTGTATGTAACTTTTCAACAGTGTTTCATACTTTGAGTGGATAAGTATGACATCATGAAGTATTCGCTAGGATTCCCTTATATACAGCACGGCTTTGCTTTAAAAAGTAAAGAAAAACTACTTTCATATATATTACCATCTATTTTACAATTATGGAAAGCTTTTCTTCCCCCAACAGAACACTTTGTTTTTGCTGTTTTTTGAGACACGGTTTCTCTGTGTAACCACCCTAGCTGTCCTAACTTGCTCTATATACCAGGCTGGCTTCAAACTCACGGAGATGGTCGTGCCTCTGCCTCCCCACTGTCGGGCTGCTTTGAAGATAAAAAGGCTGGTGAGAAGGCTCAACAGGAAAACCATCGAGGTTAGGAGAGCGGCTGGTTGTGGGAAAGATGGAAAGAATGAGGCTACAGTGTCCTTTGTTTACCCCCCACCAACACACTAAGGTCGGTCTACTGTCCAGAGGCCCTGCAGGGAAGGGTAACAGCATGGGCACTGATGCTGTCCGCTCTACAGATCAGCTGTGCAGGTCACCTCACCCGGGTCACATAAGCAACAGGCAGATCAGATATGTAGGTCACCTCACCCGTGTGTCACATAAGCAACACGCAGATCAGTTATGCAGGTCACCTCACCTTTGTGTGTTACAAAAGCAACACGTCTTAGCCAAGTACAACAGCTTAACAGTACTAAGTGTCCCGTGAAGGGATGCTTCCTGTACAGAGGACCTGTGTGCTAGTTTACCAGGTAAGAGGTTTGCACACTCCCCAACACTTCTGATCTCTAAGCATGACCACTAAGTCTAAGGACCCAAAACAGATCTGAATCTCAGTCAAGTTAGGCTGGCAGATGAAGGATTTATGTTCTCCCCTTTTTCAATCTGACAAAACAGATTAGATGCCTTCTAAAATAAGCCAAACATCAAGTCCTTCACTTACCAGGGGCAGGTTTTTTCCAGGAACGTTGGGGAAGTCGTGGTGTTCATTATGATAGCCCACATTGAAGGTCAGCAGATTTAGAGGTCCATAATACGAGTATGTTTCGTGTCCCTTTAAGAACATGTAATGTTCGGCTATAAAATGCCCAGAAATTGGGTGCAAACCTAGGCCAAACAGGGAGGCTGCCAACATGTAGACTAGAGATTTAATTCCAAAAACATAGTAAACTATAATGTCAAAAATGATCTGGGTCACGGTATTGATGATTTCCAGATAAGTAATTGGTTTGGGATTGATAAACAGGGGTCTAAAAGCATAAAAGAGAGGCTGAAGGATAACCCAGACAAGCTTCCTGAAAGTGGTGCAGAAGAACCAGCCCTCAAAATCGGTAGGAATATCCACATCGATGCCATCAGCTCCGAGGTATCGATGATGATCCATGTGGTATCTCTTAAAGGAAACTGAATATGGAACTCCAATAGGGAGGTTAGCAAATATTCCAAACCAGCGGTTCCATACTGCCTTATGGTGGCCGAAGGGGAAATTGTGGGAAATCTCATGGATAGCCAGAGTCATTGAGTGGTTAAGACAGCTGCCAAAAACATAGGACCAAAATAGGACCCATTTCCAGTCCAAGTCTCTCACTAAGTAAAGTGAAGCCAGCTGGACGAGAAGCATCGCAGTTACGATCCAGATCAGTTTGGGGTCAGGCTTCATCAAGGATTTTATCTCTGGATACTTTGCTGTAAGAAAAAAAAAAAATACAGAAAATCAGGAACAAAGAAAAGCACAAAATAGTTCAACAACTTTAATTAATGCATTCAGTTTTTCCCTTTTCTAAATCATAATACTTTACGAAATACCCATTTCTTTAAGGGAAGGAATACATTCTAGTAACAGTCACAAAACAGCATGACACAACAATTTATGCAAGAAAAATTAACAATCTGGACATTCCACATACTTCTGTATTAAAATAATTACGTCTATGTTTAGACAAATATGCATGTTTTCTTTTAATATATTGTTCTTATTTTATCTGTGTGTTCTGTCTGCATTTGTCTGTGGGTCATGTGGGCTCTGTCTGCTGAGGTCAGGAGGGCATCGAATCCACCTGACTAGTTACAGTGGGAGCAACTACGGAGCACTGGAACTGAACTGTATCCTCTCAAGAGCAACAAGTGCTCTTAACCACTGAGCCATCTCTCTGACCCAAGCCCCGGCATAGTTATCTTATATAAATCATTAAATTAGCACAACTGACACAAGAAATAACATGTTTTTATAGGATGTTCAAATCATAAAACTCATTATCATGGTTCTCTCAGACCAATCAACTTCCTTCAAGTAAGTCTATTCTGAATTTTCACAAACTTTTTAAATCAAGTGGGCACAGTGGCACACACCTAAAATCCCAGCATTCAGGAGGCTGAGGTGGTTCGTAAACTCCAGGCCAGTCTGAACTACACAGTAAGATCCTGTCTCTTAGAACAGGGAACAAAACAAAACAAACTCCCAGGTCCATATATAAGGGCCTCACATCCCCAGCAGGAATGCACAGTGCTGAAACACGTGCTTACCAACACGAGAAGCAGTCAAGCCAGACCGAAGTTGTACACCAAAAATGCCAGCCTGAGATGCGTCATAGGTCTAACTAACAAAACTGTAGAACTCAAGAAAAAAGGAAAAATATATTGAAGCTGCATTAAAATATTTTCTATATATAAAAATCTGTTAAAAAGAGCAGGTGACAATCTGACAGGCACACCTGCAATCGCCTATTTCATAAGAGAATCATATTCAGAATATATAAGGAACGCTTAAGACAATTTCAACTAATAATCCATTTTTTTCTTTTTTTTGATTTGATTTGTTTTGTTTTTCGAGACAGGGTTTCCCTGTGTAACAGTCCTAGCTGTACTGGAACTAGCTCTTGTAGACCAGGCTGGCCTTGAACTCACAGGGATTCACCTGCCTCTGCCTCCCGAGTGCTGGGATTAAAGGCATACGCCACCATGACCAGGCAATAGTCCATTTTTTCAAAGGCAAAAAAAATCTAATAAAAAAAGACATATAAACGGCCCCTTCCCCAAAAACCACATGAAAGATATTTGACATCATTAGGAAAATATGGAGACCATAAAACCATTGTAATTTAAAGATAGTTGTAGCTCAATGGTAGAGCATTTGAGTAGCATGCCTGAGGTCCTGGATTAAAACTACAGTAGAAGGGAGGGCTGGGGTCAGGAGGAGAGTTTAGTGAGTAACCCTGAATTTACACAGAAAGCATGGGGTAGCGGTGCACATCTGTAATTCTGGCAGCACTATGACAGGGAACTTGCTGAGGCAGGAGCCGGCTCCAGGGCTCTAGGGCTCTAGGGCTCCAGGGCTCCAGGGCTCCAGAAGCTAGGATGCTCTTGGGCCAGCTAGCTTGGAACGCCTAGCACAGACACAGGAACAAGAGAGATCCTGCCTCAAAGCAAGGTGGAAGGAGAGAGCCTACTCCTGACCTCCACAATGCACACTATGGCATGTGTGTCATGTGCACAACTGGGGGCTCCCCCACATGCCTAAACACAAAAAGACAGGTAGATAACTAGGCTGTAAAGAAACCAGAAGCCTTTTTTTGTTTTGTTTTTGTTTTTTTGAGACAGGGTTTCTCTGTAGCTTTGGAACTAGCTCTTGTAGACCAGGCTGGCCTCAAATTCACAGAGATCAGCCTGCCTCTACATCCCGATTTGCCAGGATTAAAGTGTGTGCCACCACTGCCCGGCAAACCAGAATCTTCAAACATTGCTGATTTAAGTGTAAAATGGTGGGCAAGAGAGATGGCTCAGCGGTTAAGAGCACTGATTGCTCTTCAAGGGGACCCAGGTTCAATTCCAAGCGCCCACATGGCGGCTCACAATTGTCCGTAACTCCAGGATCCAACACCTTCACACAGACATGCATACAGGTAAAATGCCAATAAAATAAAAAGAAATAAATTTTTAAAAATGTAAATGGTTTAGACTGTTTGGTACCTGGCCAAAATGCTAAACAAAGCACTGCCAATGATCCCCAACGAAAAGCACCCACAGCGTGCACAGGAATGTTCAAAGGCACATTAACTGGGAGGAGGACACGGCTCAGACGTCTATCTGGTACCTAAGTAAAATGTGGGAGCACCATATGAAAGAGAATTAAAGGCTTGGTCCCCAGTTGATGGATTTAATCCGACCCAATCGACACACTAATCTCTCAAAGAATTCACAAAATGATGGCATGTAGGGAGGGGAGCTGGTCACTGGAGGCATGCCACAGAGGGCACGCTTCCACCTGCTCTCTTTCTGCTTCCTGGCTGGCAGGCTGGGGAGTCAGCTTTTTTCCTTTCAAACCCCCTCCACCATGATTTTACCAACTCCCCCCCCCCACCCAAAACCAAGGGCAGCCTTGGCCACCGATGGAAGCCATCAGCCAAAATAAGTTCTTCTCCCCTGGGGAGCTCAGGTACTTATCACAGCAGAGAGACAATGACTAGGAAATTCGAAGAACCCAAGGTGATTGATAGCATGGCCAGGGAAGTTTCTTCACCTTTCCAACCCAGTCACTTGGTTCCCGTTCTCCATCCAAAGCCTGGGCTGAGGCACAGTGGTGGAGGCCTACTAGCACCAGGAATCCCGGGGTTTGAGTTCCAGTACTAGGGGGAAAATCTATTTTGAAGGGCAACTATTCAGTCTTATCCGTGACACATGACATTTTTAAGTTTAGCTACAGTCTACTGCAGAAATCAGGGCCTCATCCCGCCAGTGGGCGAAGATTTTCTAAATGGCGGGTATGAAACAATTCTTCAGATTCAATGGCCTTTCACTGATTTCCTAAATTTTTAAAGAAACAGCAAAAGTTAAAACAAAACAAAAAACCTTGAAATCTCTATTTAGCACCAGGAAAAAAAAAAAAAGCATAGTCTTCGGCTGCAATCTAACAGGGATTGGAATGGTCTTCACAACATTACATCATTTTTTTTTTTCTTAAATGCCGGCCAGATGAAGTAATGAAAAGGGAGAATTAATTGGATAATATATGCAAAGCTCTCAACCCAACAGTTTACCATTACCATTAAGAGCAATGATAAGTGACTTTTCTACCCCAGGCGGAAACCCCCGAAAGTCTCCAGACTTAGGCCTAGCTTGTCCTCAAACCCGGGAGGCTAAGCCTCGCGCCTTTCTTTATCCAGCCAGTCCTGCCGATGACTGGGATAAGGAAGGACGCACCGGAGGAGCCGTCCAGTCTAGGAAGCCTCGGGCTACCGGGAGCTGGTCCCCCCCGCTAGGCCTGCGGTGGACTGGACCACGTGATCAAGGATCCCGGGGCCGGGAGATGCCCCAGGACCACGCCCTGAGCCTAGCGGGCGGTCCGGCTCGAGCCCACTCACCCCGGGGCACGGACGGGGGACGCGCTCGGTCGTCGGGGGCAGGAGGGGGCGAGCCCGGGTCGTCCTATCGGGGATCGCCAGCGCCTGACCACCGAGGGGCCAGCGGCGCGCAAGGACGCGTAAGCCCCCATCCCCCGGGCCTTAGGCCTGCCCGGAATCCGCCCCCGCGTCCGCGGCCGCCCGGCTCTCCGGCGCGGGCGGCTGAACAGCAAGCAGAGAGGCTGGAAGGGGCCCCGGAGGCCGCGCGCGGGAGGCCCGCGCAGGGGCCGCACACGGCCGCGCGCACATAACGGGGCGCTGGTCCTCACCCAGGATCTCCCGGCGCCGGTCGGTGTGCGGCTGGTCCGTATAGACCCACTCGAACTCCTCTCGGGACACGCGGCTCCCCATGGCGGCGGCGCGCGGACCCGCTCAGCCTCACTCGCTCGCGTCCGGGCTCGGCTGAAGCGGCAGCGGCGGGCGGCAGCTGGTTTCCCAACTCAGGTCGGTCAGCCGCGGGGACGCGGGCGGGGGCGGAGCCTCAGACCACGCCCATGGTGACCACGCCCCGCCTGGCGGCCTGCGAACCGCCGCCGGGTGATGGATGGGCGGGGCCTGGATTCGAAGGCCAAGAACTTTTCCTGCTCAGGAAGCCTGGGAAAGGTGAAAAGGGAAGGAAAAGTCTCCGGCCCAGTTAGGCTGCCGCTTCAGCGCCTCCGTGCGAGGAGCACGGCGGGGGCGGCTACCTCACCACGAGTCCAGAAGATCACCGGCCTGATTAAATGGCAATGGGCCCAAGTTTCGTTTAATTTTTAATAGCATATTATCCGTTGAGCCATGATTAGTTGCCTTCTGGAACAAAAAAACCTCCGGAAAAAAATAAAAACTTCTGATTGCTCTTCCCTCTATCACTCTCTCTCTCCCCTCCCCCAATGTTTGCTGTGTCTACTTTGTCTTTATTTGTTGAAGTGGGGTCTCAGTACCTAGCCTAGGCTGTCCTTCAACTGGTGGTCCTGCCCTTGCCTCCCAGTGGAATTTTAAGATTGTCTCACCATGGTATCCAGAAAATGGAAAGGAGAGATAGGGTGGAGTTTGTGGCTTTAATGAATCTCTTATACTGACAGTTGCTTAATCATATGTGTGGCAGAGTGATCACCCGAAACTTCCTGCGCCGGGGTTGATTTCAAAATGCGTTACCCCTTCTTCTTTAGAGAACTTTAGGGATTGGAGATGTAGTGCAGTGCTGGACCACAGGCCAAGTAAGTAGATAGGCCAGAGCCAGGGAGTAAAAGGAACTGCTAATTAAAACCACAAAAATCAAGCTGGGCAGTGGTGGCACATTTAATCCCAGCATCCCCAGGCAGAGGCAGGCGGATCTCCGTGAGTTCCAGACCTGCCTGGTCTACAAAGTGAGTTTCAGGACTGTTACACAAAGAAACATTGTCTCAAAAAACAAAACAAAAACAACAACAACAAAAAACAAAAAACAAGCAAAACCAAAAAGATTAACAGACTGGATGAGTCTCCCAAAAAAGCCAGTGCACACGAATATAAACCAGACACAGGGGTATGTTACTGTATATGTTATACCCTAATAAAAGAGGTCTGGAGACAGACAGATGTCCAAGGCTGATGAGTCTGTAGCTACAGCTGCTAATGTATAGAAAACTATAAACAGAAAATCTGCTATACTACACCACAGGATGCAGTTAGCAACAGCACAACTCAGTGTTCTCTAATTTAAAAAAAAGGGGGGGATAATAAGTTTCCAGACTTAAAAGATAAACTAACCAGCTGTGATGCATTGGTCTTATATGTTCCAAAGGACTAAAAAATGATGTGATATTATTGAAAGACTTATTTTTAGATATACAAACTATATATACATACATACATACATACATATATATATATATAGTGTGTGTGTGTGTGTGTGTGTTGCACACATGTGCACATGAATGCAATTTCATTCAGAGGCCAGAAGAGGGTATCAGATCCCTTGGAACTGGAATTACATGCAGTTGTGAGACACCTGCCCCCCCCCCCATGTGTGCTAGGAACTGAACTCTATAAGAGCAGTAAGACATTTTTTTTAACTGTCAAAAATATTTCTTCCTAAAAATAAAAGCAACTGAAGTTATCCCGAGGTTACACTGTCAGCACAGAAACACCCATGATGAACTGTGTTAATATCTTCTCAACTGCCACCATTTTTTTCCACATAGAGTAAGTTTTAGTTTAAGTTAAAAACTCATGACGGGGCTGGATAGATGGCTCAGCGGTTTAAGAGCGGTTAAGAGCTCTTCCAGAGGTCCTGAGTTCAATTCCCAGCAACCACATGGGTTACTCACCACCACCACCTGTTATGAGATCTGGCGCCCTCTTCTGGCCTGCAGGCATACATGCAGACAGAACCCTGTATACTAGAACTCCCTAGTCAATCTGAAGACTGAATTGGGTTACACTCTGATGGAGACTTCTGGTACTGCCGGTTAATACGTGTCAGGACCTCTGGCTGGTGTAATGACTCAAAGGCTTCATGCTGAAGCTCAGGTAGGTCCAGGGACCCTGGCATGGCCACCCTCAAAGGTCTGTGTCTAAAGGGCTTCAAGGCTCACAGCTGCATCGTTCCCTGGCAGCTCCTGGAAGAGCCTCCCCCCCGCACCTCCTGGCTTTGCCTGCATCAAATTTCACCCACTGATAACTGCACAGTTTTGAGCTTCCGGACAACTCTGAATCAGGTTGTGGACCGCCGAGAACACCCAGAGAAATCAGCACCACATGAAAGTGTCTCCGTTGTGGCACTGATGGCCCTGCACAGTTCTTCATAACAGGCATCTGCAGAAGAGCAGATGGCAGTATTCTGAGGGTCATCTTCAGGAACAATTCACACTGAAGCTGCACACCACCATTCTTGATCTGACAGGTCCATAGACACTTCCGGTCTGGGCACCTCACGCTGGCAAACACTCAAGTACAGCAGTAACCCACACAGTACAGGACACTCTCATCACGGAAGCCGGGTTGGTTGGTGATGACCTCCCCCAGGCTATGTACTGTTAGACTCCCTAGTCCAGTGGGGGCGGGGGAGGGGACACACAAGTCAACTGGTGAGGGATCCAGAGCAAGGGGCCGAACCAGCACCTCCCTCCGTTTTCCTTTCCTTGAATGTTTTCTTCAGCACTTCCAGTTTGCTGTTCTCTTTGCCCTTCTCTTTTTTTTCTCCTTCTTGGATTTCCTCCCAAATGGTTCTTTGGTCCGAGTGTTGGACCCAGCTCTCTGGATAGTTCCCACAGAGCTGGCCATACCCCTAAGCCAGGTGCAACTTGGAGCTGTGGGAAGGAACCGTAGCTGGTGGTTCCCCTTCAGTTAGCGCCTGAAGCTTAAAGAACTTCGTTAGCAAGTATCTTCTTTCTTCTTTTGCTTTAAGAAATTTTTCCTCAAGATGAGCAGTTTTATCACAGATAGCAGTATTTTCAAACACCGTGACCTTGACTGCTTTGTGCAGTTCTTAGAGAGCATTTTCATCCTGGCCAGCTGGGTGGAAACTATCCACAGCTGGTTGCACGGCTGGGAAGTCAGGCTGCCCAACAGGCTCATGACCCGGCCCAAGCCCAGGGGACTTTGGGCTGCTGAGGGAGTGGAGGGGAGGTAAAAGCCGCTGACGCTCACTCTACGCATTGTCGCTCCCAGAGATCCGCTTGCCTCTGCCTCCCAAGTGATGGGGATTAAAGGCGTGAGCCACCACTGCCTGGCTCGCACTAGGCACTATTAACGGCTGAACCATCTCTCTAGTACAGATGTAACGTTATTTAATTGAAGTATCATTTGGACAGGTGAAGGTACTAAGCAATTCTTGCTGGGCATGGTGGCCCAGAAACCTAAGGCAGATAGATCCCAAGGTCCAGGATTGCCTGACCTACAGAGCAAGTGCAAAGCTACTCTGGGAAAATCAGAAAAGCCAGTCTTCCCCTGCACCACGCAAAGAGAAAAGACTGGAGACAGAGTTCAATGGCAGAGTGCTCAGTAAGATGTTAGGTTCTAGACCCACCACCACCAAAAAACAAAAACAAAACAAAAAGCAACAACAACAAAATCCCTATAATGTATTATAATCATGCTTATTTTTTCAAGAAGTTGACACTAAAGAAAAGAACCAAAGCAACTGAAATACATATTTCAAGCTATAGTGTGCTGCACTGTACAGTGGTTCTGCCTAGAAATGTAAAAAATGGGGCTGGAAGGGAGTTCAGCGGCAGAGCTTCTTCTAAGTACCAGACACTCGACCCTAGGTTCTACTCCCAGTACCTAATGCATGGGGATGTCAAAGAACCTGGAGCAGTGGTCATGCCACCCTGTGGTAATAGCATTCAGGATGATGAGGCAGGAGGATAGTGCGTTTGAGGCCAGGCTGTGCTGCATATAGAGAGCCTGTTTCAAAAATTTAAAAACTAAATAAAATGAGATAAACAGATAGATTTGAGCTATAAAATGGTTATGGGTACTACTTTAGTTACAGCTAAGTACATTTTCTTAGTATAGTTTTATTTGATTTGATTGAATGAATAAATGATTGAGACAGGGGTTTTTTGTTGTTGTTATTTTGAGATTTTTTTTTGTATAGCCCTGACTGTCCTGAAACTTACTCTGTAGACCAGGCCAGCCTTGAACTCACAGAGATTTGCCTGTCTCTGTCTTCTGAGTGCTGGGATTAAAGGTGTGTGCCACCACTGCCCAGCTTACTTTAATTTTTAATATTTATTTAATATTTTATGTAGATGGGTGTTGTGTAGTGGGGGAGAATGGTTTGTATTCTGTCCATTATATTTTAAATAAATGCTGATTGGCCAGTAGCCAGGCAGGAAGTATAGGCGGGACAACCAGACAGGAAGTAGAGGTGAGTCAATGAGAACAGGAGAATTCAGGGAACAAGGAAGCTCATTCCTTGGCAGTTGTGACCCTACCACAGAAGAAACAAGATGTGACTGCCTCACTGAAAAAGGTACTGAGCCTTATGGCTAACATAGACAAGAATAATGGGCTAATATAAGTTATAAGAGTTAATAAGAAGCCTGAGCTAATGGGCCAATCAGTTTATAACTAATGTAGACTTCTGTGTGATTTCTTGGGACTTAATGATTGCGGGAACTGGGCAGGACAGAAAACTCAGTCAACAGCTGTGGGCCTCCATGTGGGTACTCAGAGCTGAACCCAGGTCCTCTGCAAGAGTAACAAGTGCTCTTAACCATCTCTGCAGACTAGTATAGAGTTTTTTAAAGTTCTTAATGCATATGCATAGAAAAGTTTAGCAGAAGCATAAATTTAAGACTTTGGGGTTCACCTTTCATGCCTTTTCTTTAACCCTTACCCAGCAACCTGTAGAGAGATCATCACATCATTTACTCTGAATTCTGTCTCCTGCTAAATGCTCTCTGCATCTGCGTGGTTTTAGATGTGCACCTCAGGTGAGATCAGCCATCATACTGCCATTTCCTCTGCACTGGAACATTCCTTTCTGAGCACATGTTGCTCCTGCAGAGGACCAGACTTCAGTTCCCAGCACCGACAGACAGCTCACAACAATCTGTTGCAACTCTGTGTCTCCAGCTTCAGAGGAACCAACACCCTCTCTGGCCTCTGAGGGTGCTGCATGCATGTGGCACATATACATGCAGGCAGAACACCCATACACATAAAATAAATCTTGAAAAAAGGGAGGGAGGAAAGGTAGGAATGGTAGAATTTTATCATAGTCTCAAAACTAAAAGCGATTTAAAAAATACTCTGATAGCTCATGAAATTTACAAGACGCACAAGCCCCCTCCCTGAGATTCTACACAAGTCAAAAGCTGGGACAAAGAGGATACTTAGAGGTATAGCCACCTTCAAGCGGGGCAAGGGACTCCAGCCACGCAAGTTCATGAGTCATCACCCACGCTCAGGCGGGCTGTTTGGTGATGCAGTTGCTGAGTCACACATGCTCCTGTAAGCATTACCAACGAAACTGCTGGTGCGCCAAGCAGGATAGGATCATTCCAGTGGGCTGTTGTTGCTCTGTGTCTAGGTGAACAGAAATCACTTTCCTAGAAGTCTCACAGCAGCCATACCTTGAGCTTGACACATTCTTCCATATAAATTGAGTGTTTCCCTTTTAGTCATTGAATTTTTAGATAGGCAATTCCTTTTTGTTAAAACAAATGATTTATTTATTTATTTATTTATTTATTTATTTATTTACTTTGAGACATGATCTCACTATGTAGCCATGGCTGGCTTGCAACTGCTGTGAAGACCAGACTATCCTCAAACTCACAGAGAGCATCTTTCTTCTGCCTCAAGAGTGTTGGAATTTAAGACATAGCCCACCATGCTGGGCTAAGCAGTTTGTTTTTATGACATTTCAATAATCACTCAACTGAGTCTAATACTAACATTGAAAAGCATTAGCCTGTGGGAAGTGTTGACAACGTTAAATCATTAAGGAGTAATCACTGAAGCCTGGTGGTGGTGATGCACACCTTTAATCCCAGCACTCAGGAGGTAGAGGCAGGTGGGTCTCTATGAGTCCAAGGCCAGCCTGGTCTACAAGAGCTATTTCCAGGCCAGGCTCCAAAACTACCAGAGAAACCCTGTCTTGATAAACAAACAAACAAGACAAACAAACAAAATCTCCATCTAAAGAAGGAAGTAAACTACAGGATATGGCAAAGGCACTTGAGATACTTTTGTTCTGAGAATGAACGACATCAGATACCTGAAGATAGCATTGCTTGGAGGAGTGCACGGGATAAGGCAAAGAGGAAAGATCAAAATAATGCTGGGTAGACAGCATAAAGGAAGACTGTGGAACCTTGGGTATGACAATAACACAAGCATCTAGGACTGCCCAGGATAGGAACAACAGGAGAGCCATCATAAAGGGACTACCCATGCATGCTTAAGCATTGCGGGGCATAAATGATGATGATGCTGCGCTATAAAAGGATCAGGAAAGTTCACAAGTCTCCCTATGGACTGTATTTATGGTTTAACGTTCAATGCATTTATGGTATATTTTGATGCTAAAGAATCTTTAAATAAACCTTCAACTCAAATTTTGAAGGCTCAAACTTAACAGGGATAAAGTTATAAAATTCCTAATCTTATAAAAGCTATGAACTTGTAAACTGTTATATAATTCCTCTAGTGACAAGCTTTATTTAGCTTCCTGTATGTGTTTTCAAATTTAAGCCTAAAATTAGGTATACATAATAGATGACCCTCAAACTCTTCAGTGTCTGTTGAATATGGCATTTGAAAATATTTAAGTTTCTATGCTGGAGAGGATGTAGGGTAAAAGGAACACTCCTTCATTTCTGGTGGGAGTGCAAACTGGTACAGACCTTTGAATATCAGTATGGTGATTTCTCAGAAAAATTAGGAAACAGCCTACCTCAAGACCCAGTAATAACACTTTTGGGTATATTCCGAAAGGATGCTCAATCATACCTCAAGGACATGTGATCAACTATGTTCACAGCAGCATTGTCTGTCATAGCCAGAACCTGGAAACAACCTAAATTCCCCTCAACCAAAAAATGGATAAGGAAAATGTGGTACATTTACACAATGGAGTATTACACAGCAGAAAAAAATTAACATCTTGAAATTTGCATGCAAAGGGATGGATCTAGAAAACATCATATTGAGTGAGGTAACCCATACCCAGAAAGACAAATATCATATGTACTCACTCATAAGTGGCTTTTAGACATAAAGCAAAGAAAACCAGCCTACAATTCACAATCCCGGAGAACCTAGACAACAATGAAGACCCTAAGAGAGATATACATGGATCTAACCTACATGGGAAGTAGAAAAAGACAAGATCTCCTGAGTAAATTGGGAGCATGGGGACCATGGGAGAGGGTTGAAGGGGAGGGGAGAGGAAGGGAGGGGAGTGGAGAAAAATACATAATTCAATAAAAACAATTTAAGAAATTAAATTAAACAATTAAAAAATTAAGTTTCAGTGGGTGGTAGTGGCACATATCTTTAATCTCAGCACTTGGGAGGCAGAGGATGGTGGATCTCTGAGTTAGAAGCAGCCTGATCTACAGTGTGAGTTCTAGGACTGTTATATAGAGAAACAAACCCTGTCTTGAAAATAAAAAAAGAAGGAAAAAAAAAAGAAAAGAAAAAGATGAAGAGGAGGAGAAGGAGAAGAAAAAGGAGGAGAAGGAGGAGGAGGAGGAGAAGAAGAAGAAGATTATTTAAGTTTCCCATTAGAGACACACCCCTTCCTACTGGGACCCTTATGATCACCAAAGAAGATAGATGGGGCACAAGAACTCCACCCGAACTGTAAGCACTAACTATTGGGCAAATCTGCCCAATGCCTTGCCTCACCTGCCAGGGCTCTGCTCAAACTGTGGACACTTTGGAGTTGATGTCCTATTCTGCCTGGTCAAATAAGGTCCATACCCCTGGTTCCTCCTGCCTCTGCAGGAAATTCCCTTGGAACTGGATTGGGCATGGCAGCTGAAGATTAAATGTAGTCCTGTATAACAGCTGAAGATCGCCTACTTCGCAAAATGGAGCCCTAGAGACCAGGGGGAACATAGGGCAAACATCTAGGTGATGGAAAAGACTTTGTTACTTATAAATGATACAGAAGTCATTTGGATTATAATTTATCTTTCTCAGATCTTTGATACCATTTTTAACTAGGCTAATGGGAGCTTTGTCGTAGTGTAGCTAGCAGCAGCAAGCACACCAGTTCCTCCCCCAAGGCTTCAGCTGACTTCTCAGTTCTCTTCATATGTACACATCAGGGTTAGAACTCCACTGAGTAGTCTCCAACTGAGTAAGACAATGTATCTGGCTACTGGACTCTTGTAGTGAGGGGCTGCGGGCAGGCCTGCTTTTCATCCTGCCTGGCTCCCGGCCACTGGCTAGCTTATGCCCCGAAATAACAACACACAAACTGTATTCTTTTAAACACTACCTGGCCCATCAGTTCCAGACTCCTTATTAGCTTATTCTCACATCTCTTGCTTTAACCCATATCTAATAATCTATGTAAACACCACGAGTGGTGTCCTTACCGGAAAAGATTCAGCATGTCTGACCTGGCAGCTAGCTTCATCACAACTCTCTCTCTGAGAGACACAGCGTCTGCTCAGAGAGGCGAGGCGGGGCAATTGTCTGAGCCATCTACCTCACTTCCTTTTTCCTGTTCTGTCTACTCCACCTATCTAAATTTTGCCCTATCAAAAAGCCAAGGCAGTTTGTTTATTAGCCAATGAGAACCCTCCATCAGACTCTGAAAAGAGATAAAGTCACAAAACAGGTTTCAATGTAACTTCTTACTATTCCTTTTTAAAGGAACTTGCTTTACAACACTGCTCTCAGTAACAAACCACCTGTGTCTCTTGGTAACTGGTTAGTTGGAAAGAAAAAGTTTAAAGTTTATCCCAGCTATAAAGGTCTAAGAAAGTGTTTAAGGTGTGAAATGCAAGTTGTGCAGGTCTGAGAATGAGAACGTGTAAGTTGTGAGGGTCTATGGAGGTGTTTAAGGCGAGCAAGTGCAATTTGTGAGGGTATGAGAAAGTGCTTTAAGGCACGTAAAAAATAAGGAATGGTTCAGGTTTCTTTCCTTCTCTATGCTATTGGTTTATTAAGACTTCAAAAGTTCAGAGTTTAACATTAATCAGCTATTCATCTAGCTCTGGTAAGCACTGACTGCTATTATCATTGTTGTAAGTTTGAGATTTTAAATTTCCTTTAGTTGTCTTGTAAGAATAGACTTAAAAGTGCTTCTCGATCGTGCTGAAAACTCCTCAGTCCAATCCATATATTCAGCCCTCTGGAAAGAGTGTAATGCTTTTAACCCCAAGTCATTTTGGCTCCCCAAGTCTCCTATAGCTTCAAAGGCACGAGCCTACTACCTTTTTACAACGCAGATTTCAATTCAGATTATACACAGTGGTGATGGTAACACATCCAAAACTTTTATCTCTTTGTAAACTTAAAAAAATTTCATGTAAGCTTCAGGGAATCGAGGGAGTCATAAGACTTGGATTCACCTCTCACAGGTCAAATGGACTCCAGATCAGTCCTCCTAAGTTTTCCCACCTGCCTATTTCTTTCTCTCTTCCTGGTCTTGGGACTTTTCTCCCCCAACTACCAGGACTGTGGTCCTGGAAGTTTCTAATGTACATCCAAGATAAAAAAAATTTCTCCTAAACTCCTTAACTTTACTTCTGTCCTCCACTACAAATGTGTTCTAGTAGATTTCCAATCAATTAAAAACTGCAAACGGCTCCATTGCAGCCAGCACTTCCCTAGCCCTAGATGGTTCCGGAAGAGCCTAGACGAAGTGAAACAGCTTACTATCTTTAGCCTTGGCTAGTCTTCCAGCTTTTTGGGCCCCCAAAGATGTTGACACCCCCTAGGCAACAACAAGCAGTCTGAACAACATGGTACCCTCACTCCTGCCTCACTATCACCACGGCTTCCTATTCCCTCACCTTTTAATAAATACAAAAGGGAGGATTGTTAGTCAACTAAGAACCACCCACATTCCAGAACCAGGTGCTCCCTCCACCCCCACCCGCCTTCAACCCATCATGACTAATGTGTTAAGAGGAGACCCGAAAATAATCACACAGAAACTACATTATTTAAATCACCGCTTGGCCCGTTAGCTCTAGCTTCTTATTGTACATCTTAATTTAACCCATCTCCATTAATATGTGCATCACCACAAGGTCGTGGCCTACCAGCAAAGTTCAGCACATCTGTCTCCAGTGGTGCCTCCATGCTTCTCCCTGACTCTGCCTTCTTTCTCCCAGCATTCAGGTTTAGTCTTCCCCATCTAGCTCTGTTCCCCTATAGCTCTGCTATAGGTCCAAAGCAATTCCTTTATTAACCAGTGATATCCACAGCATACAGAGGGGAATCCCACATCACTAATGCACCATGATTCTACCATCTTGTGTTTCCCCATGCATGGGCTCCATACCCCCTATAAAGCCAATGCCACCAGGGCCAGGCTCTCTCTCTCTCTCTTTTCCACCCCTGCTCAGAGGCAGCCTTTTGTGTCCTCCCCTTCCCCAACAAATCTCTTGTGTGAGATCTGTTGTGTGGTGTGACTTTTGAGACATTCCTTGGCCCTGATCACCAAGGTACTCTTTCTCCACAAAGCCCTTGTTGAGTTTTTGCAAAGGCCCTGGGATCAGTTCCAGTACTCACACTGGGCAGCCATGCAACTGCCTGTCCGTAACTCCAGTTCTAGGGGATCTGATGCTGTCTTCTGGATTCTACATGCATGCACAAGGTGCGCATACAGAGAAGCAGGCACAAACATGGACATATAACAATAAATTTTAAAAAATTTAAAAACACAATAATAAGACAATAATATTCTGTCAATATAATAAGACAGAATAGAAGGTCTAGAAATAAACTTTGCAAATATGTAAAAGTATAAAATCAGCAAAGAAAAGAAAAAACATCAAAAACTACATTATACTTTATGTAAAATTACTATGGTTTAAGTGTGGAAGAGAAAACTAAGCAAGTTTTATTTAAAAGGATGTGTTATTTAGGAAGTTTGAGGGATTCTTTCTGAAAACAAACTGCAAAACCCACACACCATCAGGGAAATATATTTTAAAAGTAAATTTCTATATTGATTGTAGAACTGGTCACCAAAAAACAACTATTTTAAAAAAGAGTTAAGCCAGATGATGGTGGTGCATGCCTTTAACCCCAGCACTTGGGAGGCAGAGGCAGGTAGATCTCTGTGAGTTCAAGGACAGCCTGCTGTACAAGAGCTAGTTCCAGGACAGGCTCCAAAAGCTACAGAGAAACCCTATCTCAAGAAACAAAAAAAAATAAATTTTTTTTTTAAAAGAACACGAACGCCACGCATGGTACATATCCATGATCCCAGCACTGGGGAGTGTGAAGCATGATCTTCAGGAGTTCATGGTCAATCCTCAGCTCTGTAGCAAGACTGCATGTGACAGTGATTTTGAAAAAGATGTTGTAAAAAACACATCATGGATTGTGGTCAAGAATGGTTAGTGTTACAAAGGGCCAGTAAAATGACTCAGTCAGTAAGGTGCCTGCTGGCAAGACAGGTGACCTGAATTCAATACCCAGCATTCACATGGACTCCTATATGTTATCCTCTGACATGGAACACAACACACACCACACACACACACACACAACACACACACACAATAATCATATAAAACGCACAAAGAACTCCTAAGAATCAGTAAGGCTAATGTGGGTGGGAGGAGAGCGGAAAAATGAGTAAAATGAAGAATTTATCAGAACAGGAAGCCCTGTAAAAATCTAATCAGTTGAAGCCTAAGTAGGGAAAAGAAAACATTGCTTAAAAACTCATTTACAACACAAGGAACCTATTACAACAGATTGCTTACTCAGATGCCAAGAGTGAGAGCCAAATAGGGGACAAGGAAGACAATGACCCTCAGTTGAAAGGCCTTCTCCTCAGGTAGGAAACAGTAGGACCTCAGTACCACATTGCCCAGTAACAGCGGAACCACAGAGAGCCTGCCCAGCAGGAACCCAAACCACAGCAGCCTGAGGCAGAGAAGGAGAGTGCAAACAGTCCTGTTTACTCCCCTCTACCTTTTCTCTCCTGTCACCTATTTTTCTGAATCCTGTTACTTAAAAACCTACTGAAGAGCCTGCCCTTCTGCAGGGAAACCCAGAGGAATGGATCTGAGAGCCAACAGGCGTGGGCTAGTGCAAATGGCCTGGGGTGATGTCAGAAAGGTATCTTCATTGCAGGAGAATTGTTCCTACAGTGCCAATAAATTCTCTATCAAAGGATGGAGTTGGTGATTGGCTGACTGAGATTAGCCATAGAGTTCTTGGAGGGCTGAGGATGTCTGCTAGAGAGGACAGGGATTTCCAGGGGCTGGTGGTTGGGTAGAAAACATCGAAGGTCAGCCAACTGACTCTCCCCTATCTTGGATTTATTCAGGTCTTTATCTCAATTCTGACTCCTGAGTTCTATTATAACTGAAACAATTAGATATTCATTACGTGTCTTTATTGGTTATCAAGGGCATTGTGTTGGTCAACTTTTGTTGTCACAGATACCTGAGTTCCGATTGGGTTCTAAGTAGAAAAGTTTCTTTTGGTTCATGGTTCCAGCAGTTTCCATCTGTAATCTGTCCTTCCTTGACCTGTTGCCATGCAGTACATCATAATGGAAGCATAGAGCAGAGGAGACCTGCTCATGATGGGGGGGAGGTGTGGTGGAGACAGAGAGCAGAAGAAAGAGAGAAAGAGAGAGGTGGGGGAGAGAGTAATAGAAATGGATTGATTAGTTTTAAGAGTTCGTTAGTAATAAGCCTGAGCTATTAGCTAAATATTAAAATTTATATTTAGCCTCTGAGTCAGATATTTGGGGCCTGGTACTCAGGACAGGAAAACTGCCTACACCTCTGTGGACACACACACGCACATACACACACACATACACACACAACACACACACAGCTGCCATCACCACCACATTGAAGCAGTCACAACAGTGAAAGTTTACAAAACTATAAACAAGTATTAAAAGTCTCCAGACTGCCAGGCAGTGGTGGCACACACCTTTAATGCCAGCACCCGGAGGCAGAGGCAGACAGATCTCTGTGAGCTTGAGGCTAGCCTGGTCTATGGAGTGAGCGAGTTCCATGACTGGCTCCAAGCTACAGAGAAACCCTGTCTCAAAAAGCCCCCACCCCTAAAAAAAAAACCTCTCCAGACTTGGCAGAACCAACAGAGTCAATACCTCAATACCGTGCTGGGGGTGCACCTGGAATCTGTGTGTAACGGTGTCCTCAGTCATTCTTTGCCCTTCAAACTGGGGAAAGGACAGTCTGCTGTGACTCTGGTTCTATAGAAAGTTGCGTGTTTTGTTCTATGCTGGGCAATGAGAGTGTGTATGTGTGTATGTGTAGCTGAAAGTAATGAGAACTGAGGGCTCTCTTCAAACTTGACCCTTTCGGTACCTCCAAAGCCCTGAATGCTGCTCCTTTTATACCTCCAGGTTGGAATTGTTTGTGTTCAAGCACTGTATAATTTATTCAGAGGACATCTTCTCAAGGACTGGGGGCTAGACCATGGAATTCTGATCTTGGCTATTCGGAGAAAACAGCATGTCCAGTTCAGTGTGACTGATCCATAGAGAGTGTATCCAGTTTCTAAATGTGTGCATTATACAGATACAAAATACACAGTGCCCCCTCCAGAATGGAGAGGGGAAAAAGTCTCCAGAAGGTTCTAGGAGCACACAGAAAAACACATACATATTTATCACAGAAAACCTGAATCCCTGTGAGGAGAGTTGATGTAGGAGGGTCTTCTATCATCTGTTGATTTCATTGGTTAATTAATAAAGAAAACTGCTTGGCCTGATAGGTTAGAACATAGGTGGGTGGAGTAGACAGAACAGAATTGCTGGGAAGAAGGGAAGTGAAGGGCAGATGCAATGAAGCTCCAACCCAAGATGGACATAGGCTAGAATCTTCCCGATACGATGGAGCCATCCCACCAGGTCCAGATGTGCTGAATCTTTCCCGGTAAGACACCACTCGTGGTGTTACACAGATTATAGATATGGGTTAGCAAGATGTGAGTAAGAGGCTGAAACTAATGGGCCAGGCAGTATTTAAATGAATACAATTTTTGTGTTGTTATTTCCGGTGCTAAAGCAAGCCGCTGTGGGATCTGGGCGGGATGAAAAGCAGGCCTGGCCCGCAGCCTCCCCACTACAGAGAGTGACTGTCCCTGTACGCAGATGTGGCTCAGACCCAAAAGCTCCCCTTCCCCTCAAAATTTTAGACAAGTATTACAGTCTCCCCAGAGGCACGGAGGGGCGGGTGGGGAGCGGAGGCAGAGGGGAGTTCCAGCTGTGGAGGGCTGGGAACACCCAGGTCCAGGCCTCTCACTCCGCTGACGTGGAGAAAGCAAGTTCAAGAAGGGGGAAAAGGTAGCCGGGCGGTGGTTGGGCGCACGCCTTTAATCCCAGCACTTGGGAGGCAGAGGCAGGCGGATCTCTGTGAGTTCGAGGCCAGCCTGGTTCTACAAGAGCTAGGTCCAGGACAGGCTCTAAAAAAGCTGCAGAGAAACCCTGTCTCGAAAAACCAAAAAAAAAAAAAAAAAAAAAAAAAGAAGGGAAAAGGTTAGATATAAGATGGCTAGAGCAGGCAGCTCAGCCCACAATTACCAGTCTCTAAAGTAGGGAATGTCATCAGAGGAGAAGCAGTTGCTGCTTTTGCTTTTGTCTTTAAGCCCAGAGCAAACTAGGAGAGGCAGACCACACACCCGGAGGGGCTCTGAGGCCCTTCCTATAAAACAGTCTTTAGAAGTTCGCTGTCTCTGCTCAGCATGATGGAGAAGACTCATGACTAACGAGCACATACATGCCAGCAAAACTGGGGAGAAAGAGAAGCAGAGGTTCACGTGCTGTGGAGAGAAGAGGAACTGGAGATTGGAGGGTGTTGAGGAACAGGCTGATGGGAGTGCCCTGTGCTGCCACTGAGGGCCATGTCTGGGTCCATGGCCCTACCGCAGCCTGGGGCTGTGTTGATGTCTGTGGCACGTGTAACCATCAAAGGGCACGAGGATGCCCTTTGGTTGGTCTGGATTGCTGCTTAAAGTCATGCTGCTGTTCAAGGGCTGGTGCTAAGTTGACCTCACCTCTCAACAGTCCTCGGAGAGCTTGCCCCAGTGGCATGGGCATGGGAGAGATGGCTTACCTTACAGGCCCTGAGAAAGCTGGTCTCACCCTTGGTTGGCCGCCTCAAGCCAGGAAGCTGACTTGGTCCCTTGCTGGCTGCAGTGTGAAGGTGCTGGAGCATGAGAGAGCTGGCTCTACCTCTTGCTGGCTGCCTGGTGTGGTAGTTAGGGCAAGGGAGAGCTGGCCCTGCCCTTGCCTGGGAGGTCAAGGTGGCGGCCCAGGTTGGCCACCTCCAGCTACCAAACAGACACCTCCAGGGCTTTGAGTTGGCACGCCCTAACATCTTACCCCAGCTGTAACTTGTTGGAGTGCATGAAGGGACTGGTCCAGCAGAACCAAAGCCACAGGCTCTCCATCACTGGGGCAACAGTGGGAAATCCAAGAGGAGTCTCTGTGAAGGACCATGAGTGACAGGGCCTTCATGTTGGACTTCAGAAACTGTGGAGTCCGTGTTGGACTTCAGAAAGCATTTTCATAACAACCAGTTCAAAGAATCTGAGGAAATTATTCAAGAAGGAAGGTATATTGACAATGCCACATCAGAGAGTCCTAATAAAGGGGCAGAAATGATAAAGATCCAGAGGGAATTCCTAAAGTGAGAAACTAATGGCACAGATACAAAACTCACTAGGGAGGCTTCATAGCAGATCTGAGGTGGTGGGAGGAAACATTATCAAAGATAATTTAGCAGAGCTGATGCAATTCAAAGAAGAGAAAAATTAAATATATATGTACATATGCATGTATATATATTTATGTATATATGTGTATGTATATATAAACAAACACAGGCGGGATTATATATAGATGGGGAGAAAGCCATCCACATATCAAGGAGAAAGATCTGGAGCATTCACCCCTCACAGCTTCTAGAAGCTACCAACCCTGCTAAACCCTCAACTTCTTAGCTCCAACTGGGAGACAGTACATATTGTAACAGGCCCTGAGACCTAAGCACAACTGACTCCACAATGGAACAAAACTCAGCACGTAGACAGCACCACCTGCCAAAAAACGAAAACAAAGACCTAATCCATCAATGTCCGGGGTTCTGGGAAAGTCTCTAATGTCCTAACCTTACTTTTTGGCTCCCGTAGTTCTGCTTCTGGCTCACTGTTCTTGTTAAATGAAGTGTGTCAACCCAGGATATGATTTTTGTTCTGGAAAGCTCACCCTGAGACAAGCTCAGGGCTACACTGGGATCCTGAACTCCTAGTGTAGTTGCTTAACAAAGATATTCTATTGGCTTAAACCCATGCCCGAGTAGTCTTCTCTGGTGGGTACTCCACAACAATATCTGTTATTTAAACTGTGCAAAATATAGATCTGCCCTAGAAAGCCAACATACCTACACAACTGCCATCTCTTGCTAAAACTTCCAAATGTATCTGAAAAACTTAGCATTAACTTCTTTTCTTTTCTTCTTCTCCTTCTCCTTTTTCTGACAGAGTTTCTCTGTGTAACCACCCTGGGGTCCTGGAACTCACTCTGTAGACCAGGTTGTACTCAGATTCTCAGGGATCTGCTTGCCTCAATCTCCCAAGTGCTGGGATTAAAGGCCTGCACCACCACCACCACCACCCTGCAACTTTGGCTTTTCAATTGAGGAAAAGATAGTCGATTCAGATGACACTTTGAAATAATGTCACCGTGAGGAAGAAATGCTTCTCAGGATGGGTTCATGCAGAGGATATGAAGCCCATTTGTGAGCATTCTTTCCCACACATCCCTGTTTTGGAAAACAAAGGTTCGGTAGCTTTTATAGAAGAAGAAAGTGCTTTCATGGGAAATTACTGAGAGAGCAGAGTGGAGAAAAAGACCGTTGTATTTCCACACACATTCCTTCTGTCACTCCTACAGGAACCAGACCCCCTCACACACACACACACACACACACACACACACACACACATCAGTGTGTCAGAGGAATCTTCTAAGAAGATTCTAGAGGTACATTTTCTGCCTCCTACTCTAGCAGACAATGTGGGGGTTGTGTTCTGCCACTTCCTTCTGCTGAGAGTAGCCAGATATCTTTTCCTGTTGCTCTGCTCTTGAGAAAAGCCCTCCCGTGCATTTTCAGAATATGCAGGAAGCAGCATTTGTGTTGATCTAGCTTCGCATTTGCACACAGGCTAGCAGAGAAGAGGAGTTCATGTGGAACGCATGACAGAGTCTGTGAGAGAGTGATCAGGGCCAAAGTTTACACTTGTAAGTCTAAATATACTGTGTGATTGGGTAGAACTTCGGGTTTTCTTTTTTGTTTGTTTTTAATCAGAGGCTTCCCAAATTAAAAAAAAAAGATTCGCTTATTTATTATGTATGCAGTGTTCTGCCTGTATGTCTGCACAGCAGAAGAGGGCGCCAGATCTCATTACAGATGGTTGTGAGCCACCATGTGGTTGCTGGGGATTGAACTCAGCACCTCTGGAAGAGCAGCCAGTGCTCTTAATCTCTGAGACATCTCTGCAGCCCTGAGGCTTCCCAAATTATGAACATCAGGAACAACATGGTAAGACATTCCGGGAGTCGTCGTCTTTTAGGGTGGTATGGCGAAATTCTGTGACGTGGCCCATAGAAGTCAATATTTCTCTCTCATAGTTCTGGAGACTAGAAGGCAGTCAGAGCTGGAAAAGGTCTGCTCCCCATGCTCTCCGGGGTCTATTTTGTCCTTCCTTTTTGTGTGTACTTGGAGTTTGTTGTTGCCTTTGTTTGTTTTTGAGAAGGTTGACCTTAAACCTCCAGGAATGTCTCAGCCTTCCAAGTTCAG